>NW_028277098.1:82351515-82654545 GCF_059951505.1 Python bivittatus
ATAATCTCAGAGACCTCTGCAGAAGATTTGATCAGAGGCATCCTAAAGGCCTACTTGTCTTGGGATAGAGAGAAGAGTGTGTCAAAAGAGAAAAAAAGGGGGTATCAGATAATGCTGGGTCACATTCAGTGCTTGCTTCAACTCAGTTTACCTGCAGTGCTCTACAGGTACCTACTCCAAAGCACCGTGCCCTTAAGCAGAAAAAAGTTGGCTCACTCTTCATACTGGGCCAATTTCTTTCACTAAAATGGGCTTTAATATGGTCCTAACAAGTCCATAAGGGGATTGCCATCTGGCAGCATGAAAGCTAGAGCAGGTTTTCCGAACAACTTCAGCTGTGCAAAATTGAAACAAGATGTGATTTTTCCAATGGCTCAGTTTCACTTAAGCAAAACAAGACTTGTGTATTTTACATAACTGATACTGACACAATGAGCTCTAAGGCAGCCTCTTCTGACTATAATTCCTGTCCTGCATAACAGAATGGGGGTGGTAAAACTGCGGGGATGGTGGCTTCCTTGTAGGTGGAACACAATGTACGCATGTCAAATCTGTACATGGTATGGAACTAATTTATTTCAGCCTATGTTTTAAATGACAGTTTGCTCCTTTTCTTTCCCCAACCTGGTGCTTTCCAGACTGGATTGAATTACAACTTCCATCACTCCTAACTAGCATAGCCTCAGATTGGTAAAGGCTGCCTATGGTGCTTGAGATCAAGTAGTTGAGTTAGCTAGAAGAGTATCCATTCCTATATAGTCCTCCCTGAGCAAGCCTTAGACATGGCCATCCTATTGGATGGAATTAATTATCATGAGATCTGTCAGATTCAATAATGCGTCTCATTAGATGAACTATTATAACATTTTCAAAAAGCTGACTTTTCTCCTCAATGTATGAGGGAAATTAATGTAGTAAGTGTTACTCTTCTGGCTTACTGGTGCTGAATTAGTCTGTGCATCCCTTTAAAGGTCCACATGCCTTAAATTTCCTAATTGTTTTATATTATTTGTGTCAGCTTTCCCCATTCTGTTACCTTCAGAGACGGAAGTGATGAGGAATGTAGTCCAAGGGCACTTCCACATCAGATGCTTGTGCTTCCCCTGAGTTGGCTTTGCATTGCTATTAAACCACGCTGTCATCTCTCTTTAGCAGATGAACCGGTTTACTTCTGGCTCAGCTGCAGAGGCATTGCTGTGAAGCTGGTTTTCATATGGAAATGTTGTCACAGGGCAGCTTAGAGACAGGTCATTTCCTGCAAGGTCACCTGTGCTTGTGTATTTGCAACAGCAAGTTGGCCAAATTTCAGTGTGGTGATTTTTCATGGTTGCTTTTTAAAAAAAAATTGGAGGTGGGGTTGGGAATGGGAGGTCTCCCTCTCCTCCATCCCCATCCTTCAGTGCACCAGAAAATGCCCCAACGTTGTTTTTCAGGATGCTGATTTCAACCACTTTTTCACATTCTGGGAGGGTTTCAAAGCTGGGAAGGGGGCAAGAACCTTCTGAGAGGGAAACCACTCTCATTTCTACCTCAAAGCCCTCTACCAGTGCAGCCATTTTATGCAGTTTTTCAGTGGTTTACAATGATTAAGGGGGAGGGAATGGGAAATATTTACCTCCCAAAGACTTCATGTTCCTATTCCCACCAAAAATGAGGAAGAAATGGGCATAAAAAATTCAGCCCCATCTCTTCCAGTGATGCCACTGAATGGCTTCCTGCAGTCCTCTGGAAGGTGAGAAGGCTGTTGTGCTCCCCAGTTTCTCAAACATCACCCACCTATCTCTAAAGGGAAGGCTAGTTTGGTAGCTTCACACTTTCCCTCCAGAAGCTCTGGCAGCGGTGGTTGGAAACAGGTATGAAATTAACAAGATTTTTAGTTTCTCCCATTTCTTCTGCAGGTTGTTGCTGCAGAAGAACAGCTGCAACAACTCAGGGTGAGCAATGATTTTGGGTCCTTGTTACTATTGCTGCAAGGTCCACCAGCAGTGAAGCAAATTGTGGGTCATTTTCAAACAGCTTTTGAGGGATTGAGAAGTGGAATCAGTAGCAGTGCCTAACATATGTGGAGGACATTGGTTTTCTTTGGAAACATCTGGAGGGCATCAGGTTGGGGAAGCCTTCCTTACATATGTTGTATTTTTTTTTACTTCTTTATTATGTGAAGATGGATAGGGAGTATATAGAATTAATTGGTACACATGTGCTAATTGTGAATATTTAAATTTCCATTTCAAACCTTTATACTCTGATTTTATTTGTAATAATTTATTTAGGAAAATAACTCTGATGCCAAGGTTTATGAAGAGGAATAACTCCAAGGCAGTGTGGGACAGGAAACTGAGTAATATTCTGCATGCATGGAAGGGAAAAACAAGATCCAGCAATAATACTTATTCAGAAAATAAGTATTTTTTATTTTATCCCAACTTTCAGGAAGGTGAATAAAAAAAAAGTCCTAGTTCTCTATGTATAAGAAGAAGTCTAGTATTGTTCTCTGTAAGACTAATTTGTTGTGTTGGGAATTTTCCCAATTGGTTTATGTCGCAGTCCACAGCTTCCCTTTTCCTTTTATCAATTTGAATGTGATACAACTGTGACGTGCGTGGGCACCTTTTCTAAATATGGCAACAAGTTCCTTAGGTAGAAGGAAGGAAAACCCCACCTGTGTGGCTGCTGGGTTTTCCAGGCAACAAGGCCTGGCACAAGCCTTTTTGGATAATTTGATTCTGATGTAATCAACCATTCTGTTTGGGAAAGTCCCAGCTCAGCTGTTCAGCTTGCTCAGCAAAGAACCACAAAACCACAGAATTTCCCCTTATAGCACATTTTTTTTTAAAGCAATTAGTTTCCATTTTCTAGTTCTCTCCTGAGCACTTCATCAGACAGCTGAAATTCTGAGAATCTGTGTCTGGACTGTGCCTACTTCAAGGCAAGTGGATGTTCACATGGCGACGTGCTATCATGTACAAGAAATGGGTAGCACAGGGCTCCTCTGGTGCAATTTCTGGACCCCCCTCTGACTATGCTAACAGATTTCAGTCGTGCAGTTGCCAAACACTGGTGGTGCAGTTACAGTACTCATTTTTAGGTTGGCAACAAACACCACTTTGTGTTAAAACAGAAAAGTTTTAATATAGTTTTACAAGCAAGACACTCTCTCCCCATACTCTCCATCCCCCAGAAATGCAGCCCCATTTCCTTTGCATCATCACCCCACTCATTCCATCTGTGCTCCATCCCCTGTGGCCCTCTGCCTATTCCTCTTCCCCAAAGTGAAGTTTGGCTGATGGCCAGGGAAAGATGATTCATTCCTGATATTTAAGCAATGGATCTTGCCTTCCCTCTTTGCAACAGGAGTGGGAGAAGCTCAATCATAAAATGCTTTTATTCCAATTTATTGTTTTGTAGTGGTACAGAAATACTACCTCCTCAGGCTGGTGAAATCAAGAATTGGTTCTGAGATCGTTCCCTCACCCTGGTATCTCCTCCTCTGCTCCAAAACTACATGTTCATCCCTCAAAGTTGGGGAACTGTTTATATGATGCCAACAGTTCTATGGGATGAAGTTATCGCACGCTACTAGTATGGCAGTAGAACTGCAGAAAACCATTCCTCATTGTCCCGCGTTTTGGTTTTTGTTGGACAAGGCAGTGGATGTTTTATATTTCCATCTTCTGAACAGAAGGCCAGATCCTTTGCGTAATTCCTGTGGGTTTATTTAAAAAAAAAACAAGTTAAAGAAAATGCAGAGCACGGATTTTTAAATTCTTTCCAATCCTTTTACCAGCAGTGGCCATAAGAGGCCTTTTCCCCCCATGCAATGAAATAGTGTATTGTGTCTGTGTTTTTGTTTTCCCCTTGTGCTACATCTCTCTGTGTTTGGGTATGATGTGTGCACTGGGAGGCACAGGGCAGGCTGCGTGTGCTCTGCCCTGAATCATGTGACCAGGAAGAGAAAGAAGGGTGCTTAGGGTGGGGCATTTGGCAGCATTTCAAGCAACTACCCATTTGCCTCTCCTAAAGGGAAGCATTTGTGGATTTTTTGTTTTTTTTCCTGGAATGTTTTCCCTGCAACCCCAAACCAGTTCTAACCCATATTTTGTTTACCAGCTTCTCTCACCATACTGCATTTACTGTAGTCTCTTTCTTTTGAGTTTGGGGAGAGGTATCTCACTGTCGGTTAGCTGGATAGTTCTGAGCCCCTTTGCATCGTTTCTTTCATGTTCTAACATCACGTTGTTTTGGAAAGAATAAACGATAACACTTGATACAGATTCACAGATTTTAAATCCAGAGTACGAAGATTTAATCTCTGTACATTATTTCCAGGAACAGAGTCTGCAAGGAGTCCTCCCCCCTCCCAACACCAGTAGTCTGCAAACAATAGCGGGAGATTGCTATGGGTTTCCTCTTGTTATTAGTGAGGCAACTGGTTGACTTCTGGGAAACCAAACATTGCATTAGATTGGCTTTTGACTTACTTCTGCAGGGCTCTCCCAACAAGACAGGTGAAGGTTGTCGTGTTTCAGATCTTTTAGCAGTTTTGTTTGGGGGTGGTGAAATTTTCAGTGGTGACTTGGAATGTGCAACTGCATTTGAATGCTGCTAAAGGCTAAAACTATATGTTGGGGAAAAAAGTTATTAAAAAGTATATGCAAACTGGCTACTTCTCTTTTGAAGCAGCAGCAGCCACAGGATCTGGTCCAGAACTTACTCCCAATCTGATCTGAAGGCTCACACTGTATTCCATGGACTGCCATATGTCCATGTAGGTATAGTTTACTATTAACAATCCCTTCATGGTCTAATACAGTGTTGTCCAAACTTGGCCACTTTAAGATGAGTGGACTTCAACTCCCAGAATGCTGGCTGGGGAATTCTGGGAGTTGAAGTCCACTCATCTTAAAGTGGCCAAGTTTGGACAACACTGGTCTAATAGGTATTAGTAACTGGGAGGGGAGTTTTCAGCAGAAATTGGAATGGCTGGGGTCCCCATTCACAAGAAAAAAAAATATAGTGTCCTTTCTTCAAAACAACAGCAAGTTGGGCAGGCTAAGCTCACTTTAAAAATGTGTATTGTAACAAGTCTGGCTCTGAATTTACATAATTTCTAGACTTCTGATTAATATTTGTTTTGAAAAAAGGCAGATGAACTGAATACATTTTCCTTTCTTTTGCCTTTCAAACATTAATTATAGGTGGTTTCAGCAGAAGAATTCATATTATATATTGCCCTAATGGAATCCCAGGTGTGAACTGTGCTTTTTAAATCCAATTTAATGACAGATAGCCTTGAAAAAAATCGTTTTTCACACTCTCCTGAAAACGCTGTTTGCTATTTACAGCAACAATGCCAAACAATGGCATTGTTGCTGTAAATGCCTTGACTATGCTTATAAAAGTCATATTCTATAGGCATAGTCAAGTTTTCTTCAATATTGTACAGAGAATCAAAATTATTAATGTTGAACAGGTAACTTTGAAGGATTAGTTGTTTTGTCTGATTGGAAAGTGATATCAATATTCTTAGTTTGAAAACCATATGCCACATGGCAAGAATCTGTGTAACCTGGAAGGTCTCAACCTGTAAATGGAGATGAAAACCTTCAGTGTTCAGGAAATATTACTGAATTCATGCAAATCTCTTAAGGCTGGAAAACACATCAGCAGTTAGGCTGATTTCCCACTTCATGTATTACTCATTGGCCTCAAGTCAGTGATCTTTTTCTTTTTTTATCACTTTGGTTAGACTTGACAAACCTAGATTTTTGCATTTTTCAACCTGAAATTTCAACGTAAGTACTGAAATTCAAAATCCCTTTGCTATGGCTGATTATAAGTACTAAGAATTAAGCTACTGCAGTCCAACAGTGCAGAGACAGTCCAGCAAAGACAGTAAAAAACAAACTTCTAAGTTTGTGGACTCCTTCATTATCATATATGACTGTATGAGACTATCCTTTGTTCTGTTTTGTTCTCTGAGACCAACCTGCTAACAGCTATTTTTACTAGTGTATTGGAGGAACCAATTTTGTAAGAAGACTCTGAGCTCTTTTCTCCAGCAGAGATGCCCATCCTGAGGACACAGACCCGCTTGCTGTTCCAAAAGCCTTGGTGTGATCCCTACAGCATGGCAAAAGTTTTTATACTGAACAAAATAAAATGAAATGCAGTTCTACCTTCTTTAGAAAGCAACCCCAAAAATGATATTCAAAAGGAAAATGTGACCTTGTCCTGAAACAAAATTGTGCATCCCTGGATTAAAGAATACTTTTTTCCAAGTACGTAGCCATTAGATACTAGCTTCCTAAAAGTCCAGATAATCTCAGGAGGAAAACTAAGCATGCATTAAGATTGATCATACTGACAGTATTCAGACATTGTAAAAATAATGGTTCATTCTTATGAGAACAAATCTAGTCTCCTGTGGACTCTCACTTTCCCTTCCATACTCTTTGCAAGGAAGAGACTGGGAACTTTGGCTTCCAGATTTGATTAGCATCCAAACTCTAAATTAATTGTAACAATGCTTTGTTGGAATAAACCAGTTGCAATCTATTACACAGATTGTTAAAATTAACCATGGTGTTTCAGTTTAGAAGACACAGCAAATTGCAGTTTCTTGAAAAGAAAGCTAACACTACTGAACTCCTTTTGCAGCCTTGTTTATCCTTGTCACAGAAGGCTAAATATGTTCCTATTATGACATTTGAATACAGGCAAAGAGACCATGGGATTTAGTCTTGTCTATGCTGCCTAACAGCAGCTCTTCAAGATTTCAGCTAGAGATCTTTTTAACTTAAACATATGAATGCAGTCCCCAAGAACCTTGGATGTGTCCCCAATAGACCTCCAAAAACTATTACTAAATTATAAGTTTTAATGTGCCAGGACGGGAAAATTATTCAATAGTTGACTAGAAGGTAATACCCTCAATCCTCATTATCTGCGCATTCTGCTTCCTCAGATTCGCTTATACGCTTCTATAAAAGTGTAACACATTTTTTGTCAAACGCGGTCTCAATGCGGCTATACGCAGCCATGCATAGTAGGGAAAAAAGTCTGAGAGCTTTATTGCGCAGCATCAACATGAGCTTCACTAAGGGAAACTCTGTTCTTGTTCTTGCAGTATTTGTTGTGTTAACAAGTCTCAGTGTCGTTCTGATAATAGATCACATGTTCTCACTAGGATGAATGCTTCAATAACCGTGGTTTCTGTTTCTGTGAGGGTTTTCAAGAACGTAACCCCTGTGGATTACAAGGATTGAGTGTAATATTATATTTAATGTTAATTAAATATAAATTTATATCAAATTTAGGTTTTGTCCTAGTCCTACTGTCAGTTGTTTGAGGCCAGCCAAATCAAGGAACAGATGCCGCAGCGATTCCAAGAATACTATTTTATTGTTGTAGGGTATTATAACAGAATCTTGAAAGTCTAAGTTTTATTCTGCCCCATTTTATACTAAATAAAATTAAGGTGGAAGTGCTGGTGATGGTGAGCTTTTTTCTCATGCTTCCATCAATCTCTGGACTGTGTAACCACTTCTCTAGGTCCCTCGTTAATGGCTTTCATACCTTCCCAAGGTCATTTCTAAATTCCTTTACATTGACTCACTGTGTTTTGGAATGTGGCTGCTGAGATACCATTCTTGGCCCAGAAAAAAATGCAATTTTAACTAGAAATGCCAGGTATTAGACAAAAAATATGTCACCAAAGCACTGTAATTATCCAATACTGCTATATGTGCAACGTGAAAATATAAACATCAATTGAAGTAATACAAACATTTCAAGGTTTCCACCAATGTAGAAACTATGCCAAGATCATATATGTTCATTTGATAGTAACTTTGCATTTAGAATAGCTTTTAAACACTAGCCTGCTGTATTAGGACACTTAATATTGCTATCTCTTGATATTTTACTGACATTACTATTCATATCTGCTTTTGCTTTCTTTTAATGTATTATTGATGTTTATTTGATTATTTCTTTAATAAAGGAATGGGATTTAAATAATCAGTATAATGAAATGAAAATAAGCTGTATCTATTCTGAGATAACTCAAAGGGGAATTTTTTCTGTAAACTATTCTTGTAAAAGAGTTCAACAAATGTAATTATTTTCTAGCATGCCTCCGATTAGTTTTGATTTTGCTAAGTGCACAGTGAATTAGGAACAAATGCCTGCTGAATCTGTTCTAAGTAATCACTGTAAAAAACAGAGTATGAATTTCCATTAAAAATACTACAGAAGGACACACACATATAAAATGTTTATTAAAAATTATTACAGAGATAAAAGATAAATATGAAATAATCTAAAGTAAGATTAAAGAAAAGAAAAAAAAACAATAATGTGAAGTGAGAAAGTAAGAAAAGTGTGAAAAGAAATACAAATAGAAAAAAAGAAAAATATAAAGCTACTTCCAATCTTTACAGCAGTTACAAACAAACTTATCTTCTTTCCTCCCTCATTAAAATTACATCCTAATTCTCTTTTTCCCATATCCAACCTTTTTTAGTCAGCAAATCCATAAATCACCAATTCATTTTTTTTCCATTTTCAGCAAAAAGTCCATAAGAGGTTTCTAGTCTTTAGTAAAAGTACAGGTAGTCCTCATTCAGCAACCATTTGAAGTTTAAACGGTGCTAAATGAATGGTAGTTACGACTGGTCCTTGAAGTTAGGGCCATTGCAGCACCCCCGCAGTCATGTGATCAAAATTGAGCACTTGGCAGTCCTCCTGCATATACTGACAGAAATAAATCTCCGCTAGTAGTAGTGATTGAGTTAACCAGCTTTTCTTAGTTAATTGCTATTATGAGAGAATTTTCCAATCTTCCCCACCAGTAAGAGAGAGAAATTTTAATCTATTCCTCCCCTACAGCCCCCCCCCATTTTCATATATCTTTCCTTTACAGATAAAAATTGTATGTTTAATTTACCAAAGATACTGAACAAAAATATGAATGGACATTTTCCATAACAACAACACTTTTCATTTTGTGGTACAGTTTTGTAGTTAACCGTTAATGCTTCCTTTCCTTTGTAAATGTGTTTAAAACTACATTCTTGGTAGCTTGCCTCTGGAGAATTTATTTTCAACAATATGAAGTAATCACTATGAGTTAAGAGATTTGTTAATGAAGAGAACGTTTTTACATTTACAGGCTACTGAAAGTTGCTGTAAGTCCTCTTGCAAGGAACAATTATTTGAGAATAAATTGATGGACATAACAGAGTCTTAGGATCCAGGATTACAGTTCAGTAGTGTTTACTCATACTCGTTGCAAGGACACCAGCTGCCAACAGAGCTGTGCTACAAAAACATCATGCAAATTAGAAAAGTACAAAGATCACCAGAATGACATGTTTCAGTTTAGAGAGGTGAAAAGAGAAAGAAAAAAAAAAATGGAATAGCCATAAAACATGGATTCTTAACTTTTTTGTGCCATGGACCCGCTGAGAGTCTGGTAAAACCTATGTACCCCTTCTCAGAAAAAATTATTTAAATGCAGAAATATAGTTCATAGATACAGACTGTATTACAAAGGAAACAGTTATGCTCAATTATAGTGATACATATTTAAAAAGTAAGAAATATATAGTAATATATGTGCTTCCTTATTAATATATTAAATCAAAAACAAGAAAAGCTAAATTTCAGTGGTTAGTGACAATACAGGTAGTGCTTGTTTAATGTCCACTCATTCAGTGACTGCTTGACGTTACGACAGCACTGAACAAGGGGTACTTACAATGGGTCCTCGTAGTTGTGGCCGCCGCAGTGTCCCTACGTCATGTGATTGCAATTTGGGTGCTCAGCAGTGACATCACAGTGTCCTATGAGCTTCACTGCTGGCTTCCAAAAAGCAAAGCCAATGGGGAAGCCAGCAGAAAGTTGCAAATGGCAATCATGAGACCGCAGGATGCCGCGACCACGTGGGATTTGCCTAATGAAGGCAGCTGGGACTGCCAGAACTGCTGTCATCAGTTGGCACAGTCACATGATGTTGTGCCTTACAACCGTGGCATTTAGCAACAGAGTTCCTAGTCCCAATTACTGTCATGAGAACTACCTCTAATTTTTTTTTCCATCCAAGTTCATGGACTCCCTGAAATCTATTCTGGGGCCCAGGTTAAGATCCCCTGTCATAAAGCAAGTAGTTAGGAGACAACCAAAGGTCTTCCCCACTACTGAAGTGCTCTCTATTCATCCTTGATTCAGCAAAAAACTAGACCAGCACAAAATCTGCTGTCCTTATTGCTACCTTGCCATTGCCTTGTTTTCAAGTCCCTCCCATCACCTGACTTCCCTCCAAGGTAATGGATGACCAAGCTGAACAGATTTTGTACACCTTGAGCCTGTCCTTGGACAGTGTCAAAATAAGAAGGGAAAACTACTTTAAGACCAATACAGCTCAGGATCTTCAATCATGGGCCTGGGATAAGTGCCAGACAGCATCATATTGGTGCATGCTTGTGTGGTGATCAGTGAAGAAACTAATGTTACATGCATAGACTCCACTTCTGAGCAGACATGTCTTGGTTACATTTATAGGTTTCTGCAGGAAGGGAATGTAATGTGAAAGTGATGAAATGTGAATCCCAACACAAATTCCACCATTTGTGTTGTGTTGTCACCTTCCTGTCATCATTGCTTGCTGCACACCTGTGGGACCATGAGCTTTTGCCCAGGTTTTAGTTATTTAGAAGCAGGGCTACCATATGCGGATTGCAAAAATTCAGAACAATCACAAAATACATACATAAAATAATTCTTTGCTGCTATTTAATGACTCTCAGGATTTTTGCAGCCCAGATACAGTTTGGCTTTCTCTTTGAAATCCTGTGGCTTTCATGAGTTCCCTAGAACTCCTATACAGTTCCGGCACAGACTATTCAAATGACAAGCCACCCACATGAGTGGCTTGTCCCTCCATGTGAAGGAAATAAAGATGACTCACTGCTGCCCACCATCTGTATGCTTTCTTTGGCATCAAAGTGATCAACTGCTCCTTTATCAGACTTAAAACACATTGCCTCAGAAGTCTTAGATGCAAGAATCAGAGCAGCATAAAAGCTTCAGCAATTTCTCAGAATCAGAACAGTACAGTGACAAAGGCTGTATCGTTAACAAGTAAAATCTTTGTGCCAGTTTACGTATGTTAGAAGTAAGCAACACGTGTCTTTGAAAGTATTCTTCCCCATACAAATAAGTCAGAAGACAAAATCTGTTATAATAAATAGTACTTCATTTCTGTTCTGAGAAAATGAGCATTTTTTACTAAACAATGTTAGTATTTACTAATTTGCTATCCATCTTAGACCCTCACTTTATCAAAAGCAATTGCATGTATTGCACAATTAAAGCAAGTAACAGATAATAATGTAATGGAATTAATCTATACCATGGACTTATGGTATAGATTAAAACATAAAGAGACCGGTTGCCCAGTAAGAAATTTTTTACAGCCTGATCCTATGTGTGCTTATCTAAATGCAATTCTTAATGTATTTAGTTCCAATAAAATTGCACTCATTTTCTCAAATGAGTTTTTAATTTATGCAGCCTGCAATTCCACACAAGCCTTCTTCGAAGTAATTTTTATTCTGGAATTCAGTGGCAGTTAATTCTAAATACAGGACTGTATTGTGAATCTGCTTTTTCTGAAGAACAAAAAAAGAGCATTTTCAGTTGAGGCTTAAAGATTATTTTGTTCTTGTGCATTAGAAATGAACCTCTCACATAATCTCTTTAGAACTTTAAAAATCAATTGGCCTAATACAAGCAATATAATGTGCATTAAGTTCTGCCTCTAAATTAGGGGCTGTACATAACACATGTATTATTTATTTAGTAAGCCCACGTTGAAGTTCTCTGGGCAGGTTACAAGTGACATGAATTGTTAAAACAATCAGATGGTTGAAAAAAAAAAAACAGAATCCCACAGGAGAAAAATATAAAAATGAAATTAGATAAAATGCTGATTTTGAAACAACCACACAAGCCTGTTTATGTCCAATATCTTGGATTCCTTATTTGACATGGTCTTTTCTTAGTATCAGTGTTCAACACTGTTAGCTCTAATAATTTATTTGGAAGTTGTTGAGCTACAAGTGTCCCTAATATTTTGGGCCCAGTGGACACACTGGACTTTTAAGAGCATGTTATGGAGATAGTCACAAAGTTGTGATTGGTGGACATGACCAATCACAAAAAGCACTCATATTACATAGAAGACAAACTAAGCATTGGGTTGCAACCATCCAAATTCTGTTTTGTTTTATTTGTAAGAATGAAAACCTGGAATCTGTGTGGGATCCAAAAACATTGCAGAAGATACAGGCTATGCTTTAGGCTGGTGCTTTACTCCATGCCAGCTTTTCAATCATTTTTCTAAATTAAAAAAACTCTTTAAAAAATTGGAGCAGGAGCTTGATGGGCCTCAAGGAAAAATGATGTGAAAAACAGAGTGGTTGTGTCTGCAACATCCCCCCCCCCCCCCCAAATGGGCAGTCTTGAAAGTTCTGGGGTGGTTGTGCATTTCCAGAAGTTCATGGTGTGGAATGGGAAATGGTTCATGGTGGCACACGTAGTTCAGTCCTCCATCATGACAAACCACCTCCTGTTCTGGAAATGCATAAACTACCTCCAGAATGTTCAGACTGGCTGTTCTAGATGAAAAACAAAACATTCCAATAGATTGCTTTGGAGACAAACCACTAAATTTTGCACATGTACGTGCGTGTGTGTCTCCTAAATGGAAACATTCACTGAATTGAAGAAGACAATAAGTTACCGAAAACATCTACAGCGTGGCTTCTTAGAATGAAGGAGCTGACAACATTCCTAGCTGTTGCCCAAATGCCTCTTCCATAGGAATACATCAGGGATTTTTTTCTGAATTTCTTTTCTCTGCAGCCTTTAACCAGATCCAGCCCATTTTTGAACTTGATCTTTCTTTTGCTGGGCTCTTCACACACCCTGCATTTGGTCCTCTTCTGATCAGTTTTTGAAAAGTTATCCTGCTGATGAGAGACAAAAGAACAGCCCCAAATCTCTTTGACAATTTCTTTTCAACGTTCCATTGAAAAGCATGGAGTGTGTGACTTCTGGATTTTATATCTAAACCTTTGATAACAGCTCCAGTTTGGGTCACATAATCAGGAGGCGGCAGCTAAGAATGGAATAACTGGTAGCATTCTGAGACAGTGCCCAACTGCCTGTCCCATAGGGATTTTTTTTTTTTTGTCTGCGCTCAGTCATTGCTGACCCTGCAGTGACTGCTTGGACGAGTCCTTGCAGTTTTCAAGGCAACTGTTTTTCGGAAGTGGTTTGCCAGAGCCTCCTTCCTAGGGCAGAGCCCAGCTGGCAAGCGCAGGAGGCGGGGTTTCCGTTGCTTCGCGCCCTTTTCGGGCGCGCGCGGTTTTTCGCGCTTACCGGCAACTGCTCCCAACTCCTTTTTTGCAAGGCGCCGCCAGCATTTTTCCTCCCACCGGAGTGAGAGTCCCCATTTATCTACTCACGTGAGTTTTCGACCTGTTGGGTTGACAGGAACTGGGGAGGAAACAGGAGCTCACCCTGTTTAATGCGAAGGCTGGACTCGAACCGCTGAAGCGTCGACCATTTCTGGCCGGCAACTTTCAGCGTCATTAAGCCGCTGCGCCACCGCGTCCCCCTCCCATAGGGATGCATTGGGTGATTTTTTTCTGGAATGTTTTTCTCCACAACTTTCTGTCAGATTCAGACCATTTTTGAACTTAAAGTTTCTTCTTCTGGTTTCTCCCACCACACCAAACTTGGTTCTGTTCTGTTCAGGTTTCAGAGAGTTATCCTGCCAATAGATAAACTCCCAAGCATCTTTACGTAATTTCTTCCAACAATTTGTTGGGTTAGAAACAATAAAAAGAGGATGGCTCATGAGGAAAAATAAGAAAGAAGGGTATGGCATTTTTGCAATGTTTTGTGCAATAAGCACCAACTGTATTTCTGTAGAGGCCCACGGCCCTTAAGAGCTTTGGATGGATCTGGTAAAAGTGAGGCTCCTTTTCCAAGGGAGGGACAAATGGGAGGAATTGGAAGACATTGCATTTGGCAGAAATGTGGTTCAGTGTCTCTCCAGCTACTATAAATCCATGATTAGTGGCAGTGCCCATATTTCAGCGTAATTCAGGACTAGTTACCTGGCAGTCTAAGCTTGCTTTTGATCAAAAGATGATTTCCAACCTCTGAGAGAAATTTGGCCCTCAAGAGCTGCTTGCTATGGAAGTGTTTGTGATGAAACAGCAGGGGAGACACTTTTCTTCTACGCCAAAGACCAGCCTTAGTTTGCTCTTCACATATCTACAATACAATCCAGCACTTCTGCCAACTGATTTCACATCCAGAAACAGAACTGGGCCCTCGCCCAGAGCTTTTGCTTCTCTCCCCCACTCTACTGTAACAGTTTCTCTTGGTACATTTCTTTCACGAGGCATCCTAGCACACATGTACGTGTGAGGGGAAAACAAAGGCACTCCAAATCTAAACATTTTTCAAAGCTCCCTCGAGACGTTTTGCTCTTCTCTTCCTCCTCTTGCTAGAGTTGCTTGTAGTGCAGCTTTTGGGGTCAGGATAAAGCAAGACCACTTGCTAGAAAGGCCAGGTCTCTGTGGGCAGAGAAAGAGATGCTGGCAGAAGTGGCTGGTTTTCCTGCTGGCCGATGATGCTATGTGGAGGGGAAGGAACAGTAGGGAAGCCACTAACTGCTGACCGAAACTGCACTGCAATACATTACGTGAGGGTAGCCTAAGCTAGTTGCTAAGACATAGGAAAGACAGGCTGCAGGGACCAGATAATTCATATTGTTATACTTTAATCCCAACTCAAGAATGAGAGGAAAGCACATTACTGGGCCATGAGGAAGAGCCTAGAGAAGAATCATATTAACTACAGGCCTGTGCAGAATAGCCACATCTGCCTTGATGAAGTACAGGTCCTGCAGAAGCATTCATTATGCCCCAGCAAAGAATCAAGGCATGGCCAGTCTGCCTTGTTAAGGCACTCTGCTTTGACCACAAGGACTTATGCAGATGTGCTGCACATACCCAGCAGCCCTTAGCCAATAAAGCAAAACAGCACCCCACTGTTGAAAAGCAGGACACAATGCATTGCAGTTTTACTGCGTAGGGTAGTTTTGCTCAAGCCTTCAACAAAGCAAAGCGTCCCTTTGAAAAGCCACATGGCCTTAATTAATTATATTTAATTTTTAACGACATTCAAAGCAAATGAAACAAAATTCAATTTACTTTCTGTCCCCGCCCTACCCAATTGGAATGCGGGCACCAGCACACTACTCAAAGGCAAATTGCATTGTATTTCCTTCATCACTTAGTCTCATGGAGTATGATTGGTGATATGCCATGGGTATACTCCTGGGCGCACTCTATGAAGTGAGCGGTAGTAACTGAATTTCCTGCCCCACTGTTTTGTGAACTTTACCATCTTCTAATTCTGAAGTTTCCTAGAGGCTGCTAGGCATAAGTCGTGCTATGTATTCTTACACAACACAACACATTACTGGACTACCAGTTCAGAGGTAAGATTTTCCCTTATATGCTTTCGTCTGCATATGGAAGCACAGTACTTTCACAACTTGCCCATTCACTCGAATGCCTCACATAGAGCAGAGATAGTTAAAAAAAAATAACCAGGAATGTTAACTCATATGAAATGAGGTAAACTTCAATTCTCTGTGGCTAGAGAAACAGCACTGGGATCCGCAGCCACTGATGGCTTGGCAAAATTTTGTTGCAAGTAATGTGGAAGATGAGGGGGTAGGTAACCTTTCGCCCTCCAGATCACAATGATTTATAACTCCAAGCGGTGAGGAATGCCTGAAGCTGTAGTTCAGAATGATCCAACAAACTTCTAATTCCCCATCTTGGAGCTGCTGGGCTGGCCTTCAGACTACAGCAGTGTTTCTCAACCTTGGGCACTTTAAGATGGGTGAACTTCAACTCCCAGAATTCCCCAGCCAGCCATGCTTGCTAGGAAATTCTGGGAGTTGAAGTCCACCCATCTTAAAGTGCCCAAGGTTGAGAAACACTGGACTATAGGAATATTTTCCACTTCTTCCACTGCTTGTTCATATTGGCCCCATGGAGATCCTTCCTATTTTCTCTACCAGGCCTGTTTTGAATCTTTGGAAGCAATCCAGCTGAAAGTATCTTCCAAGCGTAATTACAGTAACCTTCCACAGCCCTGCATTTTTTAGATGAGTTAGAATTGCTGTTCCTGACCAGTGTGCCAAGAAGTAGACTAGCTGGGTATTCCAGGAGCAGCATCCCCAATGCATCTAGAGTAGGCTTCCCCAAACTGTGAGGTGTACCTCCCTTGGGGAGGTGCAGACAAAATCCAGGGGAGGGGTGAAGAACCTTTTAGTTACATCCCCCTTTCCCAAAGGTTCCTTGTATTGTTCATTGTTCCTTTGGGTTCCTTTGGGTGTTTGGATTTTTAGGGGAGGTGTGTACATTGAGCTCACCCTAAAGGGAGATGGGATGGCAAAAAGGGTAGGAACCCCTGATCCAGAGGAGACCAGGCCATGGCGTGCCACTTACTTCCCAGGTGCTTTGAAAGAAGTCTGTATCTACTTACTTCCCTTATTCTGTCTCCTGCAAATTTGCCCAGACAACTTGAAGCTTTCTCTGTACAGTATAAGTCTTCGGCTGAGTTGCCCTTGTTTTCTGAACTGGTTTTACCTAGACGAGACTATGTCCAAGAGCGGGGCAAGCAGAAATCAACAGAGAAGCGTTCTCCGTCACTCCGTGGTGTGGAAGCAGCGCGCTTCTGTCTCTCCCGCTGGCCGCCGGCCCCCGGCCCCGTGTCAGACTAAACTAGGGAGACGACCCAGACCGACTGTTGTGAAGGGCTCGGGAGCAACACGCGGCATACACGTCGAAAGAGGGTGAGAGGGGCGGCGCGAGAAATAGGAAAGGCGTCGCGAAACCAGGGAAACTTCCCGCCGTCCGCCCTTCCAGAGGCAGGCCCCGCCTCGGCTCCTCCTCGAACGGGCTGCCTATAAGAAAGCTGAGCGCCGACACGGGGGGGGTTATAGCGGACGCATCGCGGCTGGTTTTGCTACCTGCTCGTCGCCTCCTCCGGAACGCCATGCAGCCCATTCGCCCCGCCGGCCTGCGCGCCGCGCTCCTGCTGCTGCTTGCGGTCAGCGTTGCTGCCGAATCGGTGAGTGGCGTTGCTGGGCCCTGCGAGGAGAAGGAGGGGGGCTGGGGGGGGATTGCCTGGCCTTGATTTGTAAGCCGTTCTCGCTGGCGGAATTGGGAGCGAGGGCGAAGTTGCCCTGCTGTTGGGAACGGGGCATTGGGATGAGGCTCGGTCTTCTTCGCCCTTGGTGGCATTTGTGGGTCAAGTAATGGGAAAAAGGAGATCGCCCTTTATTCCCAGCGCCACGCTGGGGGAGAGGGACCCCTGTCTAGTCCCCTCTTCTGGAGGGAGATTTACCCCTTTCTTTCCCAAATAACCCTCCGTCCAGACGCCGGAACAGCGAGAGACGCCCTTTCTTCGCAGGAAGTTAGGATAGAGGGAGAGGCGTTGCCGCCGCCACCACTTTTGGTCCCGCGTAGTAGTTTATCCTTACTGGATCCTGCGCTCGGGTCAGCGCAGCGATGGATTAACCCGCAGGTCTCTTCTCGGTCTGCTTCGCCCCCTCTGGCAACCTCCTCCTCCTCCGTCCCGTACGACCAGCGGGACGGTTTTCATCATCTCATTGACTGCCTGGTGGATTCCTGGCCTCTTTCCCCCGCCCCAAATGTTCCCAAAGTCTCCCAAGTACCAGCGCAGTTTGGCAAACAGCGTGCCGTGTTGTTGCCTTATTTAGCACTTCCTCCAGCTCATAGCTGTGGAATGAGTAACCGCTGACCCAAAGCCTGGCTCTGTTGCAATTCCCTATCGTCACACACAACCCATTAAGTGAAATTCCCAGGGCTCTGGCACATTACAGATCTGGGGTTTTCCTGTAAATCTGAAAGTGATTGCTTTGCTCCTGGCGCATTCACCCTCTTCTACTTTTTGAGAAAAGAAAGTCTCTGTTTTGCTTCTCTTTTCTCCCCACGTACCTTCAGTTATTTGTTCAGGTAGTTTGTCCTCTTGCAAACACTTTCTCCTCAACCTTTGACCTTGCCAAACACTGGTCTGCCTGTTGCTGATCTCAGTTGTATTCGCTAAAGCTTTGTGCCTCCTGAGAGGTGATGGTGGGGGATTAGTTGCAACTTACTTTATAATGTTATGCTGGAAGAAGTTCAGAAAGCTTGTGGAGCAGCATAGAGGAATAATTCAGGCTAAATTGCCTCTCAACAGCCTGTACCTAGGAAATGTTGCCCATGTTTTTAGCAACCTGAATGAGAGACATCTCTGTATTTCTAGAGGGGAGTGGTGGTGTTTATAAACCAGGGCTTGATTTTTAATCCCTTCCCTTTGGTTTATTTCAGATCTACCTGTATTACTCCTTTGCTAGTTTAGGCTGCTCCCCCTTCCCCCTTTAATAGTTTTTGTCCTGCTTCTTTTCTGGCATCTGAGCTTTTGCATATAATTGTATGGTGTTCTGTGATCTCATGCAAACTGCTTTTATTTTGCTAGATTTGGGTGTGGATTGTAGTAATCCATAGACACGAGAAGCCTATAAATATTTTAACCCTCTGGTACTTGCTGCTTACTATTCTTTGCCTGATTGTTCCTAACAATTCTGCATTTAGTTAGTGGAACCCAAACTTTCATGTCTTAGTAATGGATCTGAATAGCTTATTTTGTTTCTAAGCAGTATTTAATAGACTTTTCACCAGTGGTAAAAGTCAGCTAGCTTAAAAAATGCAAGAAGTCTTGGCCTCAAGACTCATAGGTGAATATGAGGGAATTTCAAGATAACAAAGCATTTCTGAAACTGATCACTCTCCTTTTAACCATTCTTGCAGTTTATTAAAATATCTGGTTATCATCTGGCTTTTTAGCAGGAGTCCTAAAGACTAACTCATCTTAATTTTATGGAATATTGAAATACATGGGAGGATCTCACTTGTTTTAAGTGGATCCGTGCAGAAAGATATATGAATCTGAGGGCTGATTTTAATAGGGTCTGAATATTGAATTGGTCAGGAAGTTCAGAGAATCTAGCTGCTTAGGGTTTTATAAAAGAGGGGTGGAAAAGGCTGTGGCCCTTCAGGGGGTGCTGAACTACCACGCTCAGCAGCATAACTAGTGTTGAGGGATACTGGGAGTGATAGTTCAGTAACATCTGGAATGCTATAGGTTACATACCTTTTTTTTTTTTTATAAAAGAATGTCTTATATGATTGGACATACACTGAACTAAAATTACTGTAGCCCAGCCTGTGAAACTCCTAGCATGGGAAATCTATTTAGTCATTTCTTCCCTGACCTTCTGTTTTTGTTGAAGACTCTCAGTATTCCAGGTGCCTCATGAGCTGTTTACTTGGCACATTTTAATGGAGCTCTGATTGATCTGTATGACGTGTGTTTACCCACGGTACATATCTTTGGTTTAATGCTGTCTTTTACTCTTTATTTTGCATAAACTCCTCTTAACTCTTTCTGGAAGGCATCCCAAGGACTGTAATGAAAGGGTGGTGTATGAATCACATTTTACAGTGCCGTGACAGTTGGCATTCACAAAGCCTTGCTGTGGGGAATCAGATCGAGCTTCTGTGTCGTAAGAGGCAAGGAACTAAATGCAGCATGCCAGTTTTTTTCCATCTTGGTGTTCATGCAGTGTTAATCTAATTTAAAAAAATATAAGAATCTGGCTGAGCTTATTGTTTTGAAAAGTAGCGCAGCATTATTAATGAACAAACCGGTTTGTCCTGTCCTGCTGCCATGGATCCCTCAGGCTTGTTCTTTCTACTCTTTCCCAGTTTTGTTTTCTGTCTCTCAATCAAATCAGCATTGTTAGCCTAAATATGTAGTTTTATTTCCAGTCTATAACACATGATTTGGACAGGCTGAGACACAGTACAGATGTACCCTCATTTGGCCAGTGTGATATAACTCCCTGTTCAAAGAGTGACCTGCTGTTCAAAGACTGGCCATGTTAGGAGCATCTTGTAGCTTCACAAAGTCAAAGAAGACTCTAGCTTCATTTTACTAGCATCTTTATGGTATATTTAGCAGTGAATGGCCAAATATTATATGTGTTTCTTGAGATGTTTCTGTAGTTTCTAGTCCTTGAGAATGTAGGGATGAGTGACAGAAGATAGAGCATGCCATAGAACTAAAAACATGGTTATCCTGTACCATCCAAAGCCATCAACTCATAGATGAGAGAATCTTAAAATTTCTCACAGCAGGAAACAAATTTGAAAAATGTTAAGACAAATGGATGTCTGTTTAGTTTATACAGCATATCTTAACTGGCTTCAGTCCTTGACTTCATAAGATTTCCCATATATCTATGATAGTAAACAAATTGTTTAGACATGTTTCCACTTTTTGAAGTGAGAGAAAGAACTGTATAATTAACAAATAGTGAAGATCAGGTTTCAGCAAAACAATGGGCTGATTAAGGTTGAACTGTAACACTATGTAAGAACCTGGCTTGTTAAACAGTATACCTATGAGACTATAATGTTCCAGTTCTGGGGCAAGTATTGCCTACAGTATTCTAAGCCATGGTATGAATAAGTC
The DNA here is from genome assembly GCF_059951505.1 of Python bivittatus. NCBI lineage: Eukaryota > Metazoa > Chordata > Lepidosauria > Squamata > Pythonidae > Python > Python bivittatus. The sequence goes on from NW_028277098.1 coordinate 82,372,216, forward strand.
ACAATTGGCCGAGTTCACATTATGCAAATGCAGTGGCTGGATTCACACAATACATTAAGTCAAAATCAAACAACTGCAATATGATTTTTTACATTTGTGAAGTCAGTGATTTGGTTGTAAGTGTTTGAAGGAACAACCCCCTCAGATCTTTTCAGGCATCCTTCCTGTACTGCTAGTTTATATGTGGGTTGGGGTGAAATGAGTGGGCCTAACAAACTTACTGACTTCTAGAAAACTAGTAACCATCTAGCACTCAGCTAATAATTTTATATATGTTGACTAGAGCTACCAGTTGAGGGCTGCCAAAACTGGATGGCCACTAGAGTTTAGAATCTCTTGGCTGCCATATAGTGATTGTCCAGATTTTTGTAACTTAATTTAGCTACTATCCCATCTGAATTTAATATCTAGGAGCACAAAGGTTGTATTTTGTTGATTTTGGTGGCTTTTCTAGTGGTTAATATTAATCTAGGGTTGAATGTATGTGAATGTTGTGCAAAAGTAGGGTTATTATAAAATATATTTCAGAATGTTGATACTGCATTGTTTTGGCTCAGTTTTATTGTCAACCCCGACGCCCCTAAATTGAGCTAGCTTTTTTCATATTCACTAGCAAAAGAATTAGGACCTAGTTTATACATTGTGAGACTTCAATATCAGTAAGATACTTTCTGTCCACCTGTTCACTGCCATCACTTAAAACCTGCGCTACTTCACCACTTGTCAAACACCCACTGCTCTTCTAAGCCAAATGTTCAGAATTCTTGAGTCTAAATGCACGGCTGTAGTACTGTAAAACTTTATAGCGGGCGGAATGGCATCATAGAATATTGTATAAATGGTGTTGGCTGATCTCCGCATAGGAAAATTGTTGTTCTGATTGATATGCCTTGCTCTCTTGGCCCAGCATGTCATGCTGGAAAGACTAAACATGTGGAAAGGGTATGATGTAATACAGTGGCATATTGGTATCGTCTGCAAGTTGCTACTTGAGACGGAAGACAACTGAATGGAAACATAACTCCTGTGGGGTAGAGACAACATCTTAACATCAGGCTTATGTCACATAGGAAATGGAGGAAGAAGGAGTATTGCAAAATTATTGGAAACAGACACAGGATGTATTCTTCATTAGAAACTATCTGATCTAACCTTTGTGGGTCTTACAGAGGAGGGCAAGTGTAGGAAATCCTTGTTCTGCCAACTAGCATCAAGTCAACATGCATATAGAATGTACATACAAGCATCCTGAAAACTCAGTATTTCTCTACCTCTTTGTAGCTGTTGCATTATTGTGAACTGCAGGAGGTAAATTTTCCCAAGTGATGTCTGACTTCCTAGCATTTGTTATTGACCACTTGGGAAATTGCTTAGATTTGGGATTAATACAAGCCCTCAGATGGATTCTAGCAATGATCTGCAATAAAATGTAGATCTGAGGGGACTCAAAGTTCAGCACTTCCCAATAGAGGAGAGGTAGGTTCTGCAAAATACTTCCAACAAGGATGTGTCCATAGTTACTATCTAAGACCAGATTTGAAAGCATCAGTGCTCAGCATGACAACTTAATATTAGGTTTTGCAGTCCTCTTGATATAAAGAAAACATTATGTGGTAAGCCTGTTGAACATCTTTTATTTTTTTTCTCAGTCATTTTATTAAGAATTATATTAAAAGGTAAAACTAGTACAAGAACCTAATACAAAAATACATTAATATTCTTTCTTTTCTTTTTTCTTTTTTTAAAGAAGGGCAGAAAAAAAATTCCCCCAAAAAAAGAAAGAAAGAAAAAAAAGAAAGAAAAAGAAACTTCCCCCTTCATCCATAGCAAGTATATTCAACATTAATAATTTATCACTGTCTCTTAAAATACAACCAAATACATCTTCATTCCATACCTCAGCCCATTTTCTGTAAATTCATCTCTAAATCTTCAGCTCTATTTATTAATCAGCAAAGGTCCAGTAAAAATTAACAGAAATACCTAACAACGTAAGTATATAGTCCCCCTTTCCATTCAGTCAAAATCCCCCTGATCCCTCTCTTTAGTAATCAAAATGTAATCCCAGTTAACAAACATTACAAAAAATTAAAGACTATTAAACATTACCAGAAATAGTAACCCCTTATTTATGTATCAGAAATAATAATGTAGGTATTGCAAACTAATCCATTACACCCAATTAAACATTTCCAAAAAGAACTATTCAGTCAAGAGAACCATTAAGCATCACCAGAGAGAGCAACTCATTATTTCAAATAATCAAACCAATTTTATATTTTTTTCTTTTTCCTCACAGCAATCCTTAAGTTCCATAAATAAAGTTCTAACTTCTGCTTTCTTTTATTATCCTTGTCTTTTCTCAGAGTTCTTGTCATCTTTATCCAAGTCCATTTGTAATTTCTGTGTAGTAACTACTAAATCTCTTAAATTCCCATTTAAGAGGGTAATCCACAACGCTTTTTTGATATGTTATTTGTATGTCTTTTTTAATTTTTAAATGATCATCCAATTCCATTTGTAAATCCATCTCTTTCTTACAGGTAATAATTTTTAAGTTCATCTTGAAGTCCATTTCGGTTATCTTCAAAGGGACTTGTTTCTCTTCAATAACAACTTTTGGTTCCACTATAGAGTTAAATAGCCTAAGCATTTCTTGAGCCAACTTATAAAACATTTCCTTTAGAGTAGCCATCTGGTCCCCTCTAGTGATCAACATTCAAGGTCTTGTTATCAGCTTGGAATGTAAGCAAGAGAAATATTCCCACCCAAGAGGATCTTTCTCATTAACTTCAAAGTCCTTCTTTAAATCAATTTCATCCAAGTCCTTAGCATTTTAAAAATTTTCCAAGAGCACTATAATAATCATTTTGCTGTACATTGCAAAAAATAAGGATCTTCTAAAGCTGCTATCGCGTAATTTTCTTTCTTTTTAAATGGATTGAAGAGAGACTCACCCAGTGAGTGCTAAATTTGCGGTCCCAAAGGGTTTTCAATCTTAAAGAAACAATTAAAAAAAATCTCCAAAGTAATTAAAAAGATGAGGTTTGGTTGAACCTTGAGTCTGTAAAAGGCTGCATTAACTGCTCAGAGCATGGTGAAACCTGTGACTCCCAGCTGATTGCAAGAGGCTGCAAAAACATCGGTTTCTGCCATTTACACACACAGAATAGCTGTCTGGACTACATATGGGGAATTTCATGATCTCTCTTTGATCCAGAGAGAATTGCAGCACTCTGAATCCCTCATCCAGCTGCCTTTTCAGCTGTAATGTCTCCCATGATCTGCAGAGCGGAGAAAATGTGAGACGCTAGTTCTCCATTCCTCACTGGAAGTCTGAACATCATCTTTTCTTCAGGCAGAAGCATAGAGGAGGTGGTGGTGCCAGCTTGCCGCAGAACCTACCTATGGAGGTGGAGAAGAGAGCAGAGTCTGATCATTTTCAAGCAACTGATTATTTTAGTTTAATCATTGTCTTTTTAAAGCTTTTAAAATTGCCTTTTGTACTCGAACTTAGGAGGAAGAAGCCTGGATATGTTCAATTCTGAAGAGAATGAGAAATGTTTCTTTGAAAGAAAAACCACACAGTGTCTTTCATATGCAGACATGCATTGTAGTCCTACACATATCTACTCAGAAGTAATCTTCTCTGAGTTTAATATGACTGTCTGGTAAGAGGTTATCGAAATGTAGCTGTGATGTATAAATTTCACATAATTCTCCACATTCTGATATCACTGCAATATGTTGAGTTTAACAGAAGCTAGTTTTAAGCTTTTGTAATACCAACCCTTTTAAAATGTGTTCCTGTGTAATGGCAGATGGAATAAAACTAATGAATTAATACAATGCTTTCAGCCATACTTTATCTCATGGCTTGGTTGAGTAAACAATAATGGTTATATTCACACATAGCAAACTATGTTATGGCCTCATGTGAAATTAGCCAATATGGAGACTTGGTGGCTAGAGCAGAAATACAGATGTTGGCATGACTGGGTACCAATGAGAAGAGAGATCATGTTGTTCTTTCACATATATCTATAAAAAGACAATGTGTGTTGAGTGGACTGCTGCTTAGTGAAACTGTAAATGCTAACGCTCAACATTTTTCTTGGAATAGTTAGCAATGGCAGGTCTTATAGTTCACTTAAACTTCTAAGAATGTCAAGTTGTTTAGAAAGCTTGATTTGGTAGGTATAGTGAGTATGAGAAGAAATGTTCTTTTCAGAAGCAAGTAGCCCTGATTCAACTTCATTTGTGTTGCAATCCTAACATATAATCATAAACACTAAATATGTAAATATGTTAAGTTTTTTGTCTTTTCTTCATTATCTATTTCAGAGATTCCCATCTCCTTTTTATTATATTTGTTTCAAGCCTCATGCTGCTCTATCTGCCTATCTAATTAAAGGCATCTTGGATGTCATTCAACATTGTTTGGCATTCTTGGTCTCATCTTTATATTCTGGAAATAGGCATATATATGTCAACCTCTTATCTGCCCCTCATACCTCATTTCCACTTCCTATTGGCAAAGCATTACTAATGTTAATACTCCTGTTTGTAGTACAGTATATGCCACTTGATGGAGTTACATAAGCAGAAGGATAAGTCCCTCTTCCAAGGAGTTCACAGTCTATATCAATCTTCCCCACCTGGTTCTTTCTAAATGGGAAATCATGATCATTAAGTAAGCATAGCTTATGGAAACTCCTTGTCTTTGGGGAAGCAAACACACATTTATTGTAATGACTGCTTAAAACTCCTTGGCTGAAGTGGTCATTTGCTGTTCCTTAATCAACATTCTGCAGCTGGCCAAATGCTAATACTCAAGTATTTCATTTAATTACTTAACAGATTTTGCTCTTAGCCTTGCGTTAGGCAAAATTAATGGTGGGGGGAGAGGGGGATGCACACTGATTATCTGGTACAATTAACTCTGGACTCACAAAATGGGGAACTGATGTTCACCACAGCAGGTATCCTGAGCCTTCCTGAGAACCTATGAATTAATGGTTAGCCTTTCCAATCCAACCTTGTAGTGCAATTCAGCAAAGATTTTTACTTGCCAACCTCTCTTTTCTGAATATAGTGAAGATTCAATGGGTTGTATGCTGAAATTTACAAAAATTAAGTATGTTGTGGACATCATTAGTATATATCTATTTATGACATATAGAAGTTATGTGTACTGTTTGATTCTTGAGATGGATTTTAATTAAACTAAAAGGAAGAATCTCAATGTCACTACAGAAAAAGGAATTGAATCTAATCAGAGGACTTGGAGGAGCTGTTGTTTTTTGTGGGGGCAGGAAAAACAATCTTTCTTTTAAGAATATTGGAATCCTTTGGGTAAGATAAAACTTCTAGGATTTTCAGAAAAGTATGCAGAGAAGTATTTGGCCATCTTGCCTGATCTAGAAAGTTAAGCAGGGTCAGGCCAGGTTAATATTTGGATATAAGTGCACTGGAAGATTAATGCTGTAGACCAGACTATGAAGGCAAAAAGTGTCCTGGAAGAAGGAAGTGACAAACTATTCTTGTGTCCTGCCAAGAAAACTGTACTGGATGTATCTGTGTAAACACCGGAGGTTGAACTTGACTCCAAAGTGACTTAACTTTTTTTTAATGGAAGGAGTTAGTTATTTTTGTGGCCATGTCATCTTAAAAGTGTCCTTTGAGAACTTGATTCCTGGTGACTGTGGACATATTCTCTAATTTTCTAGCCTTTGCCGCCTTCTGGGATGTTTTTTCAACTTCTCAAATTGAAATTTAGGGCCCTGGGATTTTTGGTGGTTGCCATCCAAACATTAAACAAGTCCAACCCCGCTTAACTTTTCAAGATCCCCCCAAATTGGATACATGCTGTTTTTGAGTCAATCTTGATTTAAAGTGTTCATGTGAGCAAAGGAAGAAAAAAATTGTCTTTCTTGGCCTGAACGTAACTTCTTCTGCTACTACTGATACATCTATTTGCCTAATTAAATATCTTTTTTTTTTTTAAGGAATGGGATGGGATGGGCAATAGTCCAGATCATACTGAACTGCAACTCTGATCACATTGAGCCATGGTGAAGAATTCTGGGAACTATAGTTGAAGAACCACACAGTTTCCCAACCTAACCCTAACCTTTTAAAGTCATGAACTAGATTGGAATTACTGAATGTAATGTCTTCATGTATTTAAACTTTGCTTATTTCCTAGGGGTGGGAAGGGAGGACTTATATCAGTCTAAACTGAATGATTCCGCAAAGCAGAACTAACCATAAAGGTCACAGGCTGTATCTTAATTAGTTGCAAATTAAGAGGCTATGCTAATCTTCATGCATCCTGATTAGATTAAAACAGCATAGACATCATGCAAGAATTTAGCTGTACAAACAAGCCTAGATTATCATCAAAGTATATCTGAACACAGACTAACTAGGTCTTAAATATCTCAGATTTAACAAGTAGAGTGCCAGACACTTAAACAATTAAACCAAACTTTCTTGACACTGAAAAGTTTGTTTGATCTGGCAAACTTTGAAAAAGGTAGTTAAAAACATTGACTAAGCATGGAGGTAGAATGTGCTTGGAAAAGTTTATGTTAACCTCAAAGTAGCTATCGTTCAAAAGCTACTTGGTAGGTAGTGTATACTCAGAACGGCAGATCCAAGGCTACATGTTTCTGAGTACCGGTTATTGACATTTTGTGCTCATGACCTAATGGCATTTGGTTGGCCACTCTGGACAACACGTTGCAGAGCTGCATAAATGTTTTGTTCTGTTCCAGCAGGGTAGTTCTTAACGCTTGTAATTTTCTGCAATTTAGAATGGGTTCTTCTGTACCTTGTTTGATACCTTGGATATCAAGATATATACTTGGCTGGGTCCAAGTATACTTGTTCTCTGATATGAGAAATGGATGTAAACTCTTTCTCTCTTATTTAGCATGATGTTGGACTACTTATACTGAGCGAATGGTCTCATGAGCACTACTTTATTTACCTAAACAACTGTCTTTAGATAATTTAAGTAGACAATTCCACCTTTTTGTTCTGTTAACACACATGTTCTGTTAACTGACACATTCAAAATGAGTCCAAGCGCTCTCTGGAAAAGGCTCTAATGCTGGGAAAGGTGGAAGGAAAGAGAAGAAGAGCATGACTAGTTATAGTGGCAGTGGGTGCAATGTTGGAAGACCTGAAAGACCAGGTTAGGGACAGATCACCATGGAGGAAGTCTATCTATGTAGACACTAGGAGTCTAAAACAACTTGAAGGCATATAATCCAAGTGCCCCACCTCTCTGAGTGCTTAGGACAGTGTTGTCCAAACTTGGCCACTTTAAGATGAGTGGACTTCAACTCCCGGAATGCTGGCTGGGGAATTCTGGGAGTTGAAGTCCACTCAAAGTGGCCAAGTTTGGACAACATTGGCTTAGGATGAGGTCCCATTCAAAAGTGACCTTATTTTAAAATGTAGTTTGTATTCTTACTAGTTGGAGGGGAGGGGGAGGTCTTGCACAACAAGACCTTTTGTTTAATACGTAACAAGAGTTGAAACAGTGCACGACCGTAACTTCATCAGAGTCTGCTGATAGGAGGATTCTCTAAACTTCCTTAGAAGCGTGGAGTCATTAGACTGAAGTGATACTTCTCCTTTCTGCTCAGCTGTTCCTGTCGTAAGACTTAACCTTTTACCACTTTACCCAATCCCTTAGCAAAGGCTTTTTTGAAGGAATTTTAGGAGTCAGAGCAGATGTAAAGATTACACATTTTCCAAATGGTCAGCAAATCTCAAGCAGCATTTTTGTAAACTGGGGACTTGAAAATCTGATGAGCTGCAGAGCACAAGATTTACTTTGGCTGAGGCACCCTCTGGACCACGTAGGCTGCCAAGTGGTTATGTGGTAACTGCATGAGGGGAGAGGCAATGGGAGTGTCAGGTTTGCCCTTAGGGGCTGCCGTTAGAGTTCTCTCAATAAGGTTCTGTCCAAACAACACGGTCTGTTAAGCCATGTTAGGTAAATCTAGTGAGCTTAATGCTATTGTAAAGCTGCCCTAAAGCTTGTTGTTGTAGTCTAATGCATCTTGAAGACCTCTAGGGCGAGAGAATATTAGTAGCTAAACTTGTACCCTGCTAGTTTTGGAAGTAGTTAGACCAGTATTTCTCAACCTTGGCAACTTTAAGCTGTCTGGACTTCAACTCCCAGAATTCCCCACCCAGCATGCTAGCTGGGGAATTCTGAGAGTTGAAGTTCACACAGTTTAAAGTTGCCAAGGTTGAGAAATACTGAGTTAGGTGGAAGGGTTGCTATAGTCCCTCATATATTTTTTTTACTGTTGGAATGAAGTTGTGGTAGCCAGATGTAGCATCTGGCTCTAAATTTTAGTCCTCGGTTAACCTTTTCTGTATTCTGCCATTGTCAGGACAGTGGCTGGGGACACATATCATGCCGAGCCATGTTACAAACTAAAGGATTTGGCTGAACCAGAGACAATACATTGCTTGAGAAACATTTGTGCTTTGTGCAAGAAATAGGGCAATGCTTTAGATGAGACTTATGGACTGCCTTGTGTGCTCCCATGAGGACCTTCCTGCCCTTGCTCCACGTAATACATTTATTGGCAAGCAAAGTATCTTTAGTGGGAAGATTGACTACCATTGATCTTCTGTCTCAGGACTCTTTGATAAGCTAAATTTCTTTAAAAGAGTTTTGAAAATCAGTCAGGTACAGTAAGGGTAAATACATACTTTCTATGGAATTAAATCCCTTCTAGAGTTACAGGGCATTTTAATAGTTTTTGCCATTTGTGTATGTAGGTAGAGAAATTTTTGCCCTTGAAATCTAGGTTAACTGACATAGAATTATCAGTAGCTTAACCAAAAGGAAATTAGATATGATCTTGCTTTATAAGCTTAGATGAAGCAAGTTTTGTATTAGGAATGATGAACATTGTAGCTAAACATTTGCATCATTGCTGGCAGATGCATTAGAATTGCAAGTTATTTGCACAATGCAGCATTGTCCTTGCACATTTGGCCTGACATAGTGCACATAAGTTGCTAAATCTGAAGTCCATTTAACAGTATGAAATATACTTGGTCTTGTATCAAGATACCAGCAAGCTCATATATTGCCCTAAGTCCTAAAGTGATTTGTGCATCTAATCACTTGTGGCTTATTCAACAAATCATAAATAAGCATACTAGGGCTTAGCATGATATATGCTATACTTCTAGAATAGTGTTACCCTACAAGTTGAAATGGAAAACTTCTTAATTATAAGGAACAGAAAATGAATAATTTTCTCACCACTCTTATATAATCCTGTGTGGGACTTTGTAATTCTTTTTGTTGGTTTCTTCTGCTATTAGCTATTGTGTTGTTCATAGAACTTTTGAAAATAAAACATGAACACTGTGGGCCATGCTAACTATAAAGGTGGGAATGACATTTGGAGAGTGTCAGGTTAGTGAAGATTGTCTTAAATTTGTAGTCATTTTGGTTTATCTCATAATTCTTGGCCTATTTACAATAATTAAATGTACATAGTGATAATGTTCGTCTGGCATTCCCACTTGTTGCTACGAAGATGTTCAACACCTAGAAAAAATGGAGAACATAATACTTAACAGTAATAATTATTATAATAATTATTGTTATTTGGAAATTGCAGTAAACAAAGAGTATAGGTACAGGAAAAGCCTTCCAGCATGGCTCAGTTGCTGAGTTGTTTTTACATGAATAAGAGGGCTGCTTCTCTTTGCAGTAGAGCCTCTGATTCAAGGAGTGGAAGGAATTCATTTTGCATTTCTTCCATGCCACCTTTCACACTTGTTAATTTTCTGCTCAAGGGAGCTGCAGGAAGAAGAGAAGAGGAATGGGTAGTAATCTCTCCTCCTCCCTTACGCCAGCAGAAATATTTGCTCATAGCATCTCTGCATCCAACCTGTATGTCCCTTGAATGCGTGAAAATTACAAAGGAACTGACACAAGTATGTCTTTATCGGGGCTTTTCTGCCATTTTAATCCAATCTTGCACAATCTTGTTCCATTCACCGACAGATTGGATTAAAAATGGCAGAGAACTCCTGATAAAAAAGAGAATACTTAGCAAGATAGAAGAAACTGGAAGATACTTGTCCGCCCATTGTGTTAAGGGCTGCTGTGGTCTGTGTTTGGTTTTTCTGCTTTCTCTACTAGTCCTGTTCTACTCAGTCCTGGGAAATTGAACAAATGTGGCCAAGCTATATTATTGCCCACCTAAGTAAACATACAATTTACAAAAGAGTGTGCGTGTGAGATTACGGAGTGGTTTGTGTGACAGTGTCTGGGAGGGGGCAGGGTGTTTCAGATTTAATAGGATCCAATCCTTCTCCACCTCCTATCTGAGTCAGAAGGGAATCAAGAACTAGCATGTTTGAAAAATCAAGACTGGCAAGATTCACAGTGCCATTAAAGTCAATGTTTTACTGACTTGAGAATTGCCTTTAAACCCACCTGTCATATATACCTGCCACACCCCACCAGAGCTTTTTGCATCTTCGTTTGGCTACTATTAGGCAAGATTATGGACAAAGCAATTCCCCACGAAAGAAGCAAACTAATTTACCTCTGTTTGTCCCCTCAGCAGCTTTCCTAAAAATGTATTTTCACTTGAAACTGGTCAGATAAAAGTTGTATAAATTTGTCTTATACATTTTTCTGTTTGGGATAGTTTCTGAAAAAATAAAAGGCCAGGAATGTACCCCTGATAAAACAGTTTTATTTTTACTGTATGTACTTCGGCAGGCTGCAAATGGTTAATGATAAATTGACACCTCATTTCTCAAGTTTCTTGACTCGGAACTTTGGTCTTGATGATATCCACTCAATTGCTTTGGCCATTTTACTTTCCTTGCTATGTACACACTAGTAGAAGTAGGATAGGCTCTGAAGTTTAACTGTCTGTCTTACCGGAAACAGCAGAAAATGTGTCATTTATAGTAGGAAATTCTGAACATTGGATTGTTGGCTTTTGACAAGCCTTGGATAAATAGATTTGAAGGTTTCAGTCATAGACTTTCTCTTGCTAAAGCCACAAATAAGATTCTCCTAGAATCTGACTGTCTTCAGGATGCTACACAAATGGGTGTTCTGAATTAGCACCAAGTCAGTCTGAAAAACAACAAACTGGTTATCAAACTGAAATTCTTAAGCAGAGCCCAGACACCTCAAGTCACGAAAAAGAAGCGATTGTTAGGTTTGCTGGCCTTCCTGAGAGCCATGTCTATAAACAAAAGTTTACTCTCTGCATTGATTATATTTTTATGAATTATTGGGCATATTAATTGTACAGTCAGTTATTAAGATTGTAAATATTTATGTCTTTCTGCAGTTGCATTTGTGACTAGCAGCTCCAAGGCATGCTTCTGTGCCTGCACACATTTGTGGCTGGTAGCTGAGAAGTAAATCTTTCAGCGATTTGTAGGTTAGAAAATCTGCTTCTCCGCCCCTCTGCTCCTCCCAATGCTGTTTACTAATCTCACTTGGCACTCAGTATGGGTAAAAGCTGCTTAATGCTCAGAAAATACACTGCAACTAGATTAAATGTAGAAATGACAGACTCTTGTAGCTAAAAGATTCAGCTGGAGAGTGGATTAAGAGCCAGGCTCAAGGAGACTGTCAGAGCTACAAGAAATCCTTTTCAGTCAAAAACCTTTCTGGCACATGTATTGTGCTGAAATAATGGAGAGGCACCAAAAACCAAAGCCAACATCTATATACCATGCTAGCCTTATGTTCTGAAACCAAGTAGGGCTTTAAGGGACAATCAGGTCATAGCCAGCGAGTCAAGTAGACCATCCCTGCTCTTCTTCATAAGAATGTGAAAGCTGTGAAGAAATTGGAAAGTATAGGAACTCACTTCTTATCTAGCTTTTATTCAATATATATCTAGTGGACCATACTTCTGGTAGAGAAAAACTGTCCTGCTTTTTTCTTTTTTGGTAAAATGGAAGTTCCTTATGTCCCACTCAACTGATCACTGACAGAGAATCTAATGGATCCCATATAAAATTGCCAGCTTATTCTACAAAAAGGAAAACTGGCAAATCTGGAGGGCTTTGTCCAGGCAAAGTATATCATTTGAAACTTAGGGCTCCTACAGAAGAATAGCAATGTTTGCATATCAGCCCATTTTTTCTTTGAGTTGAATATTAAGAGAATCATATAGTTCTCTGGTAGGAAAGGTAGCAAAGTTTAAAGAGGAAAAAACACAGCCTTGTAGAATGTTAAACTTACTTGCTCAGGTTGAAAAGTGGCAAGTAAATCAAGCTGATTACATATATACTGCCAATTTTTAAGAAAAGATTTTCTGGATGGTTTACAGATAAAATGTATAAAAAGAGTAAACTTTTTAATGCTGAAACTGAGGGGGGGAAAGCAAGACTCTAATATATATCAGAAAAGATACCCAATATGTTTGTCGTTTTTTAAACATTAAGGTGGAGTAGATGAGCCCAATTTAAATATTAGATGTATATCCCACCTTGCTGGGAAAGATTGAAGGCAAAAGGAGAAGAGGATGGCAGAGGATGAGATGGTTAGATAGCATCACTGAAGCAATGAGCATGAAACTGAGCAAACTCAGGGAGGCAGTGAAGGACAGGAAGGCCTGGCGCAATATGGTTCATGGGGTCACGAAGAGTCGGACACGACTTAACGACTAAACAACAAATATCCCACCTTTCATTTGGGAACTCAAGGTGGCACATATATTTTGCTCTCCTATTTTTCCCTCAACAACCAAACCTGTAAGGTAGGTGGGGCTGAGAGAATGAGTGACTGAGCCAGAGTCACCTGGTGAGCTTCTGGGTCTCCCTCCTCCTAGTCAAATACCTTGACCACTCTACCATAGTGGCTTTCAAATTCCTGAGCACACAGAATTGCTTAATTAAAACTCTGTATATGGAGTGCGTTATGGAGAAAGAGCATGGTCTATTCATAGGAAGTTTGTTAAAATTTAGTATTACTCATATAAAGTACATTGCCTAATGCTCTTTATGCCTCAGCCCTGTGGTTCTAAGTGAATCAGATGCCCTGCTTCAACTGAAAGAACTTTGTGTTCACATGTGTAATTTGATTATTCAGTTGACCCTTTGTCTGGGTTTCTTGGCATAATAAAAAGTAAGGTTTTTTTGAGTTGAGTTCAACTCTTGGTGATTTCATGGACATGCCATGGCTCTTTGCTGGATGTGTGTATCAAAATCTGCAAGATGGCAGAGACAGCATTGTGATAATCATCTTCTAGATTTTGGCACCACACACATGGATAGCTGGACACTTGTGGACATGTCCATGTACTAAAGCATTGAACCACAAACTAATCAAACAGGCCAGATTCACGCACTATGATAAGATAAGGTTAAAACTAAACAGCCTAGTATGTTGTATGAATATAGCCATTAGGGCTTTCATTGATCTGATTAAGTATGTTGCACAATCCTGGTCAATATGAAGTAGGGCAAGATACAGTATGTGTACTGTGGGATAAGAGGAAGGACTCCTTGAAAGCTAACATGAGATCAAGAATATGCAGTGTGGCAAAAAAGCAAAGAAATATGGCTGCCTTAATAAGGCAGATCATGCTTTCCTTGGGAGCTGTGACTGGGGCCTCCATCCAGGTGATGAAGATGCCTGACTTCAGTCAAGACTGAATGACTAGACTCAAGTTCTTTCCAACTGTTTGGGGTTCCTGTGATTGGTGATCTGTAATTAAATATCCTAGACAGCCTTTCAACATTATGTTAAACAATCTGATTGATGTCTCAGTATCTTAATGTATCCTTTACAACTTGGACTTTCATATTTACAGAGAAGATGAGCTTTTCAGTAAAGAGGTATTGAAAGTTTGACTACTTCTTCTTTTAATGTACCTTTTTGAAAGTGGATTTTCAGCACTTACTACACCCACAATAAAAGCTCAAAAGAGGCTGAAAGTTATGCCCATTTATTTAAAATCACTCCAGGTGTTGATGAAAGATCTCATTAGCTGCAAGATCATGCACCCAATTAAGTATTTTTATTCAATGTATCAAATATAAGAAGGAAAAAGAATATTACTAAAACATGTTCTATTCCAATATTTATATCTTTCTTTAAAAAAAAAAGGCATGAGTGTTCTACATATAGACTATATAGATAGATAGCTTGGTGTTGATGATCTTAAAAATTTGAGAAACACATTATTCTGAATGAAATCTTTGATTACATGAAATGCCCCATTTTACCACTAAAATCCATCTATATTCTTTTCAGTTAAATTCCTGTAATAACTAATTAGAATCCAGGTGATTATATATGTCTCTCCCTTGACCTTGCTTATCCTCTGATAATACACGCACCACTTATTGTTTTCAACTCTTTTCTGGTAGTAAGTTCTGTTTAGTCTTTTCAAATCTCTTATCAGCAACAGAATGACTGTTGAAGGAAAGTTGCATTGATGATTCAATAAAGTGAATGCAGTCTTGAGTTGGCATATAGGTGTGTCCCTTATGTCTGTCCTGCAAAGGGGACAAAAGCGAGTCACAGTATGTGAGATCATGAGTGACATACACAAACAGTTCCTCATACCCCTGGCATCAGAAGCCAAAACTTGCTAGCAAAACACATCCTGTTTGCAGAGTTCTGATCATACGAGATTTATAGAAAGCCTCTAGATCCTGCAGCTTGGCATATTGCCATACTTTGGGTTTTTTGTTTTTTTGTTTTTTAATTTTTGAAGCCATTTGGCAGCCTCTGGAAGAGGTACTGAGCTTGTATCGGGAACTATGATCTACTAATTCTCAAAGCTGTAATTTGACACACAAGCATTGCAAAAGGACATTCTAATGGATGGTACAGCTTTTTGGGATGCGGGTAGGAATCTGAAAGGACATTCTAGTCCCCAGTTGTTCGCTTCCCATTCTGCACACTGCAAGTTCTTGCTGCTGCTAAATCAGTGGATTAGGTTATAGCTGCCTCAAACTCTGATACCACTGTTCAGGTAGATGAAGGTCTTGCTTTCACAAGCAAGACCACAAGTTATCAAAGTTGCAGAACTATCCATCGATTCTAGAATGGAGTTGCCTGCAGTTTTAAATTGTGATGTCCTAGTCACTGTGCTATCCAAGGTTCAGTGATCTACAGCAGGAAGCTGGCTTATCTCGTAGCTCTGTAATACAGGTCCCCTCTGGTTCCTTGAAGGCAGAAGGCAAATGGGCTGTGATAAAATCACGTAGTTTGATATCTGAACCTTGGCAAAGTCACTTTGGCTTTTATGTATTGTAAAGCAGCTTATCTGTTGTTGCCATGCTAGTACCATATCTGTGGCTGTTATTAGGCCTCAGCATTGAAGCCTTCCCCCCACCCCAAAGGCCAGTTACTGAGTTTGCTTTATGAATTGTAATGTTCTTGATGTAACACTTAATTCAAGTGAGTTAGTATTTATTTCAAAGTAACCCCTTTGATCCTCTGTCAGCAGAATTTTCAGACTGAGGTGCAAACAAATCTATCAGTTTTAACTTGAATAATAGTCCCATTTAAAAAGTGCTACTATTATATTAAAAGTAAAGGTCTCCGAAAAGCAAATAATTTTACTTTAAATATAGCTGGCTTGGGACATTAGCATTCACAGTCTGGGGAAAGAAGTTCACTTGACCGACTAGGAGTATAGAACTAAAATGAAAATTGGTTGCACGATGTTGGGGGAAAAAGTGGGTTGTTGGCAGTAAGAGAAGTCAATCCATAACATTACAGTATAGCAAATGTTATTTCCAACCTTAGAATTAACTATGGAGGAAAGGTAGCACAAGTACAAGAAGGGCAGCAGATAAAACCAGTACGTCCTCTCCTGCTAGGTCTGGGTTTTGAAAAATTTAGGTCCTGTTTCTAAGTGATGACCTGACAATCCCATTTTAAAACCTTGTCAACAAAGAGTTTGTATGGCATGAATGTTGCACACCATACATTGCTAATTAGTTATGCTACTAATCTCATCCCCAGTACTATTTTCTGCAAGGGTACCAATGTTTCTTTTTTCCTATAAATCTTCATCAATACACAGCTATCAAATACTCATAGAATTTGGTTTTGTTCTGAGTCAACAAATCAGGCTGTTAAAGTTACCATTTTGAACCTCTCCTTGTGTTGCAAACTGTGTGTTTAGCCATTGGTTCTCAAATGTTCATTTCTGATTCTCCTCTCTCTTTAGGTGAGAGAAACTGAGATTATGGACCCACAACTGAACATAGAGGAATTTGCATCTGGTGACTTGCCAGATGATGAAGATGCAAGGTCGGATTTAACAATTGATTATGACGGTTATGAGGTTTCAGGTTCAGGAGATGAAGAAGGTAGGTCTTGCTCAGAACTATCTCATGGTCAAATTCATATTGTGGTGTTTTTTTTTTGCTAACTATGTATCAATGGGAATGGTGCTTCAGCATGTGGTAGACCATAGTTAATAAAACTGAGGTTACATTTCCATTCAGTCTTACTGTAGTGCTGTTTACTTTGCTGAATATAATTTGTCTGAAAGATTTAAGATGATAGTATTGAATTTCTTGGCTTTGACCTGGAAATGTATCTATGCAAAATGGTCTCTAAGCTGGGTGGAGTTGAGGGCTATTGGAGGACTTATTGCTTCATATTTTCTGAATATCTAAATGTAACCCACCCGGTTCACATATTTAACTTGTAATACTTCCAAGTGCCCTTGCTTTCCACATGCCTAACATTGGGAGAGTCCTGCATTGTCTGAATTTTCTAAATCACCCTTCAAGGAAACTTGTTATCTTCTGTTTCAATTGAATACACTTTTTAACACTCTTTTTGGGGGCATGGTTTTTGACACTCTATTGTAATATCACTGTTTTTCGAAAAGGCTTTTTTCTCCTTCTCTGTTTTTACTTTCTGTTTGTAACTAGCCCATAATCTGGTTTTGGTTGTTCCCAAATTCTCAACACAAACTCCATGCAACAATTCATTGCCCTCATGTACATGGTGTTCTCAAGAAAAACAAGCTCTGAAACTAGCACACTACAAGTTGAGACAAATCCGGTGGTTAACGTGAGCCAAGGACTCATACCAACCTCAAGAAATGGGTGTTTTAAAAAATAGCAGTTCCTCTGAAAGGCAAACCAAACTATATTCTGAATGACTTGTAATTCAGGTCTTTGTAACTGGTTGCAAGATCTAGTGAGACAGAAGTAGTGATAGAGGAATGTGCATGATCTGATGCAAACTGTAACCAAAGAACTTGAGATCAAGGTAATGATTGTTTGAAATGCTGCATTTTATAGTTCGGATTTTAGTAAGGATGAAATATTATGTTTCCTTTCCTATAGGCTATACGGATATGGAGGATACATTGTCTTCTGCCACCAATAGTTCTGTGGTAGGTATTCCCATTTGAAATTTAGCCTCTGAAGTAGCTGTTCATTTGGTTTTCTACCTATCACAATGAATGATACACAGAAAATGAGAAGTGCTGTGATAGATCTATGTATCCTTAGCTGCATTAATAGCAGCAGCATGTTCAAATCATGGGAGGTAATAATTCACTTTTACCCTGCACTGTTAGATTATATTTGGAGTACTGTGTCTAGTTCTGGGCCCTACACTTGAAAAGGAACATGGAGAAGCTAGAGCAGGGTCAAAGGAGAGCTATCTGAGTCATAAGGGGTTGGAAACCAAACCCTGTGAGGAAAGTTAAAGGAGATGGCATGTTTCATTTACAGAAGAAAAACCTGAAAGCAGTTTACAAATGTATAAAGAAAGGTCGGTCCCATGCAAGAGGAGGCAGCTTGGTTCTCTGCTAAAATGAAGGGCAGGGCAAGGGCCAATGTATTGAAATTAAAGAATGGAAATCTACATGGATTATTTGGAAAAACGTCCTGACAGAAAATGTAGTTAAGCAATAGAACAGTCTGCCTAGAACAGTAGTGAACTTCTCTGGGGCTGCTGTTGGATAGCCATGGTTTAATGCATTATTTTTCAAAGTTGGCAACTTTAAGATGTTTAGACTTCAACTCTGAGAATTCCCCCGCCAGCATGTTGGCTGGGAAGTTCTAGAAATTGAAGTCCACATATCTTAAAGTTGCCAACTTTGAAATACGCTGGTTTAGTGGATTCCGACACTAATGCAGTTGGTTTAGATGACCTGTAAGGCATACATTCTGGGATTCTATGGTTCATATCTGTGTATACTGCAGACTTCTGAATCTCTCCCACTCTTAAAATTTAAAAAAAAAAGTGTGGAGGGCCAATGATTTGCATTGTACAGGAAAATGGTACAGTAGAAACCTTGGTAGTATTACTGATGTCCACAGATATTGCATGACACTTGTTACATGCCTACTAATTCCAGTGTGGAGCTGTTTTTTACTCACTGATTTTTGGGTCAGCCTCAGTATACTGCCTCCAGATGTGTGCTCACCCCTAATATGAACACTTGGGGTAAGGGGGGAGAACTGAAGTCTCTGCTCAACAGCACCATTTTCATATTGCACTATTGCCCTCAATTGTACATTAAAGGTAGGATTCATGTTCTTCTCTTTACCAGGTTTCCATGGACAACTATATTCCTGACTTCAAAAAAGATACCAAGGATGAAAGTGAACCAGCTGTGATAGACAATGAGATTATTGTTCCTAAAAAAACACTTCCTGAAGGAGAAGACCTGTCCAACAAGATCTCAATGGCCAGCACAGCCACTGGGAGCATCTTTGAGAGAACAGAAGTGCTTGCAGGTAACCACCGTTTTGATGGATGGATAAACTTGTCTCTCCATGACAAAGGAAGAGATCATGCTTTCTGAAGCAAAGCTTTTTATCAAGATTGTCATATACAGATGCAAGATGCAATATTGCAATGCTAGTTTTAATCTTTTAAAAAACTAGAATTATTTGGTCAGTGGTTTAAAATTACTTTTTCCCAGCCTGGAGCTCTTCAGCTATGCTGAACTTCAGCTTCCTTAATTCCCAGTCTCCATAGCTATTCTTTTAATAAACAGTATGTGTATGAGTAGTTAGCACATTTAAGAACAGCTCTAAGAAATTTGGTGCTTAAACCAGAAGGGACATGTTTGATTATCAGATGATTTTAGTTTTGATTACATTCAAGTAAAGTTTTTTTCCTCCACTATTGATGACCCATGAACTTCACAAGGTACAGAAATGAGTTTATTGATGGAATTGCAGTGTGACTGGAAGCTTGTATCAGCAGGATTAGCTGCTCTGTTACCTCCAGGAAAGCTACTGTATCTGCATAGTGGCTTATATTGATTGGTTTTGGATACATGAACTGTACTCTGGAAGTAGGAGTACAAGTGATGCATACAAGTCATAGGCAGTTCATGTCCATACATAAGAGAACATGCAGCCCTCTTGACTGGTGGATGGAGGTTTTGGAATACTGAAGTTGTGGCCATATCCTCCATTTCCTCCTGATGCCAGGATAATTCTGGAAGACATGACTTGCAGTATAATGACCGTACAGACAGTAACCCAGTGTCTTTCCCCAGCCCCCAATATTTAATATGATTTGCTGAATGGCTATGGAAGTGATTGCACCTAGTTCTTAAGGCTAGATGAAGAAAGATTTTTCATTTCCTGTCTTGACTAGAAGCTTTCCAGTATCACTGTCCAGGCATCCATTGTTCAGCCAGAAGTGTTATGGTAGCTTTGCTGCCTTTATTTGTTTTCTTTTAGGGTAAACTCCAGTTTTATATCAGTAGATGATATTTATTCAGAGTCTGAGTCAAACCTAAAGCAGAATAGAAAGTGGTTCCCAGTAGCTTTTTCCAAATCAGCAGTGGGAAAGTTAGACAGAAATTGCACGACAGGACAGAAGCTGGATGTAAATGCAGAGCTTTTCAAGTTTCCAGGGCACTTATTCCACCTTCACCTTTCTCTTTCTCTCTTTTCCCCATCTCCTCCCACTTCAGCTCTTATTGCAGGTGGAGCAGTTGGCCTCTTGTTCGCTGTCTTCCTGATCCTCCTCCTCATCTACCGCATGAAGAAGAAGGATGAGGGTAGTTATGACCTTGGCAAGAAGCCCATCTACAAGAAAGCTCCCACAAATGAATTCTACGCCTAAGGCTCGCCACTGTTTTATATACCAACTTGGGAGGCAGAAATAGACTTTGTAAAAAAAAATTAAAAAAAAAAAAGCATTTGGACCATGGACAAAAGGCTCTGAAACAAATACTCTTTTGGATCTAATGTCAAACTGTTGTTTTTTTTTAAAAAAACCCTCCTTTCTGACCCTTCCCACTAACTAGTAAGGATATAAAATAAATAAAAAAAGCAGAATCCTAGGATGGGGAAGGGAAACCCACGTGGAGTAGTATGTGCTTTAATATGCAAAGGAAATTTGCTGAGTTTTATATTTGGGTGAAGGGGGTTGTGTATGAAACTCTTGCATTTGGTTGCAGTTCTTCAGCTTACCTTGTTTTACAGAAGGTGTCAAGAGGGCTGCCCCATAGCCAGCTTAGGGATCACAAAAAATGTGACCAGCCACTGTCATTTTTTTTCTTAAATAAAGAACTTATTTATGAAAGTTCCTACACTACGTACACCGTAAATTAGCCTGGGTCACGAGCAAATTGTTTAGTAACTCTGCCTGTTTGGGTCTTGCTGAGAAAAGTGGCTGTATGTAAAGAAGCGTTTTCTTCTTTGGAGAGAAGGAACTCAGTCACCTACAAAAGCAAATTATTAGAGGAATATCATGTCTTCCATTTTGTAATAGGGTACTTTTAGTGAAGAGGATTTCACTAAAAATGTCAATAGCCTGCCTATACAAACTCATAAAAATACTGCTTAATAATAAAACTTTTTATAGTCATTCATAAAGATTTCACTTGTAATTCGTCCCTTCCTATTGCCGGTCATCGGTCTATCAAGGTAGCACTTCAGATCAATGATTGTACAACCTGGGAATGTTTCAGCTTTCTACATTCATATCATAGGTGATACTAAACAAGTGAGAAGAAAATATTTATGTATTTTTTCCAAAATAAAAGCAAAGATGTGTTTGTTTTTAATAGAACTATTTATAGTTTCCAAGATGGCTGCTCTGTTTTGGGTAACTTCTTTTTTTATATGTAAAACACTAATATAATGAAGCTCCTAATGATTGTGAAAACTATTTAAGCTTTATTCTGTGTATGATATATCCTAGATGCAATAATCTCTGCTTAGAATTAATATCTGTGTGGAAAATTGGTTTTCTTTGAAATAAGTGTAATGGGAGGGGAAGGTTTTTTAGCTTTGTAATATATTATTGTTACTATAGAGCTATATTTTTTCAGTAAAGTGCACAGTTTTTATAAAAATACCAGAAGGAGTTTATGCAGTCTTTCTGCATGGGTGATGAGGTTACTTTCTCTGATTTGTGGAGATTTGTTTTGTTTTTAATACCATCCTATTCTGAGTGGAGTAACAACTTCACAGAGCCACGAATGGCAACTGAGTATTTCAGTTAGATGAACTGAGATCTCGTTTTTGCCCTTGGCTTCACTGCTTGGTCAGTTGGTAACTGGGTATGATTCCTTGCTTTGGGGGTGGTGGGGCTGATTTACAAAGATAACTCAGCTAACACACAACACAGTCTGGAAGCACATGGTGCGAATACTTCCTTCTCTTGGCAACTTGGTCCTTTCATGAAAACAACCAAGACATTATAATGCTAGAGCAAGCTTTTGTTCCATTTTAGAACCTTGGCGGATGCTCTTGGCTTTCAGAGTTCTGAATGGGCATATAGCTATTTCTCCTCTAAGGAATCAAGATGCTGATTATACTTGATGAAAAATGTCTTGGGGAGATTTGTGATCCATCCATAGCGAGCCAGGACGGAGAGAAGATTTTGAACAGTCTGCCTCTTCTCTACCAGATTGGAGTGAAGTGTGAAATTGCTGCAGTTGAGCTGGGTTTCAGGTAGAGGATGTAGCTTGGTAAAGATGCTAGTACTACAACTTTATACATCCTATGCAATCAGTTGAAGGATCATGCAAACTGCTGCTTCAGGACAATGACATATGAGATCATGCTGTATATTTTTATCTAAGTTGTTTACCTGGAAAACCCATGTCAATTCAAAAATTCTTTTAAGGACTTCAGTGGATTTTGGTGGGATCAGATTGTATCAATTGTGTGTGTGTGTGTGTGTGTGTGTGTGTGTTTTTGTAGACAGTTGCTTGTACAGCAGGAGCTGTGAATCTTATGTTTAACTTACTTAGCAGGAGCCAAAGGGAAACAGCCTGAGTCATATAAGTCCTGACATAATCTTGATCTTTTCCTAATTTTGCATCCTTTCAGTTGCACCTTTTAAAATCCTGACATGATCTTATGCTTCCATTCGTAGACCTCATGTTACCAGAACTGGCCTGGGCAAGGTTCTGTACCAGGGTTTATCCATAGTTGCATAAGAATTGTTCTCTCTTTTCTGCTCTTGGCAGTACATTCATGCTATGATTTTTATCATGGCCTTATGGGACCGCTAAGATGAACATATGGGTAAAGTTAAGATTATGCCAAGGGTTTTGTTTCAGCAATAACTTCTTTTTTTTTTTTAACTGAGTCAGCTTCGGGAACTACTTTTTGGGGTAGGAGGTGAGGTAGAGTATATAAACACTTTTTCAATTAGTATTGCTTGAAAAATAGGGGTCCCATGTCTGCCTTTGGTTGCTTGAATATTTCTTGTATATTTACTTTTGCTTTGCTGTCACTGATTTGATAAAATAAACTGGTACTTTATAAAATTCTGTTCTCTTGTATAATTTAACTCTTCCTATGAATCATGGAGAGATAACACTTCCACCCACCCCATCCTGCTTTTTTTAGGGAAGGCTATAAAACAGCATTTCTCAATCTCAGAGCCTTTAAGATGTGTGGACTTCAATTCCAATGTGTAGTTGTCTGCCTTGAAACTAAAATGATGACTTCTGTGTTCATGGGAAGAAAATAGGAATGCTACTTAGATGGTGAATACAGTTGCTCGAGAGAAACCAGCTTGCTGCAAGCAGTAGAAGTCCCGTCTTTATAACCAGTGAAGACTTGCCTTGTGTTGCAAGTCGTTTACTGCATCTAAGCTGTGCCTGACTTGCTGGTTCTGTCAAAGATAAGTTAACAGGCTTAAAAGTTCTGTTCACAAGTCATGTTAAGCCATTATATGAAATGATTAACTTATTTTATTTATCACATAGTGTTATTTCTGAGCCAGAGTATTATGGTATGTTCAACAAACCGTGACTGAAAGCAGTGTGTGAACCCAGCCACTGGGTTCAGATCCTAAAGTGCCCTTGATAGAGCAGAATGCAGCTTAGTGGTAAAACCCATACTGTGATCTCCCATTAAGGGGTGGGGAAAGACTCCTGTCTGAAACCCAAGAGTGTAGCCACCAGTGAATTCACATGGACCTTTAATTTGAGTATAATGGAGGCTCTTTCAGGGTTGCAATCAAGATAATTAAAGGACTACTTTTAACATGACTTGGTGATGAGTTGTGTGAACAAAAGGTATCTGGAATTGATGGGTATATGTGGTAGATACCATTGTCTGATGTAACTTCTGATGGTCTTGATGCTGTTGGATGTTACCCATTACTGATCCACTCTTGAGTGAAAAGACTAAGAAAAAAAAAAAAATTGCAGTTCCACAATCTGCAAAGAGGTAAAGTAGAAGCTGGGGACAAACAATAAGATAGCTGTTGCCTCAATGTCATGCTTGTAGGTGGCCAGTGGAGTTGCTGTAGCAAAAGTCCTACTATATCTTGGTGGGAGGGGTTGGTGCCTTTGAATCAGTGTTGACTCCTGGTGACTGCCTGGACAAATCCCTGCAGTTTTCTTGGCAAGATTTTGGAAGTGGTTTGCCATTGCCTCCTTCCTAGGGTGAAGAGATTGTCCAAATTCTCCCCAGTCTGGGGAAGACCATGAAACAGCAGGATGGTAGTTTGTTGCTTTGTGAAGAAAGCCCTGGATATCATGGATTGCAGTTGGGAGGCTTCAGCAAGCTGAGAGGATACCAACTTCAACTGTCTTGCCACAATCAAAACTTTCCATCTCTGTTGGCTGATTTCTGAACTGTATAAAAGTTAAGAAAACTTCATAGGAAATGCTTAAAACTTTGCAAGAACAAGGGGGCAGAAGGTTCATTTGAATCCTGTCCAGACATAATGCATGCAGACACATATGGTATCTTCTCACTGCATCTTTGGACAATATCATTCTTCCCACATTGCTTTTTGCCCTTGGAAATAACATGGGTTATATTTTAACTGATTATCTTGTTTACTGTCCTGGAAGAAAAGTACCACTCATTGAATATTTAGATATACTTTGAACAGGCCTTCCTCCAAAGGTGGGGCATGGAACAATTGCCTAATTCCTTCCCCCCCTCCTTCCACCATGCATGCTTCACGGAAAAACTTCCTGCTTGTTTAGTCTCCACCACCTAACCATGAGTTGTTATAGTACTGTAGCTTAGTCATTTTTTTATCTTTTAGAACTTGAAGTAGCATAGAACAACTCTACTTGGAAGAAAATCCACAGTGAAATTCTTTTCAGAGCAGAACATAATGCCAGAGACTTGTAGATGCCATCCCTTTATTATTGCTGGCCACTATCCTAAATCAAAGGTCAGCATAATTTAATCCAGAAGTGTTGGTCCCAAGAATCAAGAAAATAGTGCTGTGACGAGGTACCAACATTTTTTGCTCTGTGTTGTTGTATCATAGCAGTCGTGCAGGGTAAGGATTCTGATTTGATCTAGTTGTATTGCATGTTTCCAAGAGCAATCATTCCAACACAACAGGAAGGAGCCAAGTGGGAGAACAGTGTTGGATGTTAGTTTGATGAGGAATGAGGCTCAGAACATCACACTGGTAGCAGGAATTCAAATACCAATTAATGTATGGATATTTTATTTTTCCTGCATAGAGCTTCCACTCTCCCACACATCCCTTAGAAACTCCCTGTGTGGTTGGTAGGCCTGAATGACAACCCACTAAACTGATTTGAGATTTGGAGTCTGGTCTCAGCCTTCCCAGCCTGACTCTTGGTGCTCCAACAAGCCTGCAGGCATCTTGAAGCCCCCCAAATAATCCATTCCCCTCCATTCCTGACCTGTTCACCAAATGGTATGAGCTGTTCCAGTATCTGCTCAAGGTCCATTCTTGTGTTTTGTTCTTTGCTTCTTTGCTAATAATCCTTTCTTCCTCACTGGACGGGCTCAGGAGTGACAGGTGCCTGGACTGATAAGAAGGAGAGAGAGAGAGAGAGAGAGAGAGAAGCTGTGCAAATCTATGGAGTCAGGAGGTGGAGGGAAAAGTAGATTTCAGTAGCTGGAAATGCAGCCATGATGGGGCAGAGGCTGGAGAAGAGAATCTGGGGCCATGGGGTAGAGCAGGAGAAATAGGAGAGCTAGTTTATGAGTGAGTGGAATATAGAAACTGAATTATGAGGATGGCTGAAAGGGAAAGAAGCAATGGGATTATCAGGAGAGCTAAAAATTAAATTGCTAGTACCATTGAAGGTGATACAAATGGTACAGCAGGAATTGCTTCCAAATAGCACAGAACTACAACCCCAAGGAGTCTCAAACAATATAATAAATGATGAATGTTGGTGGGAATTGTAGTTCTGCAAATATTCAGAGGCTCCCAGGTTTCAGCTACGTTATGATGAAAGAAGGGGTTAGAAAAACATATATTTCTTTCCCTACTTTTGCTCTACCTTCTCTTTCATTTTCTCTTTCTCCCCCTTTCAATTGCTTTGTACCACAGGTCTTCTAATTTTCTTTCTATATTTTCCCTTTGGTTTTTTTATTTCTTCTAATGCATTTCTTTGGCTTGGCTTCGCTTGGTTTCTGCCCTACTTTACATCTCCTCTTGCAACTTCTTTTCCTTCCTTCCAGCAAGTATAATAAGATTAAGGGGAATAAAGGGCCATGTATCTGGAATGGGATTAGTTCTGAATAAATAAGCAAACATGCATAAGATTGTGCTGTAAGAATGGGAGCAAAAAAGTCTGCACTTCAGGACACATCTCAGTTGAATTAAAATGTCACTTGATAGCTTTAACAAAGCTAAGCTGCTGTCTCTCGGCTTTCCTCTATTCTCCCCTTGAAGGCCCCCTGCAATGTGGGGAATTTACTAACTTACAAAGCTGGAATAAGAATTATTGCTAGGGTTTATTATTTCTTTCAATGTGCATGCAGTTATCCCAAATGCATATTTTTTAAAGAGTTAAATCCCTCAGAGGACTCAGCCAAAATGATTTCTGAGCATTTGAGATTTGTGTAAATTGAAAATGCTGAATATCTACAAAACAGCAGGATGTTTTGCATAGCTTAACACCCACTTAAAGCACTGTTTATGGTAATTAGCATATGAGACTAAATGAGCTAAAGATTCAGGCATATGACAACAAATATCCATTAATTCTCCCTCCATACTGACTGTCATTTTTTCCACCAGTTTTGGGACATGTTTCCCTATACCTCCTCAATTCAATCTTCTAGGAATTCAGGCATGAAAAATTACATGTTGCTGCTTAACCACATTCTTTTCATGTTACCCCTGCCGCACATCTTCCTTTTGCCAACACACGCAGCTTCATGTGTGTAGGAATATGGAATCATTCCTGGAGGTGTGATGTACACTAAGAAGACATGGTCATAGTAATGCAGGAAAAAAAAAAACAGCCAATTCTGAAGTGAAGAACAATCAGCGCAAATTAACCCTCCAACATCAAAAGTTGGAGTTTTATTTATGACTCCTTCATACATATTATAAAAAGAAAAAGAGAAATTGCCTTTTTAAAAGTAGATATTCCTTGCATCACAGTGACTCAGAACCTTTTTGGTTTGCTGCACATGTTTGGAATTTTGAGTGCAGATTGTGGGGATACAGAAGTGGCCAGCATAGTAGCCCTTGTCAGACAGCAAAAGATAGATGGCTGAAGTTCTTCCTTGCAATTCACTCTAGCCTCATAGAGTTTCCTACAGCAAAGTCCCCACCCTAGTTTGACTTTTTTTTCTGGGCAGGTGGCACACTTCAAAACAAGATACTGGAATGTCATCCTTTCCATTTTTATTTTCTAAGAATGCCCAAGGGCACAAAGCATCCTTGGAATGTGGATTACTGCTTTGTTTGACATCTCCAAGACCTCCAGCCCACATGCCTCCTACAACTTCCCTAGTCCCATTTACATGATTTTGGCACCTTTCAGGGCCAAAAGCTCCAAAAAAACATTTCAAGTTCCATACACATATTTTGCAGTTTCAACTACCACACCCAGCCCAAAACTCATAAAAAAGGCTGAAAAATGTTGGTCTCCCCACTGTGATAGCATTAAATAATCTATTTTCATGGGGTATTATTTTTAATTATTTAGATTTAGTTTGCTTTTTTAGGGTCTTGGTTGCACTCTGTACCACCCAGAGACTGTCAGCTCTGGAATGGGTAATAAATATTATAAAATAAATATATACATAAATGAACCAACAATAAATAATCATTCTTTAAATTTACAGCTACCTTTTTAAAAAAAATCAAGTGGGCAGGGTTCTTGGTGAGGAACAAGGCCCATACTTACAAGCACCACATCAAAGACCCCTAGCAAAGTGTATGAAATGGCATATCGATTCCAACCATCCTCCTACAGATTAAGAAGGGAGAGTTTGCTAAATAAGAAGTAGGAAGTGAGATGAAAATGGCAGGATGGGGTTGTTGTATGTCATGGAAAAATTTGAATCTGCTGGGAATATTGCCTTTTGGGTGATAAGAAAGAGGAAAATATGCATAAGCAATTCCAGAATTCTGGTTACAATTACCTGTACCAGAGTAACAGAAAAGCAATATATTTCTTCTTGTTTTTCTTTCAGGAAAAGCTGCTTAAGGAAGGGTTGTGTATGTTGACCTCAGACGAGCTTCTGAAGCACTAAGACAAGCTACTTCTAATTCTCTGCAATACTCCTATTTTGCTTCCTCCTCCTCCTCCTCCTTTTTGTAGGGAGGAGCAAGGCCCACCACATTTATTTTCTGTGAATGTTGCTGTGGGGCCTGGAAGCATTCTTGGAAATGAAGATGATGCTAGAAGTTGGGACTTTGCTCTGGAGCATGATAGTTTTCTTCTTGTCGTTTGTCAATTGGAGTGTTGGCACGCTGGTGCCTTTATTCACTACAAAGAACTTATCCTTGGTCTATAATTGTGGTCCGCAAGTGCAGGGCCACAAGCTGAATATAGTACTGCAGATGATATCTAAGGAGAGGAGCAGAAAGTGGAACCATTACTTCTTGCGACTTGTTAACATAGACTAAAATTGTATTAACCTTTTTTACAGTCGTTATCAGATGGCCGATTCACGGTCTAGACTCCTGATCAAACTGTTGATTAATTGAACTCTGTGTAAAAGGGCACAATACATTCACTTTCAGTTATGCAGCCTGAATTGCTTTCAGATCAAGTGAGAGAAAGAAGGAATAAGATATAAATCTGAGTTTACTTAATCCTTTCCTTACTATGAAGTGTATTCCACAAGTTAAATTCATGGTGTCCATGTATATATACTATTCTCAGTGGCTGGTTCATACAACATGCTTAAGAAGGTCAATTGAAGAACCAGTGGTTGCTTGTAGACTTCATACTAAGCTTGGTTAATTTTACTCATTGCGAGTGTGTATGGCTTAATATATTGGGTAAACCAGCCCACTTAGCTGTTTATGGTTCAGTGTATGGCAAAAACTCAGAAAATGGATTAATTCAGAAACCAGGTTAAGCTGCATTTGGCTTCTAACTGACTGCAGAAGTGGATCCTAATTTTTATTTTGCTTGTTCTTTATCTCTTTCAGCACTGGCCAAAATATTAACCTATTAACCTCAGAGTACCACTATAAAAGAATTGTGCCCTAACAGTCAATGTAAAAGAAAAAAAAGTGGTGTGTTAATTTTACTGCAAATATATTTCAGAAAGTAAATATAAAACATTCAACTGATAATATCCCATGCATTTCAATTTCACTGCTTCTATAAAGCCTGCATCCCACAAGAAGCTTCTGGTTCCTAGCAGCAGCTCGCACCTGCTAGGTGAAGAACCAGTTGAAGCCTAACCTGTCCTAAAAGTCCTCCTGACCAACTCACCCCTACTTTTTCTCCTTAGAAATGTCTAGTTAGCATCCCCCCACCCCCTTCAGCTGTCCTCCTGGAGTAAAAAGTGAAACATGAAAAAGCCCTGAAATATGACCCATCACAAGGTAGAAGAGTGGTTTCCAGGCAGACTGTTACAAATTACATGTTTGTTTACCTCCAGCACTGCTGGCTTGCTGGAGAGAGGAAAAGGGCCAACAAACACTTCTTTGCTCTCTGAACAGAGCAAATGGTTCAACACCCTCTTCCAAGGCTACCAAATGACAATCCTGGTATTTTTCCACTTTGCCAGCCAAATGAGTAAATTTTGCAAAGGCCAGAGCCTGCTAGCATCACCTTATGTGACTTCTATCTTTCAGCCACATCCAATGTGAGTATCATCTGTTACTTCTTTCCACCATCCATGGTTAGCAGTTTTGGGGTTGCAGGGCTCAGTTAGAGAGGATGGTGGGGAAAAGGATTAACACAATCACCTAGCATTATGGCTTTGAATTAATCCATTTATTTGCAGCCATTTTTAAGACTTGCCAAGTTATGCAAAAACTGACTTATGTTCGTTTTCATGTTAGCTGTGAAGATACTGGGGACTGGAACTGGGACTTTAGGAACATAACAATTTAGCTCATTGGCTATCAAAAGCTCACTGTAAACATTGGTTATCAGAAGCTCTCCTGAGTTTCAAGCATAAGATTTTCTAGTCCTATCTGGAGATGGCAGGGGTTTCACCTTGGGCCTTCTATCTGCAGAGCTGGGTCTCTTCCATTGAGTATAGTCAGGGCAGTGAGATATCTGTTGCTGGATCTTTAATGACATAACTAGATTGAGTTTAGAAATTTAGCAACATTTTAAAAGGCTGAAATAAAAAGTATAGATGGAAAGGCACTAAAAGAATTGCATGTCCATCACAAGCCATGCATGACCTGTTTGAAAAGATACAGTGTGGCCTTGCTATGTGGAATCGCTCTACGTACATGAAGAACTGCTCTCAAAGATCAGTTTCTAGATTATTAATGTAGCATGAATTCTGTGATGTCCCCATGGATGGTGTAAATGATTGCACAGCCTGAATATAATCTCATGTTTTAATAAACATCATGGCGTGAAGTATATTTTGCTATGAAGCAAGATCAACTTTAAGAATTTGATTTATCTACCTTTCTTATATTTATTTATTTATTTCTTATTTCTTATTTCTTTATTTGTTATTAAATTTGTAGGCCGCCCTTCTCCCCCCAGTGGGTAACTCTGGGCGGCTCACAGCTAAAATCAAAAACCCCATCAACAATTAAAAATACCCCATAAATAATAAAACATTAATCCATTAAAAATCAAGTACAAAAAACAAACCCTGTACATAAATACTAAAAACATTCAAGATGACAGAGGGAGGGGGGCAAGGTCAATCACCCCACAAGCCACCTCCACTGGTGCGAGCCCCCATCCGGCCCCCAGGTCTTCTGGCACAGCCAGGATTTCACCCCTTTCCTGAAGGCCATGAGGGAGGGGGCACACCGGACCTCGGGAGGCAGATTGTTCCATAGGGCGGGGGCCACAGCAGAAAGGGCCCTCTGCCTAGACCCCATTTTATTTTATATAAAATAGAATCAACTGTGATAATTTCAAATAGCTTTTTAGAAAGATACATTTACTAAGGACAACATATTTTTAAAATATACTGTTTTAAAAAGAAAGCCATACAAATTGCCCTCTACTAGTTGCATATTAATTGCCTCATGCCACTGTTAATTGTATTCAGAGTCAAGTATGATTTGCTTTCTGCACTGTATAAGAATACATGTAATACAAGAATACATGTAATGTATTCTTATTTATGAAATTAATGGAAAAATATTCAGAAGAAAGGAAGTAGAAGAGGAGGTGTGGTGATTAAATAAAATTCTCAATGGTTAGGGTTGTACTTTAGTGGCCCACTGGGCTCATAGCAATAAAAATTACAGAAAAAAGGGAACATCTCTGTAGCCCAAATTGTGTATTTATTTCATTTTTTAAAATTTGTACATATTGCAATATTCTATATTGCTAGAGTTGTACTGCTTTATTTGAAATCCCAACTGTATTGGAGAATGCCATTTCCTTAGTAGCTGAGATCAAGACTTCCTGAGTTTGACTCCAGAGTTTGACTCATTTAGCTGTAACTCTTTAATGCAGACTTCCCAACCTGGCAAGATCTAGACATATGGGACTCATAATTGCCAGCTGGTATGGTCAAAATACAATGATGTTGTCTACTTATACATTCCATGCAATTAATGGTAGTGGCAAGCCCTTCCTAGGGCTGTGCTGTCAGCTTTACCAGGTAGGTCAGACAGGATAATAAACTAATTCTACTTTATTGTGAAGCTACATTAATAGAATTGTGCAAGTCTGAAAGTACAATTCTCCTGCCGTCCCCTTTACAAACCAAAAAACTAGGGGGAGTCCCTTCTAAGCCTCTTGCCCTGCCCACTAACCAGCTGCAGGGTATGCTGTCTCTTATCTGACCATTCCCTAAGCAGCATCTCTTTGCCCCATCTCCCAAGGTCTTTCCCACATACCATTACATGTGCTGACCAAAACAATTATGGAGGACAAGTATAGACTCTGTTCTAATAGCATATAATAATATGGTTTGCTTCATCATGGGACGGGCAGCAGTTGCTAGGATCCCTGGATATTCTCCTCACCAACTGAGGGTGAAACAGCACTTGAGACTAATGGGGAAATGGGGAAGAAAGTCACGTAGGAAAATCAACAAAGATCAGGATGAGGATCTGATCATGCTTGCTTACTGGAGAGAAGTCTTCCCAAAGACTTAGGTATGGAATATTTGTACCTCTCTGGAGCAACTGGCATTTGTGTTACTGCAGCACCAGTTCCACTAGAAAGAGCCACATCAAGAGCAACTAGGAACGTCTCGTCAGTGGGTTAATATAAGGAGACAAAAGAATTGTGATTTGAACGTAAAATATTCTTGCGGTTACAGATGTCACACTGGTTCCCTTGTTAGAAACTGGTTTATATGCCTGGGCAGCATATGTTTAATTCTGGTTCAGACATAGACATTTGATTCTCTAAACCACAATTTGGAAATCTGAGAGTTTGTCACACAATCATCCTTACCTCTTGGTTTTTTCCATTGCTCCCTGATTTAATCTTAACCATGACTAGTTAAAATGGAAAACTATGATTAAATCCAAGTCATAGATGCATGATCTTCTTCCAGTGTTTCAAATACTGTAAATACTTTCACAGCAGACTACTAAATGCAACTGGCCAATTCAGATATCATGTCAAGCTATTATTGGAGAAAACCAGGTGGTGGAAGAAACAGTCTTCATTAAAAAGGAGGGAATATGTGAATTAATCAATGGATGGACATCTGAATTGATATCTGAATGATATCTGAATTAACTACTGGTGTGGTTAAATTGTTCAGAGATTAGTATTTAGTATTAGTATTTAGTATTAGTAGATTTAGCATTTAGTATTAGATTAGTATTTCCTGCCAGCAAAGGTCTCACTCCAGTAATAGGCAGAAGTTAGTCTGGGGATCCCTGGGTAATTTTTAGTAGATTTGGAAGTGGTACATCTATCCAATTAACTCAGTGTTTCTCAACCTCAGCAACTTTAAGATGTGTGGACTTCAACTCCCAGAATCTCCCTGGGAGTTGAATTCTGGGAGTTGAAGTCCACACATCTTAAAATTGCTGAGGTTGAGAAACACTGAGTTAAGTGTTGCCTCTCCTGTTCTAGAAGAGTTTTTCAGTGTCTAGAAGGAATCAGGCATGCAGTCTGGAGGTGTTCTTGCATCCAAAACTGTCACAGAAGCCCAGATTTCAATTAGTCTGAATCTAGATTGTTAGGAAAGCCTGGACACTGATGATGATCATGATGTGCATCATTGTTGTTGACTCTTAGTGGAAATCAAAGTGGAAATATAAATAATAAGCCAAGAGAATGACATAGATATAGCCTCAGAGAAGCCTTTGGGATGGGAAAAAGAAAAATTGAAGAGAGATCAAATCCTACCATAACATCTGAATGAATTAAAGATCAAGATTGTCAGAAGTAAAAAGAAGGGATATAAAGTTGGTTTGTTTGACCAAGGTTAAATAAAACATGTTTTTATAAAGCTCTGGTACCCCTTTACAGACTTTTTGCTGACACCAGGATTGAAAAGTTGCTGATTTATGGATTTGCATATAGATAAAGGATGGGTTATGAGAAGAAGAGATATTTGTTTGTAACCTTATAAGGGGTGAAGAGCTATTAAGTTTGTTTATACTTGTGATGAAGATCAGAAGTCACTTCTTCCTATATTATTATTCCAGTGACTCTTCATCTACACTGGCTGCCACACAATTTTCAAGACCAATTCAAAATGTAAGTATGTACAGGGGGGAGGGGAGTTTAAAAAGAGTCAAGATGGTGGCTGTGACTACATGATTGAAGCCCTACCCTCTTTTACATGTGTTGACTTACAAAGAGGCAGGGCTTCAATTGCATGGTTGTGGCCATCATGTTGACTTTTATTGACACGCCCAAGATGCCCCTGCCTGGTACTAACTTATAAAACCTCCAAGTTATAAAACTGTCTGAAGAAGACAGAGTTATGACAGCTCTAAAATAATCAGTGGAGTTCCTTTTTCAGGTGTTCCTACCAAGGAGTGTTACATGGCGTTGTTTGTTCCCCAGCCTACAGAGTTATATTTCCAACTGTTGTGTGAATGTTTTTTCTTCAGTTGTAATGGTTTATTAACATGCATGCTGCTGAGAATTGCTTCGATGATTGGGGTGGCTGATAAATTGATTAAATCAATAAATCAGGCCGGTGGTTCCCAGAGAAAGCCCCTTTGGGAAAGTTTCCCTCTGAGCCTCTGGAGAGGCTCGCTCGGTGCTCGCTTTGGTTCTTTTCATTGCCAGATGAAAACGTTTTCATCTTCCCACCTCTTTTGGTGTTTTAGAACTTTAATACTATAATTGTGATTTTGTGCTTTACCTGTTGTACTGTTCTCAGCTCACATTTTAATAATGCTTTATGCTGTTTACTTTTTTAGATAGCTTTTTTTTAAACATATGCTTTAACTGCTTGTGTAGAACTTCTGTTACTAGGAATAATAATAGAATTAATCCATAATTTTTATAGGCTTTCTGACTACTAATTGTTTTGGGACAGCAACCGGGTAAAGGTGTCTGCAGAGGGACTTAAAAAAGTCGAGACAGTGGCTACAACCCTATGATCAAAGCCTCACCTTTTCTTTCATGTTGCACTTACAATGTGATTCAGTGGGCCCTGCTGACTTGATCTTTCAAATGTTCATGAGACATGGGATGTGTTCTCTCTAAAAGAAAGCCATCCTTCCAGGAACCTAGGCTGGAGCTGGCAACATGCCTTTGGGTGTGTCAATCATAAATCACAGGAGGTCACGCTTTGTTTTTCTAATCCTTGGTTATCCGCAAACGCAATTGCGCCCATGCACATATTTTCCCTTCTGTCCAGCTGTCCTGTGACTTCGCCTCTGTCCCCGAGGAATTCCTTCTTCCCTGCTGCTCTGCCCTGGCCTTCTCTTCTCACCCTCTGCCTCATGGTGGCGGCGGCTGTTGCTGAATTATCTGTGACTCAGGGAGAGCTCCTGCCAGGAGCAAGTGTTCATCTCGAGCATCACATGGGTGCCAAGCTGGGCAATTATTCTGTTCCACTTGGCACTAGCAGCCTGATTTTTGAACAAGATAAACTTGTAGGATTTGAACAGAGAGAAAGAGGACAAACTGAAAGAAAGGGTTTGGATCCTACAATAGCCAGGAATTAAATGATTATTCAGCTTAGAAAGTTTAAGGCAAGTAGGAAAAACAAAATCCTCACAGATCCCATGCCAAAGGGATTCACTGTCTTTGAAGCAAATGCTCTAGAAAGGCTGATGAACAAAAACAAATGTCAAGCAGTATCTTGGAAGACCATCTTGGAAGGTGCACAGTAGGGCGCCCAGCAAAGTGTATCCGATGCATATAAGGGGCGGGATGAGAGTGGGGATCAGTTTATAATTGCATTGTTCAGCCTACCTTTTATTCAAGGAGCCCAGGATAGTGGGGTGTGTGTGTGTGTGTGTGTTTGTATATATTTATGGATGGTTTTTATTATTTCTCCTTTATTTTAGTGTTTGAAGTAAGCCAGGCTGGGGCAGAATGACTGGCTTTATATACCGTATTAACCTCTGCTTAACCTC
The DNA here is from genome assembly GCF_059951505.1 of Python bivittatus. NCBI lineage: Eukaryota > Metazoa > Chordata > Lepidosauria > Squamata > Pythonidae > Python > Python bivittatus. Next base: position 82,407,596 of record NW_028277098.1, read on the forward strand.
TGCTCCTGGAATAATACACTTCAGTTAAGTTGTCCAAACAAATATTATTGTGCATAATATTAACGGTCTGGTTCACGCAACTTGCTAAAATAAAATGGGAGTCCATTTTTGCCTTTCCAGTAAGGTGGCAGCAGGGGTCTCTACCTTATACTCCTGTTTTTGCAACTTTTAATGCCTTGTACAAATTTGCAAATTTTTGCAAATCAAGCCAATAAGAAACTCAAGACTTTTCAATGACTTTCGTGGTTGACTGAAGATTTGAATCAGGGTTAGCCTGCTGTTAAGGAATGTGAACAATTTTTTTGTTTTAAACTAGGAAGAGTATCACTAAGAACAAAACTAGGAAAGAAGAGAGAAGAATGCAAAAAAGGTTGGCAAAATCTTTTTTCCTCTATCAGGGTAGCATCACTATTATTTGCCATGCAGCTTCTCTTACTTAATAGGCATTGAAAGAAGTGGAGGTAGCCTCCTTCTAGCTTTCCTGGTCATGAACAGTGGTAGAACCATTGTGGGCAAAACCAGAAGATCAGGAAAAGATACAGGCAGGGACTGTTGAAAAGGAAAACTCCAAGAAACTCCAAGTTTCAAACTATCTTGCAAACTCCAAGAAACTCCAAGATAGTTTCAAATCCAATCTGCTCTGACAAAACAGGCCTAGAGAGATTATGTTAGGATTTGGGGGTCTTGGGGACAAAGGCCTGTTGGGTTATTTAGGTCTTGCCTCCTATCTCTGACATTATTGTTCATAGGAAAAAAGCAAACAATTTGAGAAATGGGCCCCTTTGCCAACGATGGGGACTCAGGAAAATCCCCAAGGTAGTCCCTCTTGATGGCCCTTTGTTTTTAAGCAGTTTTCTCTACTACAGTCTCCACCAATACATCTTTATTCTAATACAGGGTTTCCCAAACTGTGAGATCTACCATCCTTGGGGAGGTGCAGACAAAAGTCCAGGGGAGGGGTGAAGAACCTTCTAGTTACATTGCTACAATAAATCCACCTTTACCAAAATGCCATTGTATTGTTTTCATTGTTCATTTGTGTTCATTTTGGTGTTTGGATTTTTAGGGGAGGTGTATACATTAAGGTTACCCTAAAGGGAGATGCGACGGCAAAAAGTTTAGGAACGCTCATTCTAATAGATCTAGAGAGCACCACATTGAGAAACATATCATAAGGCTAGGAAATATTGCTCCCAAGGCTGGGAAAATTTGCTCTAAATTCCCTTACAGAATTAAAATCCATTTAAGGTGGTAAAAATGTCAATAGGCTTGATTGGTTCAGAGTAGACTTCCCCCCCCACCCCTACTCATACTGAGATTATTATTCTTCCTCCAATGAGCTGGGTGTAGACTTAGACATGCTTAGATTAGACCCACTGAGATAGCAAAACTTAGCTTCACTATAATTAACTCATTAACAGGGGGACTTGGGTTCAAAGGGTCTGCTCTTCTTATGAATAAGACTGCCTCTGGCTTCTTATTTCTTGGATTCCCAAGTACTGTGCCATCCAGATAGCTGTCAAGCCTAGACTTGGTTCCTGTAGTAGGAGCCAAATTAGATAAAAAGAAGGTTGTGTGTACATCCCTGAACCTTATTCTTGAGCAACCTTCTTTTGCCTCCAGTGCAAATGTTATAGATCTATTAATTAGGGCTTAATCAGTATCTCCAGTATCGGCAGGCACTGCTTAAGGCCAAAACAGAAGTGGCATAGAAAATCCTGTTTTGCCAGAATGCATTTCATAAACAAACTGTACAGACATACATACATACAAACATACATACATATCCAATATACTATTCCTTTTCAGGGTAAGCAATGTTAAGCTTAACAACTTAATCTGCCTGTAGTTTTGCAATCAATCACACTATCTTCCCCTTTGTTCAGAAAAACAAAAATGACATTCTTGCAATCATTAGTTACAGATGCAGTCTTCACATATAGTACACATTAAAGAAATGACAGCTGCTCCATAAACAAACCACATCAATTTTTAAAACTATCTCCAATTATACCATCTATACCCTGACTTCCTTTTCATCAATTATTTTTCTGGCACGCTAACTTTGATAGCATTTGATTCAGTTCTACTCTTCAATATATTAGGATCATTCCCATACAAATCTATAAAACACTCCTCAGAGGATGTCCTTACTTCATCCCAAATAATTTCTTCATTTTTATTTTTAATCCCATTCATTTTGCTAGATATACCTTGTTTAGCTTTCTTCATCCACTTCCAAAAAATGTGTTTATTTCTTGAAATCTCTGCATTTTCTCTGCCTCTTTTAATCTTAATTGTTCCTTATTCTCCTCGACTACATTCTCTGCAACCGTCTTTTGGTTTCAATACACATTATACAATATCTTTCTCTCATGCTTTTTGCAGCAAACATTTTCTTACATGCATTTTTTCCATCTACAGCCTCTTTCACGTCATCATTCACCACCAATCATTTTTTCGTACTCCACACATTCCTGTGGCATCCTGTAACATAATTCTCTTCATTCCATTCCAAGCTGTGTCCATATTCCCTTTCCTTAGATCCACTTTCCATTCATTGTGGTGGGAGATTAATCTATTTTTAAAATCTTTTTCATACAGGTCTTGTACTTTCTCTTCCTGGAGTCATGCTACATTCATTCTAATTTCTTTTACTTCTTTCCTTTTCTTCAGTGTCTATTGTTTCTCAATTATTATTATTTCTCTCCTTACACCACTAAGATGGATTGCCTCATAGTCATATCTTCTCATAACCCTTGTATCCTTAACTAATTCTTTCAATCTTTCATTAGCTCCACAAGACTTGACCATCTTCATTCAGATTTATTGCATCCTTTTGCTTTCTCTTAATTTTACAGTCATCCAGTACAATCCATTTTTCTTTTGTTTCATTCATTAATTCATGCTCTTTACTGTTAACTCCTCTTATGTTCCAAGTTGCAATCTTTCATATGCCGGGATCATCATTAGATGGGCCCACAGATAGTGCTCTCCATCACCCATCATAGCTTTAGTTAATCAAGGCTTTGAAACAACACTTTTTAGTAAGGTAGAAAAGGTGTGGACTAAATTACCTGCCTTAAAGCCAATCCTCACTTCCTGTGGACCCAGCAGAAGGACAGGCACCTACTGTTTTAGGAGGGCAGGAATGGATAATGTCATCTTCAGCCTGGCCTTAATTTTCTGGAAAGGCAACCTCCACCTGAGTTACCTGGCTGTGTATCATTAACTACTGTTTTTTCTTCTCTGCTGCACTTCATTCCACTTTATGAATTTGCCTCCATTTGAACTGGCTGGTATGTGCTCTGGCAGGTACGCTCCCCCCAGTCCCCACTCTCTGTTGGCAACAGTCATTTTGAATTTGGTTGCTGGAATGATTAAAAAAAAAAGGTTCAGAAATGGAATGGTGAAATGGCTGCTGTTTGCTGAGGTTTTTTGCCCCTTTTAACTGGGTGAAATTGACAAGAGCTCTGTCATGTTTTCCCTCCTAGCCCAAGTGCGGGGATGAAATGTGGTCTTTTTTTCAGCAGTCCTCAAAAGACATGTTGGTAGAAAGGAAAGCCATTAGTGCTTGCTTTCCTGCCAGAGGTGGGAAGGAAGAGGAAGCAGGATAATCCATTGGGGTGCCCAGACAAAACCCCTGGCCATCACTATGGCCAAAATGGATGAAGAGCTGGAATCCAGATGGGATCCCTTATGCCAGCTTCATTACCAGCCAGCTTGCACATGGTTGACAAATTGATGAAGTGTGCACTAGAGAGGGGAAAAAAACCTTAGTCATGCTGATGCTACATGCAGCATTTCTTGATAACAATAAGGAAAGTACTGGCCAGTTTTAGTATATTTTGGCCAGCATGCTGTAAGTGGACTTCTGCTGTTCTATGCAAGCTAGCATCTCTCATCTCGAGACCATCTTAGAGGTCCACACACTGTTGCTCACATTCCATCAATAAGAGGTACAGTATATCATGTTTATTGACACACACTCAGGATGCATAAACCTACTGTGTTTTAGGAGCAGCATATCAGTTTTGCTTCTTGGATCATAAGCTTTCCTACTGTGCTCAAAAGCAAAACACACAAGCAGACTTTGAAGAAACAGCAGGAGATTCTGAATCACAACTATGTAAGAGAAAGGAACTTAACTGTTTCCTTGGTGCTGTTTTCCTGATCAAATCCTGGACGCACACACACATACACACACCCAACTGTTGCCTAGTCTTGCTGTGAAAAGAAAGGAAACTAGATAACTGTCTGTTTCATGCCAGTATTTTTTTTCTGTTGCACTGCAAAATGTATTTGAACTTGGGCAGGGGGGCGTGTTATGTTAGCAGAATGATAGAATTGGGAAACATAGCTGTCTCTCCCTTAATAGCTCTGCTCTAATCAAAACGGGAAATCCATTTCACATGCATGACTGCTATAAAGCATGGAATAGATACAAACCCGGGTGGTGCCCGAAAACACTTTTATGGATCTCAGCTCAAGAAGCGTATCATAGAAGAGAAATGGCAGATAAAGATAAATGGTTGACGTACCAGGAGTTTTTGGAAAACTATCAAGGGGAATTTAAAATCGAATCAAGAGAACAATTAATAGCAGAAGGATATACTCTAGTTGCCAATGATTTTCCCATTTACAGTTACTTGAAAGATTTAAAATGGATAAGCAAATAAGTCAGAATTGGAAATATAATTGTGTACTGATAATGAACATGTAATTGCTAAAATCTATAAACGTTTGTTGAAATTTGAAATAGAGGAAGAACCAGTTAAAAAATGTATGATAGAGTGGGCTAAGAATTTTGGTTATAATATACTGAACGTATGGATCAACGGGAAAATATGTGGTTAAAAGGGTTGAATTTTACATTGTGTTATGATCTCAAAGAGAATTTTTATAAAATGGTGTATCGTTGGTACATGCACCACAGAAATTATCTAGAATGTATAAAGGCATTTCAAATATATATTGGAAATGTAAACAGCATGAAGGGACATTTTATCATGCTTGGTGGACATGTAAAAAAGCTAAAAAAAATTGGATTCAAATACATACTTTGATACAGAGGATTTTAAAGATCAATATTCAATTGAAGCTGGAACTTTACCTTTTAGGATTAATGGATAAACAGTTAGAAAAAAGCCATGGAAGATTATTTCAATATATGATTACTGCAGTGAGATTACTATATGCACAGAGATGGAAAGATTCGATACTACCCACTATGGAGGAATGGTTGGTGAAACTGGCAGATCTTTCTGAAATGGATAAATTGACTTCTTTGATTAGAGAAAAGATACTGTCTACGTTTATTGGTGACTGGAAGCCTCTTATGGACTTTTTGCCTTAAAAAAAAAAGAACTTTTTGGTTTGATGGTTTTGATAATCAGACAGGATAGATTATAGAAAGAAGAGTAATATGATGTAATGTTAGGGAGAGAGGTTAAAATATATTTGTACTTATAACTGCTGTGAGGAATATTGGAAGTCACTTCCTTATATCTTTTTTTCCTTCTTTTCTATTTTTCCTCAACTTTCTTTCTTTTCTTGCACTTTTTGCTTTTTCTTTGATTTTTTTTCTTTTCCCTTTTTCTTCCTTACTTTATATTAGTTTGTGTCAGTTTTTATCCTTGTGTGTGTGTGTGTGTGTATGTGTGTATGTGTGTATATGTGTGTGTGTATATATATATATATATATATATATATATATATATATATGTGGAAGACACATACCACCCATAGGGGTGAGGAGGGAATTATTTATTTACTATTTTTATATATATATACTGTATATATACAGTGTGTGTATATATGTATGTATGTGTATATATATATATATATATATATATATGTGTGTGTGTGTGTGTATATATATATATATATATATATATATATATATATATGAATGAATGACTGCTATAAAGCAATATATTTATGAATTCCCCATGTCATGTCAGTTTGGGTCTCCAACAAGGGAAAGAAGGTAGAACCATTAGGTACAACTCTGGACCAGTTTTTCAGCATTTGATCTCAATCAGTCTCAAATAATGTGGGAAGCACAATAGTCATAAGTAAAAGGAGAGAACATTCTCTCTTTTATTGTTATTTTTAGATAGTGTTATTAGTGTGCATGGCATTATATAAGGTATGAGAGAGCAAGTCCTTGCCCAAAGGAATTTGTGAAATCAGACATTCAACAGGAGAGGAACAGGAGTTCTGTCAGAATAGACTATAGAACAAAATATAATAATATACAATAATATATTTAGAATAGACCATAGATTAACACGGCTCTCCTATACCAGTAGAAGAAAGAGAGGTAAACAAAGAAACAATAGGCTGTGTTTCATGTATGAATAAATATAAACAATCATGATAGGCTAGAATAATCTGAAAATAATTGAATGAATCTGAACAGAGATAAAAGCAAAGTTCTTACCTTTTGAAGCAGAAATTGGATGAGGGATAATAGGTCAAAAGGTCTGTGATTAGTAATTGGTTACAGGCTGGTATGAGTCAAAAGTCTGATGTGGTTGTGAACAGGGCAAACTGAATTTGGCTAGATCATTGAGAAGGTTGTGTGAATTAATAGGGAACTAGAAACTAAGTCCCAGGAGTGTCTACAGGGTATGGTTTAAAAAAACATCAATATGGTGGCTGTGATGTTTCAATCAAAGTTGTTCCTGTTTTTTTACCTACATCACATCTTGACTTTTTTTTTTTTTAACCACACTTACCCTTCTAATTCCTATGAAGAAAGTTTGAAGGAACACAAAATATTTAACCATGACTGAAGATCGACAGGAGACACGGCAGCACTTTTTAACTATCTAAAAAGAAGCCAGACACCTATTTGTTATTGTCCCAAATTGTAAGAGATAGAATAAGGGATTTAAGTCACAGCAAGACAGATTCTAATTATTTAAAAAAATAAGAAAAAGCCCCAACGTTCATATCTCAAACTCAGATAAAGCCACAGATACTTATTTATAAAGTATAATACAATACAATATATGCTGCCTCCTTCTAAGACTCTGGGTGGCTTATGTCAGATGTAGATGATATGCTCTATAAAATGTATTCATGAATTATTGCTAAAGACACACCAAAAGTTGAATAAGAGGGGGGGAAAGATACAGCTGAGCATTCTGTCCATATTCATTTTGCAATATGAAAAGGCTCCAAGTGCCCTGCTCCTTTTATAATCTGCTGCCACCTCCTGGCCAGGTTTGTGAACTGCACCTCGACTCAGGAAGGTGTGCTTAGAAATGGCCTTTGCGTTTTCCGGTAACTCTGGTGGCAACATCCTGATACCTCCCTCCCTCTCATGGGAGAGACAGAGGATGGAGAGGAGGCCAATTAAATGTTTTTCCATAATTTTGGAGTGACCTGGTATGAGCTTGATTCTTCCAGATAAAAGTTCCATCTGGTATTTGCCTTGAGGTGCAAAAATACTTTGCAAGTGAACACTGTACAGTATTTTCTCTCCTCTCTTTCCAGTGAATCAGAAAAACAGGAAAAAGGAGGGAGTGTACTGTCCAGGGTTGTTTATTGCTCACTCAGCATCTCAAGCTATACCTTTCATAAACAGGGAAGATGTAAGTGAAAGGTTGCCCTTCTGCTTCCTTTTTTTTTTTATTTTATCCATGTGACTTGCTTCCATTTTTAATCAGCCTTTACATGGGACATAAAGTTAAATAAAGTCTGCCTGAATATTAGAGTGTTCCCAGTTGGCACGTTAAGTATACAACCACCCTACTTCATTCATGCCATTTTACAAAGATGAGGGTCAAGTTATCTTCCATTTATAGTCCTCCCAATCTTTTCCCATCATTTTTTTCCTTACCATGCTTCGTCATGGATTTTTTTCCCTTCAGTAGTATAAAAAAGAGAGGGGGGGGGACAGTAAACCTCTTGACCCTTCATAAAGTTTCACGAATGAGACACAATCAAATACTAATATGGAAGCATCCAAAATCATTAAATAACAGAACATGGAATAGTAGAACAGTGACTTTAGATTGCTGCACTTCCACACGTACCAGTGTCTTCAAAACAGCAATAAAAGTAGTCTAAAAACCAGTACTGCAGCTTTCCAAAGTTTGTGGAGAGTCCCTTTTCTCAGAATTCTTGATTTACGGGACTTCCCTGCGTGTGGGTTCCATGTTTTTCAAAGGGAGAGATGGTTTGATGGTTTTGTAGCTCTCTCTCACAGGAAATGCTAGGAGATTAAAAAGATGAAGAAACAAAAACGACACAAATGCACATGGCAAGAAGGAAGGATGTGGACTGGAAGGGGAATAGAAGCAATGAATTTTATTCTCCTTTTGCATAGAATATGAGTGAGGGTTCTTTGGTCTTGTTCTTGCTACTGAGGGATCTGCAGAAGATCAGGGAAGGACAGTAAGTTCTTGATTTACGGGACTTCTCAGCATTTTGAAACCTGCAGGTTTGAAGATAGTTACATTTTACTTCTTCAAACTGCTTTCAAGCTACTGGGAAATAGAAATTGTGGTGTATGGAGATGTTCTCTGGAAACCCCCTCACTGCTCTCCTGGTACCAGTTCTCAACTAGCCCCGCATAGTCAGCAAGTAATGTAATTTTCTAGACACTGTATGCCTTCAAGGGGGAGAACCTTGAGTGTTTTTCTGAAGTTCAAACTCTCCTCATCCCATCAGTTAAAATGATATCCTACCATATTCTTGTCTCTGTTCTTGTCCTATTTAAAATTCTAAAGCCCTCTGTTCTTGATGGGGACATCCTATTTTTTCTTTTCTGTGCATCTTATTCAGTGTAATTTTTTCTCCATTCAATTTATCCATTGAAGTCAGTGGGATTATGGTACTTCCTTGAAGGAAAAGTATCAATCCCTGTGATAGTTTCAAATACCGAAGCATAGCTGGAATGCTGCTCCCTCCATTAGTGTTGGCTCAAGGGTATATGGTGCCCCTAGGCCACATTGACTGATGGTGCCACCTCTGGCCGATGCGAAGATTTGCATTTTTAGAATGATTTGGAAGGAGGTGCCTCCTAAGCATTAGCACCCTAGGCCACTGCCTACTCAGCCTTAGCCTACAGCTGTCCCTGCTCTTCATGTACAGATCCTTGGACAACTGCCTCCTTTCTTCCCAGTGACCCTGCAGTCATTAACTATCAGCCAGGCAACATTTGTGTTTGAGAGAATTATCTATTTCTACAAACTCCACAGACATTTACAATCCATTTTTCTATGTTGGAAATTACAGCAATACAAGTCAGTCCCCAGATATAAGCAGCAACAAGGACAGGTAAAGAGGTCTTGAATGGGTAGAAACTTCCTATCTCTAATTAAAGAGAGAGTGGCCTTCAAGACAAGGTGTAAATATATTCTGAGCAATTCAGATTGTATAGAGCTGCTGTATATTGGTCCCCTGAAGGCCTTCCTTCTATCTTCAACTTATTAAGTTCATTGGGACAGTGACAGGTAAAAGATTTTTAAAAACCATGCTGTTCACTCAAAAAGGATCCCATACAGGCTCATGTAAGAACAAAGAAATCTATGCCTTTAGTTTTACAACATAAAAGAAAGTCTGTGAAAGGAAAACGCTGAGAAGAGAAGAAGAAAAGGAAACATAGGCAACAATTCCAAAATTTACAAATTCTAATCTTCACCAAGGGGAGCAGAAAAAAAATTGAAGAACAGAAGGTCTTTCAGCAATCAAGGGAGAGATTGTGTAGGCCCATCCATCTTTTTTCAGAAGGTTAATGAAATTTGCTTGCCCAATTCTCCTTTCCAAATCAGGGCTGTGGACAAGTAGGCAAAGAATTAGAGATTTAGGAATATTTGCAGCACTGACAGATATGTATTACTGAAGCCAAAGATTTGTCCCTGTAAGTTGTCTGAATGAGAGGTCACTTAGAAGTCATCTGTAAGCTGTTCTAGGCTTTCTGGAAGAGCAATGGGCAAGTGGAACTGAAGCCTGATCAACAATAGCCTGGAAGGAAAGATACATCTCTTCTGGCAAGTACCTGAAACATTACTCATCGAATGTCCTTTTCTACCACAAGAGTTCACAGACTTCCACATTTCTTAAGGCATTGCTAGAACATTGCCTCTGGCAATTTGCGCTTTTGATTTACTTGCCATGTGGACACAAAAAATAACTATTTTAGCAGCTTCTTTATTCTTAGGCCCAATGTAGCCGCCTGCTCTCTGTTTTTTGTTTTTCTCAAAGAGACAAGTGGGAACCATTTAGTGTTACTTTCAGGAGAGGACCATATAAGCCAGTGTTGTCCAAACTTGGCCACTTTAAGATGAGTGGACTTCAAGTTCCATCATGAGTTGAAGTCCACTCATCTTAAAGTGGCCAAGTTTGGACAACACTGATATAAGCAATACAAGGAATAGCTGGCTTCAGAGTTCACGGGAGCTATGTGTTGTCATCAGAAGAGAACAGAATGGCATAGTAAAATCTGGAGACATTTTGTATTCTGGAACAGAAACTAAGCAAGCAATTCCTGTTTTTACATCTTGGAAACTCCCTTCCTCTCACTTCTAGGAATATTCAAAAATGTGCTTGTGTCCAACTAGGGCCAGATTTTACGAAGGCCTTTGGGTAAGCCAGGGTCATCAAATAGCCTAACTTTCAGCATCCCTGTCCTTAAGCACTTCCTTAAATGGAATGGCACCTTGCCACATTCTTTGGCCGAGAATTCTGGGATCTGATTTTCTCAAACACTTTTTTAGCAGCATTGTGATATCTTCTCAAGCTAATGGAATCTGAATTATTTGTAACTAGATTATACTTATATTTCATGTTGCTTCATTGCAGCTTTCAGCAACATCTAAAACATTTGCCATTTAAACTTGTTTGTGTATGACTCATGGAAGATTATTTTAATATGTGGTTACTGCGGCGAGGTTATTATATGCACAAAGATGGAAAGATTTGGCACTACCAACTGTGGAGGAATGGTTGGTGAAATTGGCAGATCTTGCTGAGATGGATAAACTGATTTCTTTTTTCAGAGAAAAAATAATATCTATATTTATTGGTGACTGGAAACCCCTTATGGTTTTTTTGTGTAAAAATGAAAAAAATGAACTTGTGATTTATGGTTTCGATGATTAAACAGGATCGATTATAGAAAGAAGAGTAATACGATGTACCATTAGAGAGAGAGGTTAAAATATATTTGTACTTATAACTGCTGTGAACAATATCGGAAGCCACTTCTTTATGTTTTTATATATTTCTTTATATCTTGCTCTTTTTTTCCTATTTTCTTCTATGTTCTTTCCTTACTACACTTTTAGCTTTTTCTGTTCTTTCTTTCTTTTTCACTTTTTCTATTCTAATTTAGTTTGTTGTAGTCATTATTGTTCTTAAAATTTTAAATAAAAATTATATAATGCTAGAGATGCCAACATCCTTTTCTGGCATGATCTCCTCACCTGAGCTTTTCTTGCCCCCAAGATGCTGAGCAGACAACTCTTTGCCCCTTAAAGTTAGGAAAATATAGTCACTTTTCTTCTGATATCTGAGTACAGTTTTCCTACTCCCCGCCCCCCACTTCCCCATATATTCATTAGAAGTCATGTTAATGTTGCTACATTAAGAAAACTGGTCAGATCTTATAAAACATTTTTTAGGGGATAGATATTAAGAAACTGATTTTTTTCCCTCTAAATCTCATTCTGGCTCTGGTGAATCCCATATTTTGCAGAGTAAAAAAGCCAGGTGAGGGGAAAAAACAATTACCAGAAAAGGAGCTGTATGGAGATTAGAATCAGTTCTCTGGCCTAGTATTGTTGCCTCAAGTTCTGTGAAATCCCCAATTCTTGAAGGCAGTCCTATGACCTGCCTTTACATGCCTCCTCTGAACTATAGCATGGACGGTTAAGAATGCATAAAGTAAAATGCTAAGAACTGGGTTACTTAAGTAGATCTGTCTGGTAAAAAGGTTCTTAGACTGTCTATTCCCAATTGCTGGTGGGGATGTATGTGTCTGCGTACATGTGCTGGTGTTATATCCTTGACATGTTTTTTTGTGAGGTGAAAAATCCTGCACAAAAAAAGTAGTGAGCAACGTGTCAGGGTCAAGGCTGAGAAACCTCGCACGCTAGTTTTCTATGGGTTTGTTTTCATATGGAGAAGTTCTAGAAATGCTGGAGATGCCACGCTCCACACATTGTTTTACGTGGATTTAAGATAATCTCCAGATCTGAGTAATTTCACTGTATTGTCTGCTTCTGGGTGTTGTCAATGTATTTCTGATTCTGCTCTGATTTATGGGAAACTGTAACAAAACTCATATTCCTTTGAGTTGCTGCAAACCTTCTGGGTAGCCTGTTTTCCCAGAAGCTGAGACTCTTGCCATGCTCTGGGGCCCAGGCTTCCCCAACCTCTATAAAGCTTCAGCATCCTGCTCACAGACCTTCTCCCTTCCGGTATACATAGAACATAACTCCTCCCTTCTTTCACTCTTGCCACCAGAGCAACAGGCAACAACTGTGGTCACGGCATTTGGGAAAAATGCCTGATTTTCCCAAGGTGAAAATTAGCTTTCCCAAGCATGTTATGACTTCACCTTCCCAGTTCATGAGAGCTGTTGAAGGCAACAGAGGAATGTTAGCAAGGCAGCTGGGAAACCTTTCATTGCTCTTAAAACCAAAAACAAAACCAAAAACAAAACAAAGAAATAAACAACTGACCTGTTCTTACAATAGCTTTTTATCACGGCAGAATTTTAGGCAAATCACCAGATAAATGCTCATGAATATTTGTCTTCATTTCTCCTGGCCTTGAATTCACAGGGGACAACCAAGGGCCAATCAGTCCTCATTGTCTTCCCCTCTAAGTGACCAATAGGAGAGAGCAAAATCAGCATCCCACCTCTGATATGCCAAAGAATAGTGTATCTGTGTCTGTTTGAATTCATTATATTTTCTGGGGATGAAGGAATTTTTGCTACTCAGAGGTGGGACGCTGACTTTGCCCTCTCCTATTGGTCACTTAGAGGGGAAGACAATGAGGACTGATTGGCCCTTGGTTGTCCCCTGTGAATTCAAGGCCAGGAGAAATGAAGACAAATATTGCTTTCTAACTGCTTTGCGGGGGATTGGTGGATGGAAATTAAGATTTTGTGGATGTGCCCTGTCTTTAGCATTTTATAAAACTGTTTTGTAGGGGCGAATTGTGCAACACTCCCTACTTACAGTAGAAGCAGCTTTACAACATGAGATGATATTTGTGCACGCTGCTTTTGAGACTTTTTCTCAACTGCACTGGAGTAATCCTGAGAGCCTTTCTGAGTCTACACCAAGGTTGACCATAAAAGTTACGGCAGGGTTTGGTGATCTGCCTACAAAATCAAGTAACTGCTGAATATTTACTAAGCAGCAGCAACTGAAGGCATGCACATATCTCTGAAATCACACAGAGCTTTTTCTTGCTATTCCATGTAATAATTAACCAGAGTCAGCTTCTCATGAAAAACTACCTGAAACCACCCAGCACTTAGCATAGGTCATATGAAGACAACGTAGGAGTTATATTTCAAGGTGTGGCTGTGCCTGTTATAAATAATTACATTACAGTCTCCCTCTGAATCCAGTAGCTCCAGAAACTAGAGAAACAAATGTGCTGCATCCTGAGCAGTTCTATAGTTTGTCAGACCAATTATGTTATTATGAGGGTTTTGAATTATGTGGCGCCCTTTTTCTGGTTGCAGCACCCTAAAGAATTCTGGGTAATTAGAAACTTTGCAACCCCAGATAGCTCAGCCAGATCATCCGAGAGGTTTATGTGCCTTGTTTGTGGGCTTCCAAATGGGATCTGGTTGATTAACCACTGCAGGAAACAGGATACTAGGCTTAGTAGCCTTGCCAGAAAGCGATAAAACTGAGGTGTGGCTTGGGAGTTCTGTTTGACTTGAGAAATAAGTGATGAATCAATGACAGCTCATTGTTAGCACACACAGGGTTTCTCTTCTTCCTCTCCTGATGGCTTTGGGTAATATTTTTTTTAAAAATTGGCTATTAAACACTGGTGAACTGCTCTACCTCCTGGGCAATAAGCAGCACTAGGGCAACCTTAATCCTACATCAGAGAAGTAGTCCCAGAGGAAGCCCAAACGTTCACTGATCGTCCTTTCTTCTTTAGTGCTGCTGAACCATTTCCCCACTTCTTTGCCATAGTTTGTTTTTGGCTTACATTATGGTAAAATATTTTTCCCTAAAAAGTGCTCCTGCACCAATATTTCAATATTTTTAAGCCAAAGAGCATTTCAGCACAAATGGAAAGATCAGTGTTAAAAATTGTGCTTGAGAGGCCACTTCATCCATTGCACGGCATCCTGAATCTACTTTCTGCATCTTAACCAATGGACGGGACTCTTTTTACGGCAGTAAATAAGGTAACTACCCGATTTAAATTAAGACTCTTAAAATGACACTGATATGATAGATAATGAAGAAATTGAAATAGTTAGATGTTAATAGGCTCACCTATCTGATACACAATTCTGAAGCTCAGAATTATGCCTCCTACCCCTGCCAGTATGATCGCGGCCCCTGCCAATTAGGAATCCTGGGAATTGTAATCCCAGCACATCTAGAAGGGATTAGGCTGGTGCTCTACTCAAAAACACCTGGAAGCCGACACAGGGAAATATTCACTAAAACAGTCTAAACCCATGAAATCTGTGCTATTCTTCAGTAGCTTTTTTAAAGGCAGTTTTATTAAGACTTGAAAAGAAGTGGAAGAACCCTAAGGAAAGTACAGGAGAACTGTTTGATGATAACATAATATACTTCCTCCAAGAAAAAAGGAAATGAATCAAGGCCAAACCCTAGTGCAATATTTTACGGGTCAAATGCAGGACTTCTTTTCAAGACCAACACTAGTACAAGATTTTTTGGAGATTCACTGTTCAAGGGACTTGAAAAATCAACCTTTTTGCCTTTAAGGAAAGGGAAAATAGAAAAAATATTATTAATGGGCAAAATGCAATTTTGTTATGGATGGTAGTAGAGTGTAAATGAAGAAACACTATTCATTCCTATTCGATTTAAGTGTGCAGCCAATACAACAATAAATGTACAAATATTTCTATGTGCCCTATCCTCAAGCTGTAAAGATAGATTAAAGAGAAGAAAGCTGTTAGTGGCATGAACAAACACATTGATTCTTTATCAGAACAGTGGTTTATCAGCATGACTGATGTTTGGTAGACAAAGGAAGCATTAGGGTTGAGTCAAGTTCAATGAACTATAAACATCGCAGTAAAACAAGCATAAAACATTTTTAGCTTGTGTGCACAACACTATAGAGCTGTTCAGTATCATTCAATGTATACACAGAAAGAGGTAGAAATGTAGTTGAATCTTAGGTTCTAGTTCTAACTATGTCCAATGTTAGCATATAGTATGCATATTATATACAATATATAGAGGAATGTCTATAGAGAAATTTATATGTCTTAATGTGAATTGCATGCAGATATACACATCTGAGCCCTTATGTATATGTTCTACTGCACGTATGGACACTGGCTGGGTGTAGGAGTCAACATCTGCCATTTTAATTGTCTCCATTCATACTGCCACTAATCACAGAGGAAAGGAAATCTTGATAGAAATGTGTATGAATTTAGGACAATTTGTGTTATCTATATATGTAGTAAAAGTGCACAACTTTGATCAAGTCTACACTGGCTTTTGAACAGCATGTTGAAAGCCATACTTACAAAAGGGGAAGTCACATTAAAAGATGTTAAAAGTGAGTGGAAACTGAACAAAAATTAAATTAGGGCAAAGATTAAACTGGGTGAAAGTAAAATTATGACTTTCAGTGATTTAATGGTTACATTTTAATGTATGAGTGCCCACAGATGCACAATTTATATCAATCCTACCTCTTTACATTAAATTAAATTAAAAAGCATGTGAGGAAAAAAAAATCATACACATACTCATTCTCTTTCTCTATGCCTCCTGTTCTATATCTCTCTCACACACACACTGGTCATTTTCACACTGGTGACTCATAGCATCTTCATAGCATCACCCAAACATTGTTGAAGTGAGATAACAAATGCTTTCATCACTGTTATTTTGGCACCATAATGTTTAGAAAACTCTTGAAAATGCTATAAACGGCTAGTGCAGAAATGATTAAAGATACAGAGGATGTGGTAGGATAAGACAGACAGAAGCAGTGGCATCTGAGAGCTAGTGTGGTGTAGTGATTAAGGGGTTGGACTAAGAGTGCAGAGACCCAGGTTCTGGTCCACCCTCAGCCACAGAAGCTGGCTGAGTAACTTTGGGCCAGTCACTCTCTTTCAGCCTAATTTACTTCATGGCATTATTGTGGGAAAAAATAGGAGGAAGTGCTATGCACACTGCCTTGAGTTCCTCCACAGAAGGTAGGATATAAATCTAATTAATCAATACTTCTGATTCCAAGGGTGAATGCAGCTTCCCCACCTGCTGTGAAACTGAACTGGATTTCAACTCCTCAGATTCTCAGCCAGCTTGACTGAGAATTATGATAGTTGAAGCCTAACCAATCTGGGGGACATCCACTTGGTGAAGGCTGAAATATAGGAGTGCAATGAATGTGTGAACTGCCTCCAAATCTGATGCAAGAGTAATTATGGCTCTCTGTTAAAGTCTCTGCATATGCATGGACTTTCAAAATAAGGATATACGTATTAGTAGCTTTCCTATGGTTGAGACAGGCAAGTGGGTCGGTCGCTGAGAAGCACCTGAGCAGGCCAAGGATGGGGCAAGAAGCAATTCACTCTCAACAGACAGTAGCTCTTGTGAGGACAACAATGAGCACAAACTAGGCCTAATGTTCCCCATATAGACACTGTGTCTATATGGGGAGTTGCTGCCTTCTAGAGCAGTAATAAAGGTTACTGCCTTCCAAAACGTACAAGCATAACAATTAAGAGTATGGAAAGATACTAATTTGTCCTAAAATAGATTCTGCCTTATGCACTTGCTTGTATAGAAAGGTAATAATGGTAATATCTTTATTGCGATCACTCACCAGAATTTACAAGGAAACAACTAAGCAAACAGTTTCTATTTCAAACAAAGTAAGACAACATAAAATGGTAGCTAAGTCATTAAAGCAATCAGAGCATGTCTACTACAAAATTCAGACACATCTAAGGAGACAAAATCATACTAGTCTCACAAAAGTAGCTGCACCAGTCAAAACTGTCTGGGTGCTTTGCCAAATAGGGAGTTATAAAACAGGTCCTTGTGTCCTTGTAGAAAGCACAGGATAGTAGGGCATGAGCTATGGATTCAGTAGATCAAAGTTTCTCAACCTTGGCATGTGGACTTCAACTCCCAGAGTTTCTCAGCCAGCATAAGTCCTCATGTCTTAAAGTTGCCAAGGTTGAGAAACCCTGCAATAGATCCTTCTGCATAAGGTCACAACCTTAGCTTGTAAGGAATTTTTTTGTTTGTATTTGCCCTCAAGAACAGTTGTTGGGAAGACACTGAAATGTGCTGATGTTAGTGGTCTTCAGAGCCTAAGGACACTTACTTAAGTACTTTGCTGGCCTAAAAAAGGGAGCATGGCTAGTTGGGAACCTGTTGTCTAGAAAGGCAATTGAATGAATGAATGAAAGAATGAATAAATAAATAAACAAGTCAATTTAACCTGGGGGTTGAAGGTTTTCTGGACTACAATTCTTGTAAAGGCATGGCCGGATGCTTGCATTAATGTACTAGCCTCCAGTCATTGAGGGTAGAAGGCAGAAAAATAGGTGGCATCTCTGCCCTGATTGGGAAGCTTTATTCTGCTTCAGGAAGAAAGCAGGGGAGTGGTACTGCCCCTACAGTTCTAATGTAGGACAAGTTAAGGAAAGAGATTGGTGGATTTGGCTGGATTCCCCTGGCTTCGTCTCCCACCCACTGAGCTTCACCTGCCAGCAGGAAGAACCATCAGTCACTCTACTCAATGCCATTGAGGCAGGGTTAAGCAATTGTAGGAAAGTACCAAGTCACAGGTGCTTTGCTTTGGGCCCTGTCACTTGGGCTATTTCTGAACATGAGTCTGGCACTCTTTTGAAAGAGTGTTAAACCTGCATCCAAAAATATCCTTGCTGAAAAGAGGGGTGGAAAGTGACGTGTGGGAAGGAGGGAGACACGTGTTCAGAAATAGCCTGGTGGACAGATCACAGACATGGATGAAGATTTACAAGGACCATTGGAGGTATTCCCTCCTGTTTCATCTCCTGCCAGAGGTGTCCACCAGGTATAGTCAAAAAAGTCAAAAAGTCGAAAAAGTCATGATGGTATCCATCATGGTGTGATCAAAGCTGTGCCTGTTCATTGCACGTAAAAAATGGACAGAGCTTCAATTGTGCTGTCATGGCTGCCATGTTGTCTTTTTTGACCATACCCTAGGGACACCCCTGTCTCCTCCCCTTCCTGCCCCCTGGGAGCTGTCAGTTGGGTTAGCACTGGTTGGTACAGAAGCACAGGTGAAGTGGAAGCGAGCAGCTGATACCAAGCAAGCTCCAGCCTCAAGGGAAAAGCAGCGGCAGTTGTAAGTGGACTGGCTGGCTGTAAGCAAAAATAGCCCATAAACATGGCATCAGAGTGGGCAAAATGGTGCTGCCCCTTCTAAAGTAATAAAAACAGTAAAAATACAGTCCCGTGAGGCCCTTTGCCACAAAAGCAGCAGAATATCTGTAATGTACTTTTGGTGTCAGAGCCAGCAACACAGCTGGCCTACTCTCCCAGCTGCAGTTGACCTTCTGGGCAGCACAGCTCCCGTTTTTTCAGTTTAGGTCTCTAGCACTCTTTCAGAAGAGCTCTAAGCTTATGAATGCGAGGAGCCCTGATCAGCCCTGAAAGCACCAGTCAGGCATTAGATGGGCTGCTGTGGAAGTGTCCAGTCTCTTGCAGCCCCAGGCAAAATGGCCCCAGAGGGCAGAGCCCAATGACTGGAGGGGAGGGGACATGTCCACAGCAGCCTTAAGTGGCCAAGAGGAGCTGGCTGGATCCTAGTTCTGACCACATCAACTACCACATGGGTCATTAAACATCCTAAAATGGCACCAGAGCAAAACTATGTTGGGAAAAGAAGAAAAGATTGCCACCCTTTGCTTTAATACTCAATCTATTAAATAGATATTTTAATTTATGTATTCCGTCAGTGTAAGTACCTGTCTTTTTATTCTTAGGTGAAAAAGATGTTAAAACTCATTTAAAAACAGTCTTTATAAAAACATGACTCCAATTAAAACTTAATTGCTTCTTCTATATTAATTACACACTTTTAACACAATGCAAATATGGAAGTAGGGTGTATGAAGATGAAGAGAGAAGGAATGTTTGATACCCAAATAATCCCTCATAGTTTGGCTCCCTGGGCTATATGACCAGAAATGTTTCATGAAGTTCTTTGCCCTTGTACTGACTTTGGTGAAGCCCAAAGCCTTTTTATCACAACAGATTATTTCAGGTTAGCTCTTCAAAGAGGCTCCTCCAAGTCAGTGGGGAAATCAACCCCAAAGAGCTCCAGGCTGGCAAAGGGAAACAGAGTATTCTCTGTTCAACTGGAGTTGTGTGTCTCCTCTTCCACCCTACTGCTTTCATGAGCACTGAGAAGCTGCCCTTCAGTCAGGCGTTTTCAACACCTTTTTATTCCTACTGTCAGATTAAAATTGCCTAGAAAAACAAAGAGCCTTTCATTTCCATTGCTTTGGAAGGTGTGAGGTGGGTGCTTGGGTGTGGTGTCTTAGTGGAGAGCAAATATATCAAGTGATACAATATCTTATCAAGTAAACAGGAGTGAGCGAATGTTTCTAACCTGTTGAGCAAGAACACCGTTTCTGAAGCTTATAAAGAAAGGCACAAATAATTACATGAAAGATATATACTGGGGGTTGTTTTTGTATGGAGTCAGGGTTCTCTTTTGTTTCACGCCTTTTTTCCTGAAAGAAAGTAAAATGCAATCAGGATTGCATGCAAGAAAATAATAAAAACATTGATATAGAATCACAAGGAAACAAGTTGAAACAGCATGGAAGAAAAGTGGGCAACCTGCAGACCACATGTTTTTTTTCCCCTTGTAACTATGTTACAAGGTTGCACATCGAAATTTGGTGGTAAAACAGCCATTTTCACACTGCAGTGTTTTGTCTTTTAAGCAAGACTCTTCTGTCATAGAAGATTTCATACACTTTCAGCAGGTTAGATAAATAACAAGCCAGTTCCCATGTTCTCTGGGAAAGCTTTGACATTAAGTAATGCCTCTCTAGGTAATGCTAAGTACCCTTCCTCTTTTGTCCAAGCAAAAGTGGAAGAGAAGAAAAAAAAAAAGGCTAGGAAAGAACAGAAAGGAACCATATTTAGGCTAGAACTGATCCTGGATTGCTGCTAAACTGTAGATAATTCCACAAAATGGCTACTATGGGGAAGCTTGTTCATTCAAAACACAGTTGCCATGCCCATCTAACAACAAAACTCCCATTTTTCTAAAGTCAAACCACTGAGGATGCTTTCTGTTGCCTACATAGCTCCCCCATCAAGCTAGGTTTGTGTTTTCTCTGGGCGGATAAGAACATTTCCAAACAAAGCACTGGACTGCACACGTCCTCCATTTTATTTACTAAGAATGCTAAGGAGTTGATGAGGAGCTCAGAGGCATTTGAGGAAATTAAAATCCAATGTTGGAAACTGGCATGTTGTGCCATGATTGTTTCCTATTTTGTTTAAAAGATAGATATAACCCCCCCAAAAAGGTTATGGGGGGCAGGGAGCCTGACATACATCAGAAAGCTTTCCTGTCACTATGGTAAGAAATCTATCATCACAAGATTGCAGTGATAACTCTGAAGGTAACCTGCTAGGATGAATCTCTCTTGCACCCTTTCCTTTTTATCAGTGTTTTGGTCAGCAGGAACCTCTTGCTGGAATTTCCTATGGCTTTGTCCTCTAATCCAAATTCATATCCTTGCTGCATTACCAGTAGTTTCTCTTCATCTCTGTTCCTATGTATGCTCTTTATACTTGCAAACAAGCAAATAACTCCTGTTTTAATAAAGAGTTCTTTCTTTTACCTGAGCATGTGAATGTTCCAGGCTTGACAGTTCTTCTGAAACTCCTTTGCTTCAGGATTTTGCTTTCCTCCCCCCAAGCCGAACATATAGCTATAAGAAGCCACTCTGTTCTACCATTCAGGCAGGTGACTCCAGGGAGCCCTTCTGCAAAGGACTCTCTGTGTGGGAGGAAAGGGGAGCGGAAATTACATCTCTGACTGTCTAAGAATGTCTAAGATTACTAATCAATTTGGGTCAATTTCTATCTCCCAAAGATTAGATTTTGGATACAGGTAAGGTCTATGTTATTTGCTCCATCACCATTTTCTCCAAAAGGAATCCAATGCTACATACAATATTATCCTATGCATTCAACAAATGTTTGCTTGGAGATTTTGCTGGGGAAAGGGAAGTGCAACTTTGATCTTAAGGCCTCCAAAAGAGATTATGTTGGTGCTGGAGGTGGAAAGGATGGTGATGGGCAGGTGGGAATGATGACAGCCTATTCAAACCCTGTTAGCAGAATTAATTTAACTCTGTCCTGTGCTTTCCATTCTTCCTGCTCCTAAGTGGTGGAAAGAAGTAAGAATGATGGGATATCTCCTAACCTGTGATATTTCGTCTTCCACTGTCATTAAACTGAGCCATTCAAAGATCTCCATGTTCCTTAAATTACTTCTTACTGCCCTTATATCTGGAAGTCTGCAGTCTTTACTGAATAACCCTTTGTTGTATTTCCTGTATTTTAAATGCAATTCTGCATATTTATTTGGTAAATTTATATTGCTGCCCATCTCACACAATGTGACCCTGGGCAGCATATTAACTGAAGTCATGTTTTTCCCCTGATTATTGCTGCTGTCATTGTCCTCTTTCTTTGTTTTCTTTCACTATATCAAATTGTAGTTTGTATTCAACTCAGAGCAAAATCCTCTCTTGTTTTCTATTACATTATAACATGTTGTATACAATGCTATATATTCTTACTTTCTCTTCCTTTCTCCAGTCCTTATTCTCCATTGCTGATGTACCTCATTGCTTTCTAGTAGTTATATGGGGAACTGTCCACCTGAACTTTCTATTCCTATGTCTCCTATCGGATCCTTAGAGAGGTACAAGAAGTGAAAAAAATAAAGATGGTGACTGTGATTAGAAAATCAAAGCCACCATCTTATTTTTTTTTACCCTGTCACCTGCAGGTCCTATGTACAGGGTACGTAGGAACAAAGTTATTTGTTCCTATGTACCCTGTAGAACAGGGTTCCTCAACCCTGGCAATTTTAAGACGGGTGGACTTCAGGCTGGCTGGGGAATTCTGGGAGTTGAAGTCCACCCGTCTTAAAGTTGCCAAGGTTGAGGTACCCTGCTGTAGAACATAGAAAACAGCAAAGGTGATCAGTTTAGATACTCCAGTGATCTCAAAAAGTGGCAGGTTTGGTACAATAGTGAAAGTGGTCAAGCAAAAGAGAGGAATATTTCCCCCAACAAAGAGAGGGGTTGTATAACCTAATGTAGGCCTATGAGAGAGAGAATGTCCTGTATAAAATGTATGGAATTTAATCTGCAGGGGGAAAAATTTGGGGGGTGGGAGTGGAAATGGAAATGGAAGTACCCAAAAAATGAAAAGATTTTCCTCATAATTGAAAGAAAGCCTAAACACACATAACTGTATTGACATATATTCTTCCCAGGTCAATACTGAACCCCTCCCTTATCTCTGTGGTCTTCCATGTAGCTAAGAGTCAGAATTTACACTCTGTAGAACCACCTACATCGAGGGCGCCTTGCTTATGCGGCTTACTTACAAAATACATGGCTCTTTGTAAAGCAGCATAAAGAGGCATGCGTACTGAAGGTGTTATGTAAGCAAACTGGCAATCATGAAATAGCATTCTGTTCTGACTCTGACTTTGAGACAGGGTGTTTGATCTCTGCAGGCCTGGTTTTTCTTTCTGTAAAATGATTGCTGACTCATTTAGAGTTTTTCTGCTCATACCTGCAGGATGGTGTAAGCCCATCTGCCCCGCCGAAATGTAATTGGCTCTTTAAGGCAAGGCTCCATTTGGCTCCTAAAGCAGGGGGTAAAACAAGCAGTATATTCACTGACAGTGTAACCATTCTTCTGTTAGGATTTACAGTACCAATAGAAGTGAATATGTTTCTATTATGGAGTAATAGAAGACGTTTCATTACCTGGCTAGATACCTAGCCGGGTAACTAAACATCTGGAAGAAAATAACCAAGCTCAGAGAACCCCAAGGACTCCACAGGATTTACAGTATTATGTTAAGACAATTGCTTGCAAAATAACATCCTCTTATTTATTTATTTATTTTTGTTTGTTTGTTTGAAGTTGAATATCAGTCAACCTTCCTGTTAAGCTTCTTTTTTTCCTAGGTAAAGGAAAGAACATAGATGATAAAGGGGTCAATACAACAACCTTTAGGAGCGTGAAAAAGCTACATTTTGGAATCACACAGAACCACTGAGTGCAAGAAAATAATCACCTGCAACAAATGACTTCTTAGTTTCTCCTGTTCTTCTCCAAGGTCTTTACCCTGTTCAGTATTGTTTCGGTTTTCTTCCTGAGCTTACAGCTTCCCTACAGAACCATCTCTTTCCCTAGGGCTGTATATGATCTTGCTCCAAGCCAAAGAAACAGTTTTTCTTTCTTATATAGAAAATAAACTGTAGAAGGTCAACTGTTCCCTACACTTTTGGAATGTTGATGAACGTGATGTAATGCCACACGACCTCAGCCAGTGACTGCTGGAAGCTTTACCACCCTCACCACAAAACAGAAGATATATACATGCACACACACAGCAAAAGCTTTTATTTATGGGTAAATATATTACTGCACTGGCAAGGAGCCGTGTGTGTGTGTAATTAGTACATGTGCAATCTATACATAAATTATTTTCTATTTTGCACTCCACAGAAATAGTGGTTATGGGTCACTAAAAAAAAGAATTCTTACCCTCTGTGCTGAGGCACAGAAAATCAGTAATAGAGCTGAGGACAAAACAAAAAACAAAAAAACCAGACCAGAAACAGAGATGGGCAAACTTCAGGCCTTCAAAAAGGATGCAGTACAACAGGAGCAAGAATTGGCTTGGAAGTGATATTCTCTCTCCCTCCAAAGAGATCTCTAATTGAAACTCAGCGTGTATATTCTTCTGAACAGAAAAGATCCAGCAAAGCTTAGTTTTGGGGGCAGTTGATTCTAGTTCTCTTGGGAAAGTTAGCAGATTCTCAGTTTTGGTTCATCTTATGTCAATCAAATAAAGCCAGTTTGGTGTAGTGGTTAAGGCACCAGGCTAGGAACCGGGAGACTGTGAGTTCTAGTCCTGCTTTAGGCATGAAGCCAGCTGGGTGACCTTGGGCCAGTCATTCTCTCTCAGCCCTAGGAAGCAGGCAATGGCAAACCACTTTCGAAAACCCTTGCCAAGAAACTGCAGGGATGGCAAGACACCCAAATAGCATCCACACAATCCCAAAATGCAATATATACTTATGTAATTAATGCTTTTTTAAAAAATGGGCCGAATCATACAAGCTTTCAGTGTTCTTGCATGAGATTCTATCAGATCTTGTGTTCTGATTTTGGTATTTTGTACAAGTGTAGCTAAGAAAAACAAAATCTTATGAGATTTCAGATGACAATCCATGACATTTCAGGGCTGAAGCGATCAAAACCTCATGAAATTGGATGATCTTGTGAGACTTGGGAAGTTTTAAAAATGTTATTTGGAGGCCTTCCTTGGGCATTGTGCGAGATTTCTGTGTACAACCCTGGCATATGCAGTAACAAATTACAGGCAAACCAGTATGGGTGTTTGTGTGTTACAGGGGCTCCCAGGTTCAGCTTATGGCAGTGTTGTCCAAACTTGGCCACTTTAAGATGAGTGGACTTCAACTCCCAGAATTCCCCAGCCAGCCAGAATTCTGGGAGTTGAAGTCCACTCATCTTAAAGTGGCCAGGTTTGGACAACACTGGCTTATGGTCACTCACTCACACCCTGTTGAGGCATGCAGATCTTGTAAGCCCCTGTTGCTTTCTACCTGGGTTTTCTAGAGAGCAGACAAGACACCCAGCCCTGGGCAACAGGAGGGAAGTAATTAGGGACATGCACACATCACTTTCAACTGAACGCTGAGGCATAACAGGTTCTTTGGAATACACAGAGACCCAGTGAATTTAAAGTAACAGCAAAACTTTACTGGTTACAATCTACATTTGCTCTTTCTCACACACACACAAACACACATCCACACTTACCCACGTTCTTCTCAACTAGGCTGCAAGGATCGGAAACAGCCAAGTCTGGATCCAAAGATGACTCAAGGACAACTCAAGGACCCCTTTATCCCCCAAAGTCCTTGCCTTGTTGATTCACAAGACTGGCAGCTACTCCTGCCTTGTTAATTTACAAGTCTGGTAGCTATTGATTGGATTTGGGGGGGGGGGGGGTTTCCATGTGCTC
Source organism: Python bivittatus (assembly GCF_059951505.1). Classification (NCBI taxonomy): domain Eukaryota; kingdom Metazoa; phylum Chordata; class Lepidosauria; order Squamata; family Pythonidae; genus Python; species Python bivittatus. Next base: position 82,433,144 of record NW_028277098.1, read on the forward strand.
AGGCCCAATTTCCTTTGTCTGGTTCAGGTGACATTTTTTTCTTTGTTTCCTTAATGACTTGTTTCCTTCTTATCTACCTCCTCAAAAGCATCTTTTAGATAAGATTCCTGGCTTTTTGTCCTCTCTGCTTACGTGCCTGCTTCATCTTTTACTTATGGCAGCTTCAGCCTAGTCTCACGTATGCATCTGAAGAAAAAAGAGACAGATGGAATCCTGGGCTCAAATTTTCTATTATCTCTGAGAACCTACATCTGTCCTTGCCTATGTCCACCTGAAAGGCAACAAATGGATGTTTCTCTTTGTGTGTGTAGATACAGTAATGGGCGAAATGATGCCTCTAATTTAATTGCATTAATTCTGTCAACTATGCCAAAGCACAATTATTATAGCATGCACTTTCCCAATACAGGGCTTCCTGAGAATACTGGATTATAACTTCCATACGTGACCCAGGCAACTAGACCGATACAACATGAAAAGCTGGTGGCTGCTTCCAAACTGAACTTGTAAGTTTATCTTAGATGAACAAAATGTTCTCTCATTCCAGCTATATCACATATCAAGGCAACCATGCTGGAGACAGGTTTGTGGTTAAGCGGTCAAGTTAAATATAGTTAAATTAGGGCTAATTTATATCTTAAGCACTATGAGTCATGATTCTCTCCTAGCTAGGAACTGGGATTGTGAATGGAGGCTCAGGTAGATATAACTGTGTTTAACTTGGCTGAACCTATTGCAACTTTGGTTATTTTAGAGATTTTATCTCTCTGAATTTATTCAAATAAATGATTATCCATTTAAAGATCTCTTAATATCTAAACCTCTAGCTCCAATACTGTTTATAGAGAGATCTATACATTTATCTATGTTTCTTTTTTTATCACAGTGGGGACTGCAATCCTGCTTTGTCTGCTGTCCAAACATCAAATGTTGGGGGCAACTTCAAGCTGTTTCTCCTTTAAGAATTCTTTCTCTTTCACCTGAACTTTGATTAGACAACTCTTCAAATAGAATATTGTCCTCTGTAAAAGACACATGGCATGAAACCCATAGGCATGTTCTTCTGTTTATCTTTTTCTTTTGTTTCTCAAAGAAATATCAAAATTGAAATACCTGCTTTTTGCTCAGGGGTGTGCATCCTTCCAAAATGAAAGTTAGCGTGGTACTGTAGTTACAGATTAGGACTGGGAAGACTTGTAGTCCAGCCTTCTACTCCAGTGATCTGTGGAAGCTTACTAGGTGACTTTGGGCCAGTCATTTTCTCTTAGCCCAATTTACTTCACAGACTTGTTTTTGGCAAGTAGATGTGGGGGAAGAGTACAAGGCACATCACCTTGAGTTTCTGGAGCAAAGGTGGGAGATAAATCTAATAAATACATAAAAATAAATACATTTCAAATAAGTACTTTGGACCATGGAGAAGCACAACACCTTTCTTGCATTCATTAAAGCAGCTGCATCTTTTTCAGAGTCACCTAAAAAAATTCAGGTTGCTTTAATGAATACCACAGAAGTGCTATGGTTGTGCAAGTTCCAAAACACTTCCTTAAAATATTCTTCTAATTCTCAAAATATTATGACTACTAAAGAAAAGTGTGTGTATATGTGTATGTGTGGGCAAACATATATGTTAATATGTATGTGAGAGAAAAACTGGGACTCTTGAACAGAATCAAGATCATGATTTTAAAAAAGCAGGCAATGCATAAATCTATCTTTGCAGAATATGTATTTCTTAAGAAGCTGAAGAAGTGGAGAAATGCAATAACTTCATTTGCAGGATTCCCAAGTATATTAAGATTGTTTTTCCAGCTCATAACTCACTCAGAGCTAATTATAGTAAAGCAGCTTGTGGGTTAAGTCAAGTCATTCAGAAATGCCAAATTGAAAGAGTGAAACATTTGTTGTCAAGGTACACTGCAAGGCTAATTACAATAGCAATCCAGAACAGACAACAAGAAAATAAGAAAATTAAACTATGCCAACTTTTGCCAACAAGACAACCTCCAGATTGTGTTGGTACTATACTAGCTAGAATTCCCAGCCAGTATGCTAAATGTTGGGGATTCTGGGAATTGTAATTCTAATTTATTTTGAGGGCACCAGATTTACAAGTCTGGGTGATAGGCATGGATCATGTTTCATCTTGATGGATATTCGGAATTCAACATGGTTCCACAATGAAAGAGTAGTGTTTCCATAACAGATATCACTAGCCACATTCTAGGCTTGTTCTGAAACTATGGGACATAGCTAAGATATATGTTAGTCATTTTTATGTGCTCCAAATGCTCTCCATAAAAATACTGCAGAATGTAATAATACTGTCCCACCTAATACTTTTTAGAGCTGGACCAGTACTAAATATGGAAACAAGATACAGTGGTACCTCTAGTTACGAACTTAATCTGTTCCGTGACTCTGGTTGCAACTTGAGTTGGTCTCAAGTCGAGGTAAAGTTTCCCATAAGGTTCAATGTAAATACGGTTAATCCGTTCCGCCCTCCGAATTTGGTCGCACCACAAGGCAAATTTCCCCATAAGGTTCAATGTAAATACGGCTAATCCACCCTCCAAATTTGGTCGCACCCCAAGGTAAATTTCCCCCATAAGGTTCAATGTAAATACGGCTAAACAGTTCTGAAACATATGCATTTTATTTTTAAACCTCAAAAACCTTCCAAATGCCACAAAAACCTTCCAAATGCCACAAAACACACCACAAGCCTCACTGAACGTCTCCTTGCTACTGCCATCTTGCCCACAGGAAGCCGCGACCGTGTGGCAGCAGGGCAAATGGCCGTGGATCCGGTTTGTATCTCGAGGCGGAGTTCGCATATTGAGGTAAATTTTTGGGGCCGGAGCTGGTCGTATCTTGAAAAATTCATAAGGAGGGGCGTTCGTAACTAGAGGTACCACTGTACAAGGAAGCAAAGCAAGCAGTTAACATTTCCTCTCCATCCGGCTCCATTCCATCTTTCTTTTAAATTCCTAGGGCAGTTATCTCTTTTCCTGGCTTCCCCATCTCCAGCTTGTTTTCTTCTTTTGCCTTTTGTCCTTGTAAGAGGAACCAGAGAGAGAGAGAGAGAATATGCATGCTCATGGATGAATTTGTATATTTTTATGCATGTGAGAATGGTTGATATCTGCAGATAGGGGTCAAATTAAATATAACCTGAGTACCCAGTTTTAAAGGAATCTAATTTTAAACAGTACTTATTAATGTAATTCATATTTCTGCCCTTTTAAAAAGAATGAATAGAATACATACACATATACATATGGACATGCAAGTTTGACACTAGCACACATTAATTGGAAAGAACAAATCTTTAGGACTGGTTTCAGTGGTAGCTAGGTTGACAAGACGGAGAAACTAAGCATTGCACAGAATTGGTTCTTGTGTTTGTAACTATTTTCTATTGATCTTTATTAAATTTAGGTTCTTCTCTTCAGGAGAATCAAGGAGGACTCAACCTTCCAGAAAGTGCCATTAGGTGCACATAATTTCTGTTCCACATTCTGTAACCAATGGAGTTTGAAATAAAATTAACAGCCAACAAACATTAACTAACATTTAAACTGAAGAAAGTTTCTTCATTTAGAACAGGATACACAATCACAGCCCCCATGGCCAGGGTTGCAGATCACCTCTAGATAACAGCAAAGAGATATAGAGAATTCCATCATCCTGCTGCCATCTAGTGGTGAACTAGACGTTTGCAGCCCATAATGGTGGCCTAGCACAATTTAAGGCCCCAGCGCCGCATGCAACTCCCAGAACCCTCCAAAAGTTGGATATGATTAAGTACACGAAGAGTAATTATATTAACTGTATTTATTTAATTAATTTACTTTCAATTAAATGTAAGTGAAATGAAATCCAACGTACCTTTTGCCCTAGTTTGTCTGCTTTTTGCAATGTGCCCCAGGCATTCCTCTTAAAAGCCAAATGCAGTCCTGGCTGGAAAATGTTGTGCACCTAATTAAAAACAGAGATATTCAAAACAAAAAGACCAAATGTGCAAGCAGTCCATTTCAACATAGAAACAATGGAAACCAACGATCTTTCTTAATCCAAAGAGAGCAGTTCTTGCTTGCTTCCAAATGTTAAACATCAGCCAATGGAAGGGATCTTCTGGTGAATACTTGCATTCAGTTTCTCCTCTCCAGACAATACACGCTCCAAGTTTGACAGTGGAACCAATTATGTAGAGTGACGGTGGGTTTCCTTTCACTGAATGTGTTCGTGTAGAAACAAGATAGTTATCCGTCAGGTTTAATTTGGATTTCTCCACTTGAGCAGGGGGTTTGACATGTGGGTAAACAATCTTCCTAATTCTATGATTCTGTCGTTTATGTGCAGCAATTCACTTGAATTTTAGGCATTTTTCCAAGGCCAGAAGCATCTCCTGACCACATCCTTTCCAATTGCTCAGAACGGTGACTGTTTCTTGCACAGATTTCTCTTTAAGACACCTCCAAGTATTACGAAATGCAAGCGGAGCCATTCAAGGTAGCTAGCATAAGAGCTTTCGGTGTGACAGAGAAACACAGTCCATTTTACATTTTTGGTTTTTGTGGCTTTCTCGATTCCATTGTAGGCAGTTACAAGCAGATGGCTGGAATAAATTGGACCATAGTGCTCAACCTGGGATTGGTTAAACCCACTGCTAACCATGCGGATAGTGTGTTCACATCACAGTGGCCATTAGAGGGCTACAAAGTCAAATTATCTTTTGACTGGCCCACCCATTTTTGACCAGCAAAAGAACTTTCCTGGCGGACACTGTTCCCACAGTTTTGAAGATCTGTATAATGTTGAATCGGATGGCTAAAATATGCTGGCAGATATTTGGCTGGGCAGGGCGCTGGCAATTGCTCAATTAGCAGACAAGCACGCAATGCATCAAGGTGCCACCTTTGAGGCTTAGGTCAGCCGTGCTGTGAAAAGGGCTAAAGTGGGCCTCTGGGTAACAGAACTGGCACCACCTGTATGGAGAGTCTCTTTGCCTCCTCACCAATGTTTACTCTGAAGGCATATTTACGGCCACTACCCAGTCAAGTAACTGAATAAAAGTATTAACAGCAAGTTCACCCTGAGAGCTTGGAGAGAGCTGGAAAAATCCAAACACTTCCTAACTGACACTGAAGGAATTAACGCTTTCTAAAAGGAGAGCTCTTAATGCCTCCCTATAAGACACCCACGCCTCTTATTCCTGCTGGGATAACTGGAGAAAGACGAGTACTCCGTACATAATCTGTGACTGGGTTATTCTAATTTTAAATATGCTAAAAGTGAGTTTTGGAACTTAAAATAGATTTTGAGCTTTGGCTTCAAAAAATAAGTCTTAAAGATGTATCTTAAAATTGGAAAAGAGAGAACAATTTATCAGCTAAGTTTGAGCATAATTCACAACCTTCCTTCCTTCCTTCCTTCCTTCCTTCCTTCCTTCCTTCCTTCCTTCCTTCCTTCCTTCCTTCCTTCCTTCCTTCCTTCCTTCCTTCCCCTCTCTCTCTCTCTCTCTCCTTATTAGAATTTTTGAATACAATGGAAGTATAAAAATTAAAGAAAAAATAAGAAAAAGGGAAGATAGAAAATAAGAAAAAAGAAGAGAAAGAAAAAAAGGAAAGAAAATATAGAATTATGACTTCCGCTCTTCTTTCTATCAAGTAGTTGCCATCTTATACTTTCCCCTCCCTCTTTAATCCTTTTTAGTCCCCAAATCTATCAATCATCAATTTGGTTTTTTCTTCTTTCAACAAAAAGTCCATATAAGGTTTCCAGTCTTTATTGTTTTTTCCTTGACCAAACTGGTCAGCTTTGCCATTTCCACAAATTCACAATTTCTTAACCTTTAGTGTAGAGCGGTGTTTCTCAACCTTGGCAACTTTAAGATGTGTGGACTTCAACTCCCAGAATTCTAAAGTTGCCAAGGTTGAGAAGCACTGGCATAGAGGCTCACTTAGGGTAGGAAAGATCAAGTGTGGGGAAACCATGGTTCTTCAAATGCTGCTGAACTACACCCATATGTAGCAGAGCAGCGTTTGAAAGGCCACAGGTTTCTCATGGCATCATCCATCCACAAGAAGGAGCTGTCAGCAAAAGTGGCAAAGTTTCAGCTTGCTGAAGTATGAAAAATCTTTTGGAAAAAGAAATGAATCTAAAGATGTGTGAATGTATCAGTTAAGTCCATGGTTTGGAGCAGTTGAGACCTGACATTCTTAGTGGGGTGAAAGGGAACAAAGATCAGCAGCTGGTGTAAGGGAGAGGAAGTGCACGATTTCCAATCTTTAACCGTTTATAGTAAGCATCCTGGGTGGGGTTGGAACTGCAGGAGATGTGTGCTGGACTGGGTTAAAAACAACACTACCTTTCCCAGAAATGGATGTTTCAGGAAAAAGAACATTTATTGATAATTGTTGTAGCAGTTTTAAAACCATTGGCAACCAAACCTCCTTACAGAAACATATAAAGGGTTCCTGAAGTACCTTCCCCACGTATGCACACTTCATTTTATCCGCTGCTCTGTTTTGCAAAATGTTTCTTGTTTTTGTTCTGTCTCGTGCTTTGTGACGAAGGGTTGAGCGAACGCTAGAGGTCAGCAACTGTTTAGGTAAGAAAAACTGAGCAGCCTTTCAAACTGAAATTAGAATCTGTTTCTATGCATGTTGTGCAGTGTGTCTAATGTCTTTAGCTTCTACAGAAGTAGCATGCAGTAACTGAAGCAGTTCTGTGAAAAATGTAAGTTTTTTTGCTTGATGAAATCTTGTTTTAAAATCTGAACAGTTTTTGGGGGGCTGTTTGGATTCCTTCCTTCCTTTGCAAGAATCTCTTGCAAAAATATCAAATATATAAACAGTAAAAAATGGGCTGTTTCACAGAACTGTTTCTCTTTGAATTATGTTTATGTCATCAGTATCTGGCCAAGTCACTGTATTTATCATGAAATAGGGCCAGACCTACCATAAGACTGCAGTAACTATTTGAAAATCCCTTTGAGGACAACATCGCTCATATTTGCTTGAATTCAGTACTGACAAAATCCATTAAGATGACTGGGGCAGCTTCTTCTGACATCATCTGGAATTCTTTTGAACCTGTAGAAAGAGGGCAAACATAGTCTTTGGTAGTGTGAGCTCAACCACTTGTGGGTTGGATATGTAATATTCCTGGCTTGTTTGAGTTGCTAGGGAGGGAGCAGGTCCTTGGATTCAAAGTGAATGCTTCTTTCGGGTGAGAGTTGTAATTGAAGCAGGTGGTGATGCGCCCCCTCTGAAGAAGCCCTCCCTTGGCCTTGTACAGCTTTTTTTCACAGAAGATTGTTGGGAAAATGTTTGCAGTTAATCTGCACAAGATCCTGAAAGATCTGATTATCTGGATTTCTTCCAGTCTGGGTTCAGGCCTGGGCATGGGACAAAAATGACAATAGTTGCTCTCATGGATGTTCTGCAGTGGGACTTGAATGCAGGGAGTGAAGCCCTTCTGATCCTGCTAGAACCTCTCAACAGTGTTCAGTGCCATTTATTATTGTATTCTCTGGAGTGTCTGTGAGGACTGAGGATTCATTAATGGTCCCATTCCTTCCTGAGTGTGTAGGTCCACTTGGTGGTAGAGGGGGATGAGAGATAAAATCCTTGGTCGCTTGGCCCTCTCCTCCATCTTACTTTACATGTAGATGAAACTTCTGGAAGATACAATTTATCAGTTTGGGGTGAGGTATATCTTCTATATGTCAGTGACACGCAGTTGTATATCTTAACTTTGGACTGTGCAGGAGATGCTGTGGCTGTCCTGACCAACCTGGAGTCTGGAAGCTGTTAGGAATTGGACAGAACAGGCTCAGATCAAATCCCAGCTAGACAATGGCTGTTTATCCAGAGAACACCCAGATCCCAGATCCCATATAATGCCATGTTTAGTTCTTTACTGGGTTGCACTACTATGGAGGGAGGTGGTCTGGGATGTTGAGGGGGGATGGTCTTCTAGAATCATAGCTCCTGTTGGAACAGCAGATGGAGCCCATGGCCAGGACCGCTATTGCCATTTCTGAGCTTTTGCCATTTCTGTTCTAGAGATAGTCACTCATACCCTCATGATCTCAAAACTTGATTACTAGAATTCATTTTACTTTGACGACTGCTGGGAACTGCAACTGGTCATAATGTGGCCGTTTGACTGCTTTAGTAGAATTACACCTATCTCATGGGAGCTGCTTTGGCTAGCAGAGAGCTTCCAGATACAACTGAAAGTGCTGGTTTAAAGGGCTCTGTTTTACAGGACTATGTCCTCCAAGTAGGTGGGTGGGAAGGTTTGCTGGCGGCAGCACAAAGGGAAGCCTTCTCCATGGTCGCTTCAACCCTCTAGAATTATCTTTCCTCTGAATTTAGAATGGATCTCTCCTTACTGGTATCCTGGAAACAACTGAAAACCATCCTTTTTAACTGAGGTGTTAGAGGAGGGGTGATAGGGATGCTGATTTTTTTTTTCCCCTTGGTGGTTATGGTTTTGTTTTTTTTGCTTTTAGGACTTACATGACCATGTGTTTTTATCATTTTAACTGGATTTTATAGTTAGGAATTGTTGTGATACATAGCATATGTGAGCATCTCAGAAGCTGATAAAGTGAGTGAGCAAAATGCAAATAATGTAAGAGAGATAGCCCTAGCCATAAATCAGTGCAAAATCTGAGCATGCAGCAACTTCCTTTGGGGCTTATCAAAATTTTACAGTTGTGAATCTAAATATGGTTCAGCATATGAATATTAATTCCTTTAGGCATCTTAAAATTAGTTGAGATGGCAGGTCCCTTGATTTTGCTGGAAGATTCCACGTACAGATTCACTGCACTAATATTGTTATTTTGGATGGGTAGTAAGAAATCATTTTTCTACATTAGTTTTTTATGAACACAGAGAAAAATCATGCGATAATCACAACATATTGTGATTGGTCCACCCCCGGCGCCTGATGAACCCCTCAGGGTTTCAGAAGGAGCTGGGGGATATTCCCATGGATCTGCTGCACGGTCCAGCGGAGGCCTTGGCTGCTGCCTGGAATAGGGAGGCGGCCGGGGCCTGGGACAGGATCGCGCCTATGCGACCTCTCTTGCCACATTGGCCCCGACACTCCCCGTGGTTCATGGAGGAGTTGAGGGTGCTGAAGAGGGTTAAGAGACATCTAGAGCACCGCTGGAGGAAAACAAAGACTGAATCTGACCAAACACAGGTTAGAGCCGCTATCAAGGCCTACCTTGTGGCAATAAGAGCGGTGAAGCACCACTACTTCTCTGCCCTTATCGCGTCCGCAGAATGCCACCAGGCAGCCCTGTTTAGGATCACTAGGTCCCTCCTTGGTAAGGGGGATGTGGGGGTTCATTTGCAGGGCCGTGCAGAGGAATTTTCAGAGCATCTGCAAGACAAAGTCGCTCGGATTTGTTCCAAGTTAGACTCCGAGTGTGAGGCAGGGTCTGGGGAGATGCCGGGGGACTCTTCTTACCCAGTTATCTGGGAATGGTTTGATCCTGTTGCTCCTGAGGAAGTGGACAGGATCCTGGGGACTGTGAAGGCCACCACTTGCCATCTTGACCCATGCCCCTCCTGGCTGGTGAAAGCAGCTCGGGAGGTGACATGGTTGGATCCAGGTGATGGTTACTACATCCTTGCAGGAGGGAGTGTTTCCAGCTGCTTTTAAGGAGGCATTGGTGTACCCCCTCCTCAAGAAACCCTCCTTGGATCCTACTGTGCTGGACAATTTTCATCCAGTTTCCCACCCCCCCTTTTTGGGGAAGGTGGTTGAGAAAGTGATGGCATCACAGCTCCAAAGCGTTCTGGAGGAAACGGATTATCTGGATCCCTTCCAGTCAGGTTTCAGGCCCGGATATGGAACAGAAATGGCATTGGTCGCACTTATGGATGACCTCTGGCGGGAGTGGGATGGTGGAAGTGCGACCATCCTTGCTCTCCTTGATCTCTCAGCGGCTTTCGATACCGTTGACCATGGTATCCTGTTGGGACAGCTCAGGGAATTGGGGGTGGGTGGCACGGTCTTGTGCTGGTTCGCCTCCTTTCTCCAGGGCCGATCCCAATTGGTGGTGATAGGGAGCGAGAGGTCGCATCCTTGGCCCCTCCTTTGTGGGGTGCCGCAGGGCTCAGTTCTCTCTCCACTCCTTTTCAACATCTACATGAAACTGCTGGGCGAGATCATCCGTCATCATGGGATGAGGTATCATCAGTATGCTGATGATACGCAGCTATACATCTCCATCCCTGGTGAAGTAAGTGATGCTGTGGCCACCCTTTCACGGTGCCTGGAGGCTGTAAGGGTCTGGATGGGGAACAACAGGCTTTGGCTGAACCCTGATAAGACGGAGTGGCTGTGGGTTAATGGCTCCTCTGTATCCGGGATTTTGTCATCTTTGGTGCTGGATGGGGTGGCTCTGCCCCAGGCAGACCCAGTGCATAATCTGGGGGTCCTCCTAGACTCACGGCTCCTGCTTGAAGAGCAGGTGGCAGCCGTGGCAAGGAGGGCCTTTGCACAACTTCGGGTTGTGCATCAGTTACGCCCTTTCCTGGATTGGGATGCCCTTCGAACAGTCACTCACGCCCTTGTTATCTCCCAGATAGACTACTGCAATGCGCTCTACATGGGGCTACCCTTGAAGAGTATCTGGAAGCTACAGCTGGTCAGAATGCAGCCGCGTGGGCTATTGTTAGAGCCCCAAGGAGGGCCCATCTAATGCCTCTGCTCCGCGAGCTGCATTGAGTGCCAGTTTGCTTCCGGGTCCAATTCAAGGTGTTGGTTATCACCTTTAAAGTGAAAGTAAGTAAAGTTGAAAGTATCACCTTTAAAGCCGTACATGGCATGGGACCAGGTTATCTAAGGGACTACCTCTCCCCTATGACTTCAACCCATCCCACTCGATCACACAGAGAGGGCATGCTTCGGACCCCCTCAGTGAAAGAACTTCGACTGGCAGGGTCCAGAAGGCGGGCCTTCTCTGCGGTAGCCCCTGCTCCTTGGAACATTCTGCCCCCAGAGGTGAGATTGGCCCCCTCACTCCTGGCTTTCCGTAAGGCTTTGAAGACCTGGTTCTGCCACCTGGCCTGGGGTGGGGAGGGAATACCTCAAGCATGGGGATGGCTAGCCCTATAGAGGCCTTCTGCCTTCAGCCTCAGATTTTTCATCCTCTTGGACTCTCCTTCTCCTTTTTAGTAATGTTTTTAATTAATGTTTTATGTATTTATATATATTTATGTTTTTAAGGTTTGTTGTGAATCGCCCAGAGTTCCCCCATTGGGGGGAGATGGGCAGTTGAAAAATTTAATAAATAAATAAATAAATAAATATTGGGTAGGAAATGGGATTCCTGAAGCTCCTTGCTGGCTTGCCTGCAGTTTGTATGGTTGGCTATATAGTACACTGTTTGGTATGTTTGCATTCAGTCACTGCAGGAAGTATATTACACACAATTTTAAGATAAGCTCCAACCACCGATACTTGTTGCATGAAACACCTGCCTGTTTTATTATGAATGGCATGAATTGGCAACTAATTTTATGATGAATGACTTGCTAGTTGACTTGTTAAGGAATATTGACTTCATCTGTCATGTCTACCATCTCAACGTGTAATGTTTGAGATATCTTGATATTCAACTTCCCATTTTACAGGTGATATTTTAACAGTAGGAGGCAATGTTGAAGGCTGAATTGTTTGTTTACTTGATTATACCTTGATTTTATATTCTGGTAAGTGCTTAGGGTGGCTCATGAATTTCAAAAACAAAAACAGAACATAAAAAAACTCAGGATAAAATTAATATTAAAATAGGTCCTAAAGTAATGTATAGACAGAACAGGAAGTCACAGTACAGATGGAATGTGGTGAGACAGAGTGGGTCCAGGTCAGCAAAGGAGTGAGACAAGGCTGTATACTCTCTCTTATTTATTCAGCCTATATGCTGATCATACACTGAAGGAAACTGGATTAGAAGAAGATGAGCATGGTTTTAAACTTGGAGGAAGAAACATCAGTAACCTGTGATATGCTGATGACACTACTCTGGTAGCTGAAAATGCAAATGATCTGTAAGCTCTAGTAATGAAAATGAAGGAACACAGAGAAAGCATATGACTAATATTAAATATAAAGAAGCCAATGTCAGCAGGTACAGCAACCAAGCTTAGAATTGACAATGAAGATTCTGAAGTTGTGGATGGCTTCTACCTTTTAGGATTGACTGTCCTTTATTGTAAGGCTACATTAACAGAATCTTGCAAGTCTGAAAGTACAATTCTCCCGCCATCATCTTTACAGCTCGATAACTTAGGGAGGGTCACTTCTGAACCTCCTGCTCCACCCACTATGCAGCTGTGGGCTATGCTCCCTCTTATCTGACCATTTCCTAGGCAGCATCTCCTTGCCTAGTCTCCCAAGGTCATTCCCACATACCATTACATCCCCCCATTTCTTATGTTGCAAGTAGAGGGAGAAGGAAAAGACCCATATTCCCATGTTGCTGGTTTAGTGCACTTTTTTTAATCACAGAAATTAAACAAATAGTAGACATTCCTTTCACTTCTCTCCTTCACAGGATGAAAAATGATTGCGACATGCTCTGTGGAAAAGACCTTCACAGTTGCCAAGTGGTGTTTCTGCTAGGTTCCCCTGGGACCTGAAGCACCTGAAGACTGTCCCCGATGTGACTTCAGACCTTGGCACTTACCCCAGGACTTCCTGGCACAATCTTGATCCAACTGAGCATTTGGAAATTAATTCATTTCAGTTGCAGTGTTTTAATTTTGATGTTCCAATGGGAACCCTGTTGAATGGAAGGGAACTCACTTCTGAATAATAAGCAGACACAATAAGCTTGAGTAACACATGGGCTGTAAATCTAGTTAGTTGAAATAAAGAGGATCAAAAGTGCTTAATTTTAACTGGGTTGTGCCCAGTTAACATCCAACACATATATGTTATTGATTTGCATCTTTAAAAAGCTATCTGTGCACCTAGGCATATACAAAATCAAATATTGCTGTAAGCTATACTAGTATGTGACAAGATAGGTCAGCAACAATAAATATTTAATTAGAGTCATCAGAGCCCTGTAATCTGCTTCAGTAAGGAGGCTTGTGAGTGGTCCTGTCCTTACAGCTTTACTGTGAGAATTTATGGGCAGTGATTGGTAGATTCTTCTAGCTTTGTTTTCCTTCCCACTCAACATTAACAGCTGGCTGGAAAAATCACACCAATTGCTTTTCTTAAGGTGGTGCAGGGTGGGCTTGGGCGAGTGGGAGTGGGTGTCAGCCTTCCCAGGTAGACCAGACAGGAAACACGACCAGATAAGCTAATTCTACTTTATTGTAAGGCTACATTAACAGAATCTTGCAAGTCTGAAAGTACAATTCTCCCGCTGTCACCTTTACAGTCCAATAACTTAGGGAGGGTCCCTCCTGAGCCACTTACTCCACCCACTATGCAGCTGTGGGCTATGTTCCCTCTTAGGTTGCCTCTTCCTGAGGCAGCATATCTTTGCCCAATCTCCAAAGGTCTTTCCCACATACCATTACAGTGGGTGCCTGGGATGGAGGCTTTAGCCACCAATCAAGTTGTCAGAGACAAGTTGCCAGCACAGAGATGCTCTGTCTAGTAACCTATCACTTGGGCTATTTCTGAAATTGGGTGTCCAAAAATTCTCCTGCAAACTGGTTGGTAGGACAAAGCTGGGTTGTTCAGTGAAGCAGAGGACCTCACATAGCAAGTTGAGAGAACTCTCTCCCTCCTGATCCTGGGCCATATTCCAACCCACCAACCTTGTTGATTAGACTACTTTTGGACAAGGCTTTAACAGTTTTTCAGAAGACTAGAACCCTGGTTAGACACTTCTATCAGTTTGTTTGTTATTTGAGCTAGAAGGGGAAATGGGCAGAATTCTAGTCAATTTCACATCAACTCCCAGACACAACATCCCAAATTCTGCAAATATTAATACCCGGGAGTTTCCATGGAGTCCCCAGCATGGCTTTCAAGTAGGAAAGATGGTGCTGCCTCCCTCCCAAAGTCATAAAAACAGTAGAAAGCAGAGCCATGCAAAACTTGTCAGCAGGAGCAGCAGAAAATATGTAATGTATTCATTAGAGACAGAATAGGCAATACACATCTGGCCCATTTTAAATCAACTGACAACACCCCTCCTCCATTTAAAACATACAGGTCTAGGAACATGTGTTTTAATAATGTGGTGGTCTTCTAGAAGACTGGTAGAACTGTGTATATAAGAAGCCCCCATAATGCCTTGATGGCACTTTGCAAAGTCAGGCCAGGCATTATATAGGCAGTTGCTTCCATGGAAGCTAGGTATCCAGCTTCTCTGGCAGCCTAACCCCAAATGATCATTTGTAGTGCCTAGTGAGTGGAGGAGGGGGCTCAGGTCTGCAGCAGCCTCAGCCAGCTAATAGGAGTTTGGCAGATGCCAGCTCTTGACAGCATCATCATGAATGAGTTGTTGTAGATAGTTCACATGCCAAGTTTGTATTGGGCGAAGATGGAAAGAACTATTCTAAAACTGGAACAGCTAAAGACAGAACAGGCTTTTGAATATTGTTCTCCATGCTCAGACACAGAAGTACTGTGGAATGTGAATCTAAATAAAGAATTTTGTTAAAATGAAAAGTTGGCTTCTTGGGAAATCAGGGGTTAGCCAATGGTTGCATCCACTGCTAGTCAAACTCCAACGTTTCCTTTGCATTAATCAGCCTTAGCATTTGTTCCATTGTGATATGCCAGAGAAGTATATTATTGTTCCTCTCCAAGCAAACTCTAAAAGCAAAATAAAACACATATTGCAAATGTGTGAGAGAGATCCTGCTTTGCTGGAGTCCTTTTTTCTTATTTCCCATTCAAACCCAAGCTAAGCAAGCTCTTTGATTATATTGGTTGTGACCAAGGAAGATTTTTGGTTTAAGCAAAGGTATCAAATGAGAAATCTCTGTACTGGAAACGGATTTTGCAAATAAACCCTTCACATTTTTCTGCTGGCAATGCCTGTCCTCTTTTTTTGAGAAGCAAAACACATAATCTAGAGAAAGGCAAGGTGAGGACAAAATCAATTCCATAGTAAGTTGTGCACCTATATTTATATTTTGTTGTTGTTGAAAAATAATACCAGATAAAAGGTCAGAACGTAATGATTACTGGCATTCCTGACTGGCTGAAAGAAGAATTAAATAAATTTTGCCACTAGACAGATAGGATTGGGTGATCCACTTGAGGTTCATTCCAACCCAAAAGGAGATGCTGCTTTTCCCATTTCACCATATGATTTAAATTGCAGTAGATGTTTGCTTAATCCATTAAGCTTTGCCTCCCTGACCATCCTTTCCAACAGCTTTGAAATCAGTGAAAAATATTGGTTATGTCAGTCCCTCAAGCTGGGAGGCAAAATGCCACTTCCTTCTGTATGAACTACAAAACTTACTTAAATGTGAAAGGTGGCTTTCATCCATCCAATTAGAAGCCTGTATGGTTTGGCTGCACATTCCTATGAAAGGAGAAGAAGGGAATTCTCTCTGGTCATTCTCTGATAAAAATGAGAAGACACATTCTGAAATATTTTACTTGCTTGATGCTTTCCAAAGGAGAATAAAGAGATTTTCAGAATTCAAGCCGACACAATGTCTAGGTAAAAACTCATCTCTTATCTTTCAAATATATTGGATTGCAACTGCTGTGATCCATCAGCATATAATGGGATCTAACAATACCTGGGTTGTATTTTAATAACAGAATCTATAGTACTGAATTAATAATATAAAGAGTTTACTAAGCCAAACAAGAATATTTTCTTTGACACAATCCCTTGTGCATAACCTGCAGGATTATGTGCTGATCCTGTACTCCGATAATTGGCAACAGGGACCGTGAATGAAGCAAATCCATATGCATTGGGATCTCATCTTTGTAAGGGAAAGGAATGTTATGCTTTGGTTTTATGATAAGCAATAATCAGTAAATGAAACTCTTCTCAACTCTCCTGGATGGGCCAGGCTGTGAAACCAAGACAAAATTGAATGTGATGCACTGTTCAGAGCAGGAAAAGTGAAACGCTAACATAGCTGTGTAGAAAAAGGTTATATCAGAATCAGTCATCCCCATTCCCACGGGTAGTCAGTTGAGCAGGATCCTTCTTGGGACAATATTGTATTCCCTTTGAGCAATCCATTTATGGCTTGTTTCAATAATAGGTCCTAGATTTGACTAGATTTGTTTGCAAAACCCTTCCCTTCATCACTTGCTCAACTTTGGCATCTGTCATCTAAAACAGCATTTCTCACCCATTTATGCCAAATGCAAGAATTGTACACCTTTTTTTTCCTTGATATGTAGGTAGGTACATGCCCATGTGTGGGTGTGTGGTTACAGTTTCTTACAATTACACCTCTGTGCATGGTTGAAGTTTTCCCATGGATTAAAACTCCCCAACATTGCTGACTGCACATTTCAGCTGTCCCCAACTGCGTGTCCTTCAGCTGCATTAACTTTCAGTCAATGGAATTAGGAATTCCATGGGTTAGAATTGTATATAGTGGGAGGATGTCAGGCTAGGGAATGGTGTGTCATTTCTTGTGGCCACCATGGAGTCTCACTGACCCCAATATTTCCAAACCAGGTACTCCAAAAGCTTCTCTTCCCACTAAATCTAGCTCTGGCTAAAGGTGCCACCCAAATGATCTGGAAAGAACTGGAAAGAAATAGTTGTAAGCCCCAATTACTGTATGCAGTATAAGTGCACCTTGAACATGGTTAGGGTGGGGTTATTGTATATGCATGCATAAGACATGTGGACACACAACACATACAATATTCAGTAATGCGACCTGTCCTCAGTTAACAGGGAGAAAATGCCTTCTGAATTTCTAACATATCTGGATCCATAAATGAGAATTTTGTTATTTACAAACATGCCTTGCTACTTCGTGAACTTCATGTAGCAAACAGTACAGGTAAGCAGACTATATTTTGATCTATGTTATAGAATATGATATGCAGACAGAGATCAAGCTCTCTATCAAAAGCTGGAGAAAATTTTCATCAAACCAGTATTAAGCATGATGCGGCATCACCAGGTATGTTTTATCTAAAGTGATGATTGGGAAAAAAAAGAGAGAGAGGAATAAACAGAGGGATATATTTACTGAATATTTTGTTTTGCTATTCTTGCGTATCCCTTTAATCTGAACCAGTTATTCCCCAAAGGCCTAGTCCTGAAGCATTCTTTGAACCTAATTTTCCCATGGCATCTATGCTCCCAATCAGCAAATATTGATTTTAGCTGACCACAGCATTAGAGTCAATTCCTTGAAGAAACATTTATAGTTTTGAACTATAAATACTAGTATACCGACATTTGAGGGCTTTTGGAAATATTATGGGAATGTTGGAACACCACCACCAAAAAACCACTGAAAAGTATGTTCCTTTGCCCACAGAAATGTGGCCTGCCCTTTTTAAACAAAAAGTCCAGGCCCAGGGCTCACTCCTTACTTCCTGGGCTGTCACTTTCCTAGGGCAGTTCTTAAATTATGTTAAAATTATGCTGTTGTTTTTTTAAAAGTCATATGAGTGCGTATAAATGTACAGTGGGGCAAAAAAGTATTTAGTCAGCCACCAATTGTGCAAGTTCTCCCACTTAAAAAGATAAGAAAGGCCTGTAATTTTCATCATAGGTATACCTCAACTATGAGAGGCAAAATGGGGAAAAAAATCCAGAAAATCACATTGTCTGATTTTTAAATAATTTATTTGCAAATCATGGTGGAAAATAAGTATTTGGTCACCTACAAACAAGCAAGATGTCTGGCTCTCACAGACCTGTAACTACTTCTTTAAGAGGCTCCTCTGTCCTCCACTCGTTACCTGTAGTAATGGCACCTGTTTGACCTTGTTATCAGTATAAAAGACACCTGTCCACAACCTCAAACAGTCACACTCCAAACTCCACTATGGCCAAGACCACAGAGGTGTTGAAGGACACCAGAAACAAAATTGTAGACCTGCACCAGGCTGGGAAGACTGAATCTGCAATAGGCAAGCAGCTTGGTGTGAAGAAATCAACTGTGGGAGCAATAATTAGAAAATGGAAGACATACAAGACCACTGATAATCTCCCTTGATCTGGGGCTCCACGCAAGATCTCACCCCGTGGGGTCAAAATGATCACAAGAATGGTGAGCAAAAATCCCAGAACCACATGGGGGGACCTAGTGAATGACCTGCAGAGAGCTGGGACCAAAGTAACAAAGGCTACCATCAGTAACACACTATGCTGCCAGGGACTCAAATCCTGCAGTGCCAGACGTGTCCCCCTGCTTAAGCCAGTATATGTCTGGGCCCGTCTGAAGTTTGCTAGAGAGCATTTGGATGATCCAGAAGAGGATTGGGAGAATGTCATATGGTCAGATGAAACCAAAGTAGAACGTTTTGGTCTAAACTCAACTTGTCATGTTTGGAGGAGAGAGAATGCTGAGTTGCATCCAAAGAACACCATGCCTACTGTGAAGCATGGGGGTGGAAACATGCTTTGGGGCTGTTTTTCTGCAAAGGGACCAGGACGACTGATCTGTGTAAAGGAAAGAATGAATGGGGCCATGTATCATGAGATTTTGAGTGAACACCTCCTTCCATCAGCAAGGGCACTGAAGATGAAATGTGGCTGGGTCTTTCAGCATGACAATGATCCCAAACACACCGCCTGGGCAACGAAGGAGTGGCTTCGTAAGAAGCATTTCAAGGTCCTGGAGTGGCCTAGCCAGTCTCCAGATCTCAACCCCATGGAAAACCTTTGGAGGGAGTTGAAAGTCCGTGTTGCCCAGTGACAGCCCCAAAACATCACTGCTCTAGAGGAGATCTGCATGGAGGAATGGGCCAAAATACCAGCAACAGTGTGTGAAAACCTTGTGAAGACTTACAGAAAACGTTTGACCTCTGTCATTGCCAACAAGGGATATATAACAAAGTATTGAGATGAACTTTTGATATTGACCAAATACTTATTTTCCACCATGATTTGCAAATAAATTCTTGAAAAATCAGACAATGTGATTTTCTGATTTTTTTTCTGAATTTTTCCAAAATTTTCTGGATTTTTCCCCCCATTTTGTCTCTCATAGTTGAGGTATACCTATGATGAAAATTACAGGCCTCTCTCATCTTTTTAAGTGGGAGAACTTGCACAATTGGTGGCTGACTAAATACTTTTTTGCCCCACTGTATATATATAAAATAAATGAAAATAGTAGACCACACTCCTGAATCATGGAAGTGGGATAAATAGTTCAACTTTGGGTTTCTTTGTTTTGTTTTTTGGATTCTTCTTTTCTCCAGCTTAGAAATATAAGTACAGGTACAAGCACATCAAGCAAGAACATAAAGTTATATAAATGGCATCCGAAGTCTGCACAGGCACAGGAATGATGATAATAAAAAAAGGAATACAGGAATGAAAATCTCAGTCATTGTAGCCTTTTCTAAAAGCCTCTTTAAAGAAGAAAATACTCCCCTTATGCTAGGCAACTTTTCTAAAAAGTGCATTCCAGAAAGTCTGTGCCATCACGGAAAAAGCCCTGCTCCTTTGGCCCCCGTGCCAAACCTCAGGTAATGGTAGAAATGCAGAGCAAGACCTTTGTGGGCAAAGAAACAGCATCTGATGGGACCAATGGGTGGAAGGCCAATATTCTCTATTGATATGACAGACAGTCAGACAGAAGCTTTATTTTGGCCATTGACCAGTAAAAATATATTCAGTAAAACAAACAAAGCAAAGTTAACTCCTGTTTATATGTAATTTTCTCCTGTGGCATTTCATCTCTGTTCCCCCAGAAAGCCTGGACTGCAGATAGGCAAATGGCAGCCCCTGTGGATTTTGCTGCATGATGTCACTGCCTAATTTTCTTGCACAAAAAGCCAACTGTATCTCTAGGACTCTGCCAATATATTCACCACAAAGAAGAAATAGACTTGATTTAAATCCATATATCCATTGCCCGTCTACCTCACCCAGCTCTGTCCTTTCCCTGAAAATAGGGCAATAAATTAGTTTTTATGTGCCCCAAATATCAGACCAAGTCTATATATTGCACTATTCATGGATAATGCCCAAGGGGCTCTCCACCCACCAACATCCTCTAGAGTTTGACTGTGCAATGTACTTGCCCCTGAGCAACAAGAAGATCACTTGGGCAGTGAGGAGAGGTTGGGAGCAGAATGGACTTTTTGTTTGTGTTTTGCTTGTTGTACTAAAAATGGAATTTATCATGTAGGAGGGGAGTACTAGTTGGGGTGGGGCATAATTCCTGCCAAACTGCAGCAGTTGCTTTCCTTCAAGACATAGTGTTCAAAGTGTCAAGATTCCTTAGACTGACTATTGGAGTTTTATCTCATCATTTCCCAAATATTTTGGGTGGATTATAGCACTAATCAGTGAAACTATTCAGCAATAAAAGAAAAAAGGTCAAGACTCTGAGATAGACCCTGCACTTTGAAGATCTGCATAGCTCCATCAATGTCTGGTTTGCACATCACATGAAGCCATGATTTACCAAGCCAACATTTGTTCAATAAGAGGGAATTGGCTGAATTCGTAAAACAATTTAAAAGAAAATGAAACAGCTTTAACCAAAAGTAGCCAAGTGTCTTGGCTTTCGGAGTAATACTTCTAAATATCCATTTCTAATGCCTTACCTTTGATATTACAAATGCTTCATACAAGAGATATTATAGATGTCTTTTCTGAATTTACATCACATTTATTTAGGGGTGCATCAAAGAAAACAAAACACAAACACAAATACACAAACCAGGGAGACGATTATACCCAACTGCTCAATTAAAAGTGAACTTTGTGCCACTTTTTGAATAGTAAACTCTATAGCTGAGTCATATGTCGCACTAAACCACAATGTAGTTTATTTCTTAGCAGCTTCCCCCAACTTAGTGCCCTCCATATAATGCCGATCCATCACTGCATATCCATGAGAGTTTCCCCTTTCTGACAGTGATGGGCATGATAATGCACCAACTCTGGTGAAGGTTCATAAGCTGGTGAAGACTATTTGGCACTCATTTAAGTTAACAAATATACAATCAATTCATATTGCTTTAAAATGGTTGAAAGACGTAATCACTGAAACCCACATGCTACAAGACAAAATTACTTGCACTGCAGCCTAGAGGTGCTTTCTCTAACCTGGTGTCATCCAGATATGGTAGAATCCTTGGAATTCTCCAGGCTTGGGAATTCTGGATGTGGCAGTCCCATCCTATCTGGAGAACATTAGCCTAACATATTAAACTGGCAATACTCCTGTCTCTCCTCGGTATTTAAAAGGTTGTTGTGATGCTAAAATAGGGAGATGTAGGTACATTGCTCTGGACTCGGGAATGAAGAACAGTCTAAATCTGTATATGAAAATAAAATACACCTTGGCTTTTTAAGGTCTAGTTAGAACTGGGCGAGTGCTGAGTTTGTGAATGATTGGAAGTGCTTTGGTGTGTCAAAGGTGGGTCACCTGTTAATGAGATCAGCATGCTCAGTGAATAAATGAACGGAGTCTTTGACACTGTAGAAGTACCTAAGTTAACATAAATGGACATGGGTGAGAGCCCAGTCTCAGAAACCATTGGCATCAAATGAGTGCTGTGCTAATCTGAAGCACACCAACCACAGGATTTCAAATGGCCACAAAACGCATTGAGAAAAAACGCATTGAGAAACCTTCCACCATTAAAGCCCTGTGTAGAGAAATTTTTTTTTTTTTTTTAAAGGTTTCTTGTTGGCATGGATTGCTTGGCTGTTTTAGCAGGCTGACAGTCACTAACCTGTGGTCTGTTCCACCCGTCTCCTCTATAAGCTTTCAAGAGTTCCTTACAGGTTAGAAAAGCCAGTACAGTTTTGGCAACATGTTCCCTTCTAAGTTAGCCTTGGATGCTAAAACATTTCTCAGAATGTTGGATTGGCCCTTTGATACAGCATTCATCTAAAGACCTTCAAGCCAACAGCATGTATGGGAAATACTATATATGTTTCCCAACATCCTTTGAAACTTGCTAGAAACTTATTAATAAAAAAATTGTGCATGCATTTATGCATGAGCAGGCCCAAGCAGTAGTGGTTCAATGAAGGGTCTTCTTTAGCTGGCCTAATGAATGGCATCTTGTTTCATCTGGCCCTCCTCCTTTTCTACTGCCTCCTGCAAGGAGATATCAAACATTACTGCCTTCTCACTTCCCTCTGGTAGCTTTTAAGATTGCATTGCTTGCTTAAAATTAATTGGCAATCGGACTCCCACTCAACTTAAAAGAGGGTTTAACCCTTTTTGAGAATTCATACTGAACACTTGAAAAAGGCCCACTATTTTCCCCCACCTTCAGTCACGTTCTTGCTTCCTTGAAGCAAGGGGAGCTGAAAAATGGTGTTGGTTAAGAATTGAACTGGAGACAGCTTGCCAATTTTTACAACTAAAGCTGAAAGCTTAACTGTGTGAAGATAGCTCTTTGATGCCACAATCCCAAAGAATGATGTGTTTCTCTGGGAAAATGCCACCTTGTATAAAATGGTGCTGTTTCAGATATTTGGCCACTGTAGGAAACTGCTTCTACAGTGGAGGTTCTTTCTCAGCCTTCAAAGAAGGACAAGTGAGGAGTGTTAAAAGTCAACTGAATGGTTGGAGGGAGTTTTTGTTTGAAGCAAAAAGTATCTAAAGATATTCCTCCCACAGACAAGTGTGTATCTTCTGGAAAGTATAGAAATGTGGGAAGTGCTCTGTTTTAAATGAGATGTCTTTGATGGATTTGTTTCAGCATATTTATGTAACCATTTATCGGCAACACCACTACACAGACTCATTTGATCTCCATTGTTTTAGAAGTGCATCATCAAAACCCAAAAAGAGGTGAAGAGGAATTAATTTCTCTACAGCAGAGTGTAGTCTAACTACATTTTGCTTCAACTGCACAACAAAAACTACCCATCTCTTAATGATCACCCAATAAATAAAATCACCCAATTGCATCCACAGGGGGAGGTGGGGTGGGGTGGGGTGGGGGTCAAAAAAATAAAAGAAAAAAGGCAATTGTGGTAGTCATCCTGATATTTTATCTCCCCCCGCCCCGCAAATGCCTCTGAATGTACCCATCTACCAACTCTCACATTTGCATTAAAACCATCATTGAGACACGATACTGGAATTGCTTGTTATTGCTGCATTTTACTAGATGCTTGATAAATATCCAACATGAGTTTCTCTGCCTGTGCTGATATAGCTACAATTATATATAATGTACATACAATTGTATAATGCATATTAATAATATATTCTACTGAGAATGGGATTCTCTAAGGTGCCAAATGCAGGCGAATACATCAGCAATCCTGTTCCTTACTAAAGCAATGCATTGCTGTTAAGTAGTCTGATTCCTGCTTCTCTTGTGTCGAAGCACAGATCTGTCAGTTTTAATATGTGTACAGAGCATGATTTAAAAATAAATGTTCAAATAATCCTATTTTAGAAAAACCACATTTCAACATTTTATAAAAGTCATGTATTTGCCACAGTTTCTGCTGTAGGGAAACAATGGTGACCATACAGTCCAGTTCTAACTTTGCATGAAAAGGTGATAATTTGTCTTGGTGAACTCTTGATGGATGGTATTGAGCAAGTTGTCAGAATCCTGCATCATCTCTGGCAGGAGTGGTTGGCCAGACAGGAAACTCTGTTCTGGTGTATATGTGAAGCTGAAAGTGCTAGAATAAATCAGACCATCATTCCTTAATAGCAGAAGGGGGACAGTGATTGGGTATCGCAACCACCTCCAGTCATGGCTGAATGCAGAGACATCAGGAACAACACACACTAACGACTTGGAATTCCTAAACAAAGAAATACATATTTGTTTGTGTGTGTGTGCACGTACATACCCACAATATGTGCCTTTTCTCCTCTCCCTCCACCATATTAGAACAGAATAATCAGTATGGAAGGCTAAAGAAAGGCTCAATAGATTTTTCAGGCAGTTAAACTGGGGCAGTGATTATGATCAGTGGTTTGCGCAAAAAAATCTGGACAGTATGGGTTTCAGTCATGATGCTCTCTGATTAATCTTGGGCTAATCTTTATCTCTAAGGCTAACCTCGCATGCAGTGTTGTCATGAGGATGAAAATGAGATAGCTCGATATACTTCGTCTTGATTATCTTGCAAAAGTACTTTATCTGTGAGAGCTAGTTCTGGCAAAGTCAGAAGCAAATAGTCTGAACCTAGACTTACTTGCTATAGTAACTAGAATGGATAGAAACCCTTCTCCCATTCAGAAGTAAGAGACCTTGATCTATGGAATAGTGGCTATGGAACTTGGCTAACACGACCAAGAGAAAGAGGCACATAGCTGAAACTTTGACTTTACTATAAATAGGGCTTGGATGTTCTACTTGACAGTGAGTGGATTTTTTCTTAGTGGTTTTTCTAATTTTTGCAATAAATTTACTCAAATCCCTACCTGACTTCCAGTTCTGGTATCAGCCACAAAAAGCCTGATATTATATATATGAAATAAACATTAGAGACTTTTGGACCCTATTTCCATATTATCAGAAAGGGAATAGTGACTCTTCTTTTCATAGAAACCATACAATTACATTGCCACTCCTTTGTGATTCAGTTATCTTTCTTTTCCTGTGTCAGGCACAGGGAGACTCAAGGTTTTTAGAAGGTGCTACCTTCTAATGTAAGTAAGAACATTGACATTACTAAGCACAACAGCCAAAGCTGTACTGATTCATTCCAACCACTCCTGACCTCTCCTGAAGATATGATGTTGGATGTTGTGCAAAGAATAGTTGCTATGGAACTTGCCCGGCTGATCATACCATGTTTTCAGAATAGTTTGTTTCTGCTTTACCTGTACATAGTCTCTGCTTCCACATCTCCAAACCAAACTTTCAAATTTGCGTGGAAGTAGTTGCCTTGGACTTCTAGCATTGCCACATCCCCTCCTCCTGTCAGCTGTGAAAAACAAACCCAAGCATGGGATCATCCATCTTATCATGAGGGTACAATAACCAGCACTCTGTCCAAATCCTGCACCTCTGGACATTAAAACATACATATTCATATCTTGTATTGGAAGGCTTCTTGGCTACCCCCCCCCCCAGGATTCCATGGGAGAAGCTATTGCTTCATTGTCAAGAACTTGCTTTGCCTAAAGAAGACCCTTTTTTAATTCTTGGCATCTGTTGATGGGATTGGGAATCTTCTATTGTCAGTTTGAATAGAAAACATTGCATTAGTTAGACCAATAATCTAAAGTAAAGCAGCCCAAGGTTTGTATGCTTGTGTTAGGGCAGAGAGGGACAACCTGAACTTTTAGGACTTATGGTCCTCCAAAGCCTGGGGGTGTAGCCCTCAGAGTGAGTCCAGATCACACTGTAATTTTTAATATGATAGAAAGCCAAAATTATTAAATATACACAGAATAATGGCATTACTTATGTTTAATATATTTATCTTAAATTTTAATTTAAATAAATTTAGCTTTATTCAGAGCAGGCTCAAATTGGATGCATTATGTGAAAACAGAGCTCTCTAGAGAAGGCTCTAATGCTGGGAAAGATAGAAGGAAAGAGAAGAATAGGATGACCAGCAGCAAGGTGGATGGCAATGGGTGCACCATTGGAAGACCTGAAAGACCAGGTTAGGGACAGATTGTCATAGAGAAAATCTATCCATGTGGTTGCTAAGAGTCAACACTGATTTGATGGCACATAATCAATTTATTCAGAGCCCACATACTTTTTGGAATTTGATCCTCAGCACATCACTTAAAAGCCAAGTGTGGTTCTTGGCCTGAAAAACATTAGACATTACTTGGCTGTACTCTAGGGCAGGTCTGCACAACATGTGGTCTGTGGCCCACATGAGGCCTGCTGGCATTTTTTAGAAATGTAATAAATTCACTGCTGTTGTCATTGCCCCAAAAGATGCACTGCCAAGTGCCTCCAGGCCTCCCTGCCATCACCAGCTCCAACACTGTTCTGTAGCCACTGAACAGCTGATTGCCATGCCAGGTATTCCTTTGCAGCTCGCAATTATTTTTTTAATTTATCAATGTGGCCATTTCCCCTCTACAAATTGTACAGGCCTTCTCTAGGGTGTTAGGATAGGCAGGTAAGAACACTTAATACCTGAATGTGAACATTTGTTGGGTATATCTGCATATATATTTAAACTCCTTCCAAAGTTGTTCTTGTTTTCAGGTAAAAGAATGCTGAATTCTTGAAATTACAGAAATTGTAGTTCTGTAAAAAGGTTAAGGAATCTAACAAACATTTTACTCCCCTCTTCCCATTAGAATTACACGTCCAAGGTAAAGCAGGTTGATAACAGAGATATACTGTACTTTGGGAGTTTTAGAAGTAAGAAAGAAGAATATGCAATGGAAAACGAATCCATTGGAGCATGGTGGGCAGGAGCCTATCACTTTTGTAATGCCAATAGGCTGGAAAACATGAACCTCTCCAGAGGTTGCTGAACTGTTAACACCTGTTGTCACTGAACACCAGCCATCCAATCTAGGGCTGAGTGTTGAACTCCAACAATACCTGGAGAACAGCGGTTTCCCAGTCTTCTGCCATAATCAAGCCATGTTGGGAGGGGGTGAAATGTATTAATGCTTATAGAAGTCACAGTAATAAATAAGTAATTTATATGGGAAAGCAGAAGTCTTTGACATAGTTCATATAATGTAGTTTCCAAACTGCATTAAGACAGCAGAAAAACAAACAAACCTCAGGTTATGCCTATTTTTATGCCTTCCATCTGAATGCATCCAAGACATGGAGGAACACAAGGGACCAATATAATCCTTCATTTTGGCCCCATCTACAAAATATATCTTTCTGTACCCACACTTCAGCTTCTGCTTTCCTTTCTCTAAGGAGCTCCATAATAGCCTTGTTGTTGTATTCTACATTAATTCATCCATACAAATTGCCAGTCTCTGGTTCAGTGAAAACTGAATGTTCTGTCTAAGCTGTTTATAAGATGGTTGTACAAGTAAAGAGTAATTTCATATAATCCACACAATCTTGATTGCCATTTCAAGGAAAGAAAGACAAAATGAACTTTCAGCTTTTGATGTTAGGGCTGGAGATGAAGTCATTAAGATGAATTAGCCAACATTTCTTCCCCTGATTTTTTGCACAAAGCAGCAAGGCAAAAAAGCAGGAAAAACCCCTCTACATACCTCCAAGGTTGTTATAAGAGGGACAGGGCCCACCGGATCCTGGATGCTGGTTGGGCTGAGGCTGAATGAGTATTCCACTGTTTCTGTTCCAATGATGGTCCAACAGGAACTGTCATTCAGCAATTCCCGATTTGTTTCTTTGGGACAAGGAGATGCCTGCATAGCAATAAACATCAATTTTGAATATATTCACCAATGGTATTTACAAACCACTTTTCTGCCCACCGAAATACAATTATTCTATAAAATCATCACAAAAACAAAGGAAAAAAAAAAGGAAAGAGAGAGAGAGAGACACTTACTTAAAACAACCCAAAGCAATATTAAAATTCTTTAGAAATCAGCGAACACTTGCTTAAAATGCAAGAGAGATGGAGCCAGCCTGACTTTGGAAAAGAGTTCCATAGCCTTCTATTTAGAGCTAAGGAATTGAACCATGGCAGTGTTTTTCAAACTTGGCAACTTTAAGATGTGTGGACTTCAGCATGCTGGCTGGGGAATTCTGGGAGTTGAAGTTCACACATCTTAAAGTTGCCAAGTTTGACTGAGGCAACTTTTTGTGACTGCACTGGCCATGCAGCTATCCAAATTTCCATGCTAGCTAGGAATCCTGGGAGTTGTAGTCCAGATATTGTGAGTGAAAGGTTGGGGAAGCCTAAACTAAGCCCTAACTCATATTATCTGAACAATATGGTAGTTGTCACTTTGTACTAATGTTTGATAGAATTATGTTAGTGAAATAATGAAGTGCTTGAATAGTGGAATTATGCAGTTTACATATACTTGCAACTTTCCATTTCAGTATTTCTAGCCTGCAAAAAAAGCGCAGGGGAACTTTTTTAGGATCTTCCCATTCCTATGCTGCTGAAATGACCTTGGTTATGGTCATGGGGAAACAGCAGTCACATCCAATTCAGGTAAACCTTGGTCAAGCTTTGCCAATTATTTCAGTTTGCTCAGGGGCCAATGTAGATAGCCATCTGTAATTCTCTAGTTGTGGCCAATTAATATAGGTAGTCCCTGGGTTAAGAATGCCTGGTTTAAGGATGACCCATAGTTAAGAACGGAGCCTATTGTAACAAAATTTGAGTTAAATACACAATGATTTGAGTTAAATACACAATGGATCAAGTTAATCACACAATACTATTTATACAATATTATACAATAATACTGTTCTGGCTTACATACAAATTTGATTTAAGGACAGACTTTGGGGATGGAACTCGTTCCTAAACTGGGGACTATCTATACTGATACATTATAATGTACTTTTCCTTCTGGCAAGTCCCAATTTTCATGGGAAAAAAAGGGAAGTGGTGTCTGTATGGTCTATTCAGATAGTCTTCTGCATATATTGAACACATGAAGGGAAAAGTGATGATGTGCATGTTAGTTCAACCCATCATGGCCCTTCTCTTTACCTTCTATGAGTAGGAGGTAAACTTCACAGGTGTCTAGCACTAGTTTTCTAGGGTGTTAAACTGTATATGGATTGTGCACTCCCAGAAGCCTCATCAGTTCAAAAGATCTCTGTTTATTCTTGGAGGGTTAATGAGGATGGGTGGAACTTACTTGCTCATCTGCTTCCTCTTCTCATTTGTAGATTGGATTTCTTCCTCTGAGTACAAACAAGCACATTCTTGTTTGTACTCAAACAACCTGAACAGCTTCAAACTTTGCTGCTGCCTGCATTATATTTAGTTCCAGGCTAGGTTGGTTACTGGAAGACATCTGCAGTGTTTGCTTCCAACCACAATTTAGGATCTATTGTCACTGATAAAGCTCTTGGCAGGAGAAAGTGAATAACAGTCTTATGGAAAGATCAAGAAGCCATCCAAAATGCTTTACCTTGTTCAGTCTATAAGCTTTGCTTCATTCTAGGCAACTTATCCCCAGAGTAACTGTATAGTTCATCAAAAAGATGGCTGGATTAGCCATCATATTATACCCATACTAATGCATGTAAATAGGCAAGGGAGCAGCATGGGCTGATGCAACCAGCATCCAGATATAATATTAGGCCTGGATATGGAGAAAATGTGCAGCTTATTCTCTAAATCATTTTTATGTGTCACCTTTACTATAATACTATGTCGCTAGATGAGATGGGCAGCCATATAAATCAAAATAATAATAATAATAATAATAATAATAATAATAATAATAATAATAATAAAACATCTGCTTATCCCAGGTCCTTGGAAAGGACTCGATAGGTGGATAAAAATGCCAAATCCAGTCTAAACATCTGGCTGACTGTGTGACCAACAGAATATAGTAATCTTACAATGCTACTACATCACCATCTATCATATTTGATTTTCCCAAATGTATTCTGCATCTCCATTACCTGGTACTGGATTACTTTCTCTGTTGAGAGGCAGAGGTACATCCTATCACTCCCATGAAGCTGGAAGGCACATTTATGCAACTGGGAGACTGGTTCATCCACATCCAGCATTACCGATTGTTTAGTAACTTTGCGAATGATCTCAAGAAATAAATAGACATAACAAAAGCTCAAAAAAGAACATAAAACCATTTGCCATCAGAAGGGAGTGCAGATTCTTAAAATTCTACCTCAGGGAACAGAAAGTAGGAATAAAATGGCAAGTTATGCAAAGTGGTCCTCCAAGTATTGTTCTTGACACTGATGCAAAGGCACTCTTAACTATGGCTACTATCTACTCCTTGAATAGGAACCGAGAGCCAAGAGAACCCCCAAAATTGTGCACCAGCTCTGGGAGGTTCCCAACCTATAATCACTCAGTCTTTCCAGATTGAGCTTGAGCCTGTCCTTTGCATTAGATACTGAGAAAGCACCTTGATGGCATCACAGCCAATTATATTTGGACATGTATAATTGGGTATCATCAGTATATTGATGATACCTAATTTTGTGCCATTGTATGACTTCACCTAACGATCTCATGTAGATGTTAAATAGGAGCAGGGTGACAGTAGACCCTGTGGAACCTCACCCTTTAAGGTCTTCTCCAGCAACATCAACTGGAACTGAACCCAGAGGAAGGAGGAGAATCACTGTAACATTGTGCCTCCCACTCCCAGACACCTAAGTTTGTCAAAAAGGATACTATGATCAATGGTGTCTAAAGCCACTGAGAGATCAAGGAGGGCTAGAATGGATGTGACCTCATCATCCCAGTTCCTCTAGAGGTCATTTCAGCTCTGACTGAAAGAGGTCCAGAACAAGAAGGAAAATTTGGGAAATATAGTGCAACTTTACACCAGACAGGATGTTTGCGGACCAGATTTTTGCTCTTCAGCAGGTCAAGAGAGAAGTATGAAGATTAGAAAGTTTATTGATTTTTTAAAAAGCATATGGCAAGCAAATAGGCTGGAATTAAGGAATGTTGAATGAATATGAAGTTGAAGGTAGGATGGTGAATACGATAACAGTATATGATGGAAGTATAGCACGTGTGAGAATAAATGGAATCCTTAGCAGATGGATAAACATTGAGTAGGGAGGGAAACAAAGATGTGCAATGTCTCCTTAGTTGTTTCAATTGTAAGGAATATAAGGAATATTTCTGGTGATATCAGAAGTGTGTTGGTTGGAGATATAAATGTTACTTATACATTCTCTTCTCTTCTCTACAGGGTATCTGTGGGGAAGAGTTCAAAAAGTCAAGATGGTGTTACCACAGTGTGCTTGAAGCCCATCCATTTTTATGTATATCACATGCACGATGCCCACACAAAAGGGGTTGGGCTACAATTGTACAACCACATTTTTTTTTACATCTGCTGTGGATGCCACAGCTTCTCTATTAGTCTGCAGCAATTCTCTGATTTTGTGACCAACAAGCATCTCTATTTTTACGTAGTGACTATGCAACATTTCTGGACATGTAGGGTCAAGAGAGAAGGCAGTCATCGCACAGTCTGGCTGGAACTCACTAGGATACTATTGTAATGTATAAAGTTATAGACTATTCCAAAATGTTACTTCTGCAGTGATTTTTCTTCCTAGTTATTATTAAACCTTACCAGAGGAGGCAGTGCTATCCCAGTAGTTGTGCAAATAAGTCGAACTCTGGAACCATACCGAATGTAGACTTCCCGCAGTGGGAACTCAGCCTGGGATTGAGAACGGAACTCATCTGCATGACACAAAAAAGGAGAGAAAAATAAAGGGAGAGAGAGACTAACAGATGATGACAAGGGGCAGGAATTGGACTTAACCACAGTGCTGTATGTAATGACAAGGTGGGTTTGTAAAATGGTACCTAAAATATAGTGTTGCTACTGATTTTAGTCACATAGCCTAGTTCTCTATCTGTGCCACTGACTGCTGGATAACAGCAAACATTCACTGAAGAGACAGTAGGAAGGACGGAGAGAAGCAAGCTGCAAGGTAATGGATGGAAGCATCTTGGGATACAGAGCATCTCTCTCCCATGATCTGATGTGGAGTCACAGATCATCTGCACTGCAGGAGGGCACCTAACACTTATCCTACTTGTGCTCCATCTGTCTATTTGCATATAAACTGGAGATTACCAAAGAGTTCCAATACACTTTCTTCCAAAATGCTGATTTGTCTCTGTATTCCTTAGCACTGTGCTATGCCATTGATTATTTTACCCACCAATATGCAATAATGGCATAGTTGAACCGAAACATACCAAATTATGCTTCAATGTGAAGTGTGAGTCCAAACGTTCTTTGGCACTGATGCATGTGCATACACCACTCCTCCTCCCTTCACTCCTTCTCCTGGCTTGGCATCTCTAACCTTTGCGGGTCAGTGGAATTTTTGGAGGGCATAGAGGCATTATGGGGAACGTAGTTTAATTTCCCATTAATTTCTTTGTAAATAAGTTACCAAAAGTAGGACAGGGCATGGGAATCGAGGAGTGTGTTAGTGGCCCCAATGTTGCCTTCCCAGGTGCCAGATAGGGAGCCAAGCCCTAGATGCAATGTATCAAGTTTTCTGAATGTGATGTTATCCCCAAAAGATCTGCATATTATCTAACAATAAATTCTTATAATATCCACTGGCCATCAGGCTACTAACAAACATTGTTTCATGAAGGTGATGCCCTCCAGATGTATTGGACTATAAATCCTAAAATTCCCAGCCAGCATAGTCCAGCCCATCTGAAGATGGCCTGCTCAGGAAAGGCTGTTTTAGGAGAAGCCAGTGAGATAATCACATCTCCTGAAATGGAATAGCAGCTTCACATCCAGGAGCATCTGCAAAGGAGATCAAAAAAAGGCAAGATGGCATCTGTGACCATGTGGTAGCAGCTACCCTCTTGACTTTCTTGACCTCCCCTGTGGATGCCCCTGTTCATAGCATTGATGACAGTGTTGCATCCATTCCTTTTAGGAAACTGACATCCGTTTCAGATTTTAATGTTATATACGAGGTCATCTGTCTCCAAAGCTCATTTGTGGTTTAAGCCCAAGCTCATAAGGATAGAGTCATAATGTATATATTCACTTCAGTGTCAAAGTGTAATCAGCCATTCTTCATTTTGATCACCTCCAGCCACTCAAGGTCAGCATTTAATTAAGTTCAGGGGTGGCAGCAATTGGGTGAACAGATTTGCAATTAGGCTCCAGCATGAATGATTAAACCTCTGCTTGCCCTGAACCAGCCTCACCCAGATGAAGTGTGAACGCTGCCCACTGCCGGGCACTTGCTGTGAAGGTATCACCCTCGACAAAAAGATAGCGGGTACTGACGGTTTGGGAGCGCAGGCGGTTGAAGAGGGAGACCTTTGACCCAGACGAAATGCACACTAGAGAATTGCAAGGGTGGGGGGGGGAGAGAGATAAACATGACTGGAGTTTTCATATGTATATTTAGATTTCTAATAGCTACCCTGATATTGCAGCCCTAGGCACATGGATACAGATGGATTTAAACTGAGTGACCCAGGTAGGATTATTCTGCACTGATGTGGATTGATAAGGATGCTATCATTGAGACACTAGCTCTGCATCCCTAGTTATTCTGACCTTCACTTGGCCCGTAGCTCTTGCGCTTTAATATAAGAAGCTACCTTACCACCATCACCGCCCCATCATTATTCTGAGTGATGGCACCTCTCCAAAGGCTCAGGAAGAGAAGTTTTCCATCTCCTGCTACCTGATTTTATTCTCTGAAATGCCAGAGCAAACCAAACTCCTCCTGTGCCCTAATCTGTCTTACTACCCCAGTACCTTCTTTAACTTCTTCCAGTCTACCATCTCTCCTGGCAACAGGGCTGTCCCCAAGGAGATAGAGCAACCACTCTTCATAGAAAGACTTACAGTCTGTGTTCTTCAGGGACTGCTTTTTCTGTGAGGGCTTGGAGATCACTTTGATCAGCTTGCTGTGGAATGTGCCGATCTCCTGCCCATTGCTGAAGAACAGCTTCAGGACTAGCTGGAAGTGTTTCCTCTTGTCAGAGTCTGAGATGTAGAGTGCTTTGGCGCAGCTGAATTTCTACATTAAAGGAGGAGGGGATGTTGATTAGCATGAAGTAGAAGGAGGGCTTGAGATGTGGGGTTTAGGCATGAAAGCCTGAGATAGATTAGTGTAATGGGAAGAAGGAATAACCTTGAAGAACAGGACAAAGAGCTGCTACCAAGACATTGGGCAATAAAAGAAACCTGAATACGGGGAAGAATTGTAACCTGAGAAAATGTCTTACACAAGATCCTCCTTAGTTCTCATGAAGATAAAGAGAGGGAGGGGGAAGTGCATTCAGACTTGCAAGATTCTGTTACTATAATCTTATAATGAAAACTGTATTGGCCTGCATGGCTTTGGTTTAATGGTCTGGTCTACCTTAAAGGGCTGACAATAACACAAACTCGCTGGAGGAGATGAAATAACTGGAGGCACTGGAGGAAATAACATTTGGAAGTTCTTTTCACATGTGAACATTATTGAGCAATAACTATTCAAGTGCCATAGCTATTAATATTATATTTCATACAGACCTGGGCTAAATATAGACTTTTTCAGCTTCCCCCCTCTGCAAAGGTTCCTCCCCACAGAACAAAGATGGCACTAGAAAATCAGTGTTGCCTTTGATATTTACGGTCTTTCCATTTACACTGCTGGTAGAAAAGTTTTGCAGGATTCTGTAATGTTTCCAAAAATTAGTTGATCAGAGGTAAAAATGGAAGAAAAGAAATGGGAACCTATCAATGGATCAGAATGTCTTAAGTTATATCAGCCTCCCTGAAACTGGGTACCCTCTGGAAGTGTGAATTCAAGTCCCAGAATTCTCAGAAATGGCCATGCTCATTGGGGAATTCTGAGTGTTAATCTATACATCTTGCATGCGTCCTGATTGGGGAAACCTAAGTTATACCATCATCAGACTCTTTAAAAATTATTTGTATTTTAGGAGGACTTATCAGGGATTCTTTAATTAATTTATTCAACAACCAAACAACCACAACTTACTACTACTACTACTACTTCTACTATTCTGCCTTTATTTTGTGCAAAGAGAAGGTAGTGTACATAATGTTCCCACCTCCTGTTTTCCCCACAACAACACTGTGAGGCCAGTTGCGCTTAGAGTGACTGGCCCAAAGTTATCAAGCCAACTTTCATGCCTAAGGAAGGACATGAACTTCTGGTCTCCTGGATTCTAGTCCAGCAGCACCTTCGCCATTATAGATCCCGCAGCCAACGTCCAGAGTAAGCAAAGTGATATACCTAACTAAATGTACAGTTCCAAAAGATAGATATGTGAGCTTTGAAACACAAAAGAGGCAGGATAAAGCATTTAAATGAAATAAGTGGTATATATAAGTGGTTAATATAATCATGAACACAATGTCTTTAAGGTATAGAGCAGAATAAGTCTCAAACAGGAATCTGTTACATTACAAAAATTAAACTGTAATCGAAAACCAGATTTTGCAACCCCCTTGGCAAATATGATGAACAAGATGTACAATTGGAAGGACTGTTCAATCAAGAAATACAAAGGAACAAGTATGAAAAACATCACTTCATCTCTGATGCCATCCGGCCTTTCAGAGGGAGTCCTATCAACATGAGCTCCCACTAGCTCAGCTTGTCATCAGCGAGAATGAAATGTGGCATAAAGGAGCTCCCACTAGAATGTATAATAGTCCCTATTCAAAGCCTTTGTGGTTAATATAAAGGGAGAGGTGATTAGGAATGTTATTACAGGTGAAATGCAAAATATGGGTCCCGTGGATGCTTTATTTACTTTGCAGTTAGGGAAATCCAAATGGAATGAGTATTCATGTGTATTTGCTTTCCTGACTGCAAAGAGCCTCCTAGGTTTACCGTTTCCCAGTCATCTTGGCGCTCTCTCTGTTCTGATAGGCTTTGCTTTCACAATGAGTTAAACATTGCAAACACAAAGGTCCCTACTGTAGCTTCACTGGCCCTCTCCTGGCCTCTGCATTCTTCCGGGGCTGTGATAATAGTTTTTGTTCTATTAAAAAGATGCCAAGTGATCACTCTCACTCTTAAACTTTGGAGACGCTCTATGTTTTCTTTCACTATTTATCTTCCAATGAAGAAAGGCACTTTTATTGGGCAGCAATCAGCATCAGGCAGAATAAGGCAGACCTCCCACTGGCCATGAACAAGAAGGCCACAGCAAAGAGAGATGAACTTCTTTTAAGCCCCTAGGAGGTTGACTTTTTATGGCTGCCACATACAGGAAAATAGTATTTTAAAAGAGTAGATTTGTATGAAGGATGGGCATATGGAAGCCCTAGATAAAGGCAGAGGGAAACCAGGGGTTTTATGAAGGACTCTGCAGAACTGGCTGATGTTTGAGTGACTTGATGTAGATACAGGTAGACCTCACTTTCCAACTGCTTCATGCAGCAACCATCTGAAGTTATGATGGCGCTGAAAAAATAACTGCAACCAAGGTGCACATTTATGACCTTTGCAGTGTCTCTCAGTCATGTGTTCGCTTATTACAGTCAGTTAGTATACATTGTCCTGTGCCTGACCCATTTTTTTCTTTTTTTTCCCCCTCAAAGTGGTGAGATTGCCTAAACAAGCAATCTCTTCCTGAGCTGCTTTTCTCTGCAGTCCTGTGGGTCCCTAAAAAGTGCTAATTGCAAGTTAACAAGCTCAGTTCTGTGACCTTAATTAGTGGCTGGCAGCTGCTGCCTGAAATTGACAAGACACTAAAGGCTTTTGTTTGCCTCCTAAAGCTCATTAGGCAAACAGCCAGGGCTAGCACATTGTTTTCAATGTGCATTCCCCATTGTGTGCCTGCTTACTCTCTTGTAATCCCTTCCTCTCCAATGAATGTAAATACAAACAATAATTCCCTTCTTGCTAATTATCCCAGTGCCGGGGTGAGCATGCCAAACACGGGGCAGTGGGGAAAAAGGAAAGCTGAAGATCATAAGCACAGTCTCGGTCACATGATTTTCCACTTCGCAACTGCATCACTAACAACCATGTTGCCAGTCCCAATTGCGGTCACTAAACGAGGACTACCTGTAGTCATTAACAGTTTAGCCCACTAAAGGGGTTAAATTTAATTACTTCTGGGTGGTACCAGATCTTCCCTGTTCTATTCTTATCAGAAAGTGTTTTTAGGTTCCTGACTAGTATGTTCTCTCCACAGCGGGCAACACTATTGACCCAAATGTGAGAATCAAGATCATGATATGATCACAAAGAAAGAGGCCTTTCTCTGTGATAGTGCCCTGATTGTACAACACGCTCTGTTTGGAAAAGTACCAGCTATCCACTTCTTTTTGGCACCAGTTATAAATCAGTTTCTTAGATATGCTTCGGTAATTGATGTGGAAATGTATTTTAATATCTTTTCTGATTTCCTGACTGTTAAAAGTTAATGTTTTATCACTCATAAGATATTAGGATTTTAAAAATATATTTCTGTATAATAAGAATGTTTAAATAATAATAATAATAAAAACTGAATGCATAAATAACAAAGGTCCAAACTAGGCATGATCATAAATATGTCTTGCATTTATTGCATACATTAATAAACTCCTTTGGAGCAATTGGGAAAAGGACAATTTCTCTTGCAGTCCTGAACAAAATCCTTGCCCTGGACTGCTCTTTGTATTAATAAAAACATTTACCTACTGGCACTCAAAGGGAGAATTTTCTCATAATCCAAAAGGATTTTCATCAGAACCACAATAAGGAGGGAAAGGTTAGCTCCCTTTCTGCACTTGCTGAAATGTCAAAAATAATCAGCTTTCCCAAAGGCTGTGTTTCTTTTTAAAAGTGTACATTACACTCTGAAACACATTTAACACATCTAATCTTCAGAGGCCCTCGCTTTCGGCTGCTGCTGCTGCTAAATGCCAGGTCGGTCTACGGTCTCCCTCATCTGTGATTTAATCACAGATGAGAGGGCTGACCTGGTGTGTATTACTGAGACGTGGCTAGGTCCAAGGGAGGGGGGGAGTTTCCCTCTTGAAAATGCGCACAGCTGGGTTTTGGGTGTGGCACCAGCCAAAACTCCATGGCGGGGGCGGGGGTGTGGTGGTTGTCATCTGGGAGTCTCTTACAGTTTTCAGGGGCAGTGCCCCATAAGTTGCTGGATGTGAGACCCTGTTCCTGAAGTTGGGCTCTAGGGATCAGTTGGGATTGTTGTTACTGTACTAGCCTCCCTGCTGCGTAGCAACCTCCTTAACTGAGCTCCTCGACTCAATCTCTGGGTTGGCGGTAGAGATTCCCAGGCTTATGGTTCTGGGAGACTTCAGTTT
Organism: Python bivittatus; assembly: GCF_059951505.1. Lineage (NCBI taxonomy): Eukaryota > Metazoa > Chordata > Lepidosauria > Squamata > Pythonidae > Python > Python bivittatus. The sequence continues at coordinate 82,471,174 of NW_028277098.1, forward strand.
GCCTTCCCTGGGTGTGACGTCTGAGGTAGATCAGGAGTTCATGGCCACCATGACAGCCTTGGGCCTATCCCAGGTCATCCAGGGCCTGACTTGGGACAGTGGTCATACCCCTGATCTGGCTTTCTTGTCATGGCAACATGATCTGATATTGGGGGAGCTTTCAGTGTTGGGAGAGCTCCTCTGCCATGGTCAGATCATGCCCTGCTAGCCACGAATCCTCTGGTGCTGCCCCCTGTTACAGGGATGTGGGACCTATTAGATTGGTCCACCCCAGGTGACTGATGAACTTGGGTGGGTTTCAGAGGGAGCTGGGGGTTATTCCTGGTGATCTGCTGCATGGTCTGGCTGAGTCCTTGGCTGTTGCCTGGAATGAAAGAGTGGCTGAGGCTTTAGATCAGATCGTGCCCATGCGACCTCTCCCTTCTTGTGGATCCCGTCGCTCTCCATGGTTTACAGAGATGCTTAGGGAGATGAAATGGGAGAACATAAAATAAACTATCTATGACACATTGCTACTATGAGTGCATCCATCTGAGCCAGCTTACCTTGGAATCCAGCTGTTCCTCAAAGTTCAGCTTCTGCATTTCTACCTGGCTACTGCCCATGCTATCAAGCCCTATATACCCACATATCTGGGAACTGGACCCTGTTACATCTTTGCCTGGACAAAAGAAGAGAGACAGAGATATCACAGCAATATTCTATGCATGTAGAAAAAAGAAGCAGTGAGACCCCCAAGCGACTCTGCATTTCTTTTTTTCTATGTCTTTTTCTATGTCTTTTCTATGTCTGCAAGCTATTCATGTTATTACATTTCTACTCCATCTTTCTTCCAATATGGAACAAGGGCCACATCAAACACTGAACAGCCCTATTTAGTTTTCGTAGGTTGCTTCTAAGGATGAACAATTCTCTCTGATTTGCTACCCATTTATTAATTTTATTCATTTAAGTCATGCCGTAACTGCATTTGTAGCTTTCCAAGGGAGCACACAATATAAATGCACAATAGAGCTATAAGCACAGCTTCTCTCTATATTCAAGTATATCTTTTTATCTTCTTTCTGAATCAGACTTTAAATGTATTTTCTAAAAACTGTACAAAAATCTATATGTGTTTTTGTATACACTTCCATAAGTGCAAAAACATGTATGGCGTAACATTCCAATATACACATTTTTTTTTGCAAATAATTCTCTTAATATCTACTGCTGTGTATGCAACTATCTTTAATATATTTAAGGGCTATTTTCCCTGTATTTTGTATTTTCATATATTATATTTTTATTTCTTGTTTTAATTAGAGAAATGCATTACAACATTCAAAACACTATGGAAAATTATGTTCTGTGAATTCATTTTGAAACTGCATGTTAAGTCAGTTTGTACTTAAATGTGAGCTAAAAGAAGCATTGTTCCATCGCTAGTTGTTTATTATGTAGTTTTAACCCATCCCTGGAATGAATCATGTATGTTCACAGCATGAGCTTTGCATGTTTATGCAGGTGAAACTAATATAGCCTTATCTTTCCCCATAAAGTAGATTTGCAAGATGCTTTTCCTTATAAATGAATTAAGCGTGAAGAGAAAGATGTGTTATCCATGCTTCTTGAGCTGCAATTAGTTTAAAGCAGTGTTGTCCCAACTTGGCCACTTTAAGATGAGTGGACTTTAAGATGAGTGGACTTCAACTCCCAGAATTCCCCAGGCTGGCTGGGGAATTCTGGGAGTTGAAGTCCACTCAAAGTGGCCAAGTTGGGACAACACTGCTTGAAAGCAACTACTTCTGCTGATGAAAGGAGGTAAGAAATATCATTGCTGATATTTAGAGCTTTTAAAATTCTCCACCTAGTACAGTCTCCTGCTTTCCACATGGCCAACTGGATGTCTATCAACAGGGCATAAAACCCCATGTAACTCTATTCAGTAGCAAACTGCCTCTGAATGGGGTATTCTGTATGTAAGCATGTGGTTCTTACTAGCTCACTCCCCTCCATATGCTTGCTGATATGCTCAGAGAATTCTAAAAGTAATTTATTTGTTTTTCTAGTCAAGATATTGCATCATCTCTGACCAATTCAAATGAGGGTGAGGAATCTCCTATTTTTCAGCAATGGCCTGGCAATGCAATTAGATCAGTTTTCTAAAGTTGTGTTTGGCATACGTGTGGGCAATAACCTTCTTCTGCCCTTTGATGTGCCAGCAGATCATGAGTCTCTAAATTCCCTGTGGTCTGGATACAATTCCTATAGCTGGCAGGCCAAGCTACTAACCAATTGCTGCAAGCTTTGTGGCTTTTTTTTTGAGTTAACCTGAAAAAGGAATGCTTCATACCCAGTGCAATTAACAGCTGTCAAGTGAACTAGGAAAGAGAGACCAAAGTAAGCTTTAACCTAAGGGAAAACACATCTGCTCTTGTTTCCCCTTGGTGCTCTCTGGCTAAGATTGTTCAGAGAAGGAGGAACAGCCTTAAATTAAGCAAAAGAGTGACTGTACATCATGACTGCAGATGAAGAACAAAGTTACATGGTGTGGGAGTATATTGATGACTGAATGGGGAGCACAGTGCCAGTAAAAATGATGATGATAAATGTTAAGTACTTCAAATCCATTACCTACTGCAGTGCTAAGAACTTTTCAAGCTTTGCATTGTTTGCAGGACAGATTATTCAACTCCAGTCCTAGCTTATAGCAGCCATATAAGATAGGTTACTATCTTACAGATAGAGGGACTAAAGTTGGATGAAAGTGGCTTGCCTATTGATACTGGGTTTTATTTTGCAGCGGGCTTTTTATCCAGCTGGTAGGGTGTGCATTTGAAGGTAGAGATACACAAAATTCAAGTAGCATTAGCTGGATTCTCAGCCTTTTGTGTGGTGCAGTGATGACCAAGGGGAAGTGAGCATCAACTGGCTGCTGAAGGCTGAAGTTCCACCTCTGCCACATTTTACAATAACTTGGCTCCCATCTACCTTCTGATACAGGGGTGGACATCCCATGGCCCGTGGGCTGCATGTGGCCCCCAGGTTCTAGTAGTAGAGATACCCATCGTTGAAAAGGAGGAAACATTGCAACTATGGAAAAGCAGATCCAGATTTGCATAAAATGTGCATATGCTAATGTACACATACTGATCCAAAATTAAAAATATCTTATTGACTTTGAACAAAAATATTGGGGGCTTGATTTTGTAATATGCTTAGCTGAGTCATTTGGGAGCTTTATTACAAAAGGTTCTGGTTAGTAACCTCCAAGGGGTTGACCGATTCAATCATTCACAGGTTCTAAATAAGTCTACCATGTTACTTATGTTGTGAGAACACATCAACTAAGAGCATGCTACCTAGGCCTGGCAACATAAAACCCACACTTCACAAACCCTGAATGGCTGCAATGGCCACAATAAGCCAACTACTGTATGCTTAGGTAAAAGGGAAGACGGTGGGGATGTAAGACAGCTTTGCTAGTAACTTTCTGGTGCCAAGATTCATGAAGTACTAAGCATATCTTATAGGAAATGAGTGGGGATTTTTTCACCCAATATTTACTTTTGACCCAATAAGTGTGATTATGTGCTGCCAGAACTACCATTAAGAAGGTTTGACTGGATTAGTGGCCAGATGAGTTATGCATATTGAGAAGCAGGGCTAATCTATTTTTAATAGTGAGGAAGACTCAGTAATTTATACGACTATTCTATTTACAGTTCATGTGTTTATCATTCTGGGATAAAAAGCTCCAGGGATTCTCCCTGTCTTATAGTTTATGTTACACTTAAATCAGATCCTTTGAGCAGAGGACCCGCTTGTATAAATTAGAACAGATTGCCATTCTCTTACACAACCTGTGATATATTTGTGAATGAAGTTATTATGTAGACATGACCAATCACACAGTCATTGTGAAACCAAAGGGCTGGGCCTGATATTTACTCAGGTGCTTCAGGTATATGAGATAGCCCCATAGTGAAGTCACCTATATGGATATGGCAATGGTAAAGCTACCATATTTAAGCTGCAAATATCAGATGACCACTTGATGACAACAAAGAGAGTTTTCTGCACCTCCTACTATGTTGATTTATTTATGAGATTTATCTACTGCCTCAATCCAAACAGACTTTACACAGTGTACAGATACTACCAATAAAAATATGCAACCATAATAACACAACTAACACTGGCACAAAAGATTCCATGACCAATCTCCAAAAGTCATCCAGAAAAGGCAGGTTTTTACCAGCTTTTGGAGAACCATGGGGGGTGTCATTCTTACCTTTATGTACAGGTAGTTCTACAGAACAAAGCCCCTCCCCCTGAATGCCCACCAGGCCCACTCTCTTCACACCTCATAGGTAGTGAGGAACCCTAGCAGGGCTCTTTGACAAACTGAGTTGCATGGGGAGACTTTGAGAAAGACAATCTCTTAGATACCCAGATAGGATTTTAAAGGTAGTGACCAGTACTGATTTTTAGAATGCCACAATCTTATGACTCTCAGTGGTTTGTAGGAAGGAGAACAATTATATGATCTATAATAATAAATATATAGTCATAAAATAACATTATTACTAATTTTAAACTGCACCATTATAACAGCTCCTATGGTGTTATCCTAAGTTGTTAAAAACAACAACAAAAACATCTGAAAGGGCTTTGTTTAAAATAGCATCCAGAAAGTCATCCAAAATGATAATGTGGTCAAGAGCTCTGAAGGCCACCAAGAAATCTAGGTGGACACAGATGGCTGCACTTCCTCCAATCAAGTCCTGTTACAAGTCTTTCATGAGAAGTACTAATACAGTTGCCATCCTATGTTTGAGTGTGAATCCAGACACCCTCATTTGCAGGTAATCCATACCCACCAGAACCCCTCTGGAATTGCAGCCCCACCACTTTCCCAATGACCTTCCCCAGAAAGGTGGGCTGAAGATAGGATGGTAGTTATCCATTACTGCTGGATCTATGACTGGCTTCTTGAGGAATAGGCAAACCAGCACTTCTTTTAAAGCTGCAGCAATCTCTCTTTCCCTCAAAAGAAGCTCTGATTATTGCCTGGATCCAACTCCCAGTCCCTTCTATGGCCTGTTTAAGCAGCTAGGTGGAGCAAGGGTTCAGCCCATAAATGGTTGACCTAAGATCACAGAGAATTTTGTCCATGTCCTCAAGATCTACAGACTCAAAAGCTTTCCAGATAACATCAGAGGATGTTACCTCTTTCAGCTCAGCAGATTTCATCCATCTGGCTTCTAACTCAAAGCGAATATGAGTGGTTTTATCCACAAAATGTTTGGCCAGACAATCACAGTTTATACTAATTTGTTTTTCTGGCCTGTGCTTCCTCAGTAGATTGGGACAATCTAAATATAGTAGCCAGCTGACTGACATTCTGCAGATGCAATAAAGGCAGAGAAGTAATTCCACCTTGCCACCCTTGTTGCCACAGAATAGGCTTGGATTTGAATTTGTACTCAGGTCAGCCATATTCTCTTCTCAAATTCTGCCAGCATTGCATCAGGCATCTCTTCATTCCCCAGAGGTCTTCAGAAAAGCAAGGAGCAATCCAGGATGAATGAGTTAGTAGAGGTTTGTGGGCAGACCTATTCAGGACCCTGACTGGCCTGCTTGCCCCTATTTTCCAGAAACTAACAACGTGACAACAAAGCTGCCCTCTAGATCACTGTAAAAATCCTCAAGTGCTGTCTGGAAAATCTCCATCAAGTGCCTGGGACAAGACATATTGATTCCTCCTCCTGCAGAAACTGGTGGTTCCAATTAACCCTATTATCACAAAGAATTGGTCTGTCCACTCCAAAGGATTGATGGAAAATTTCCCCAGGATCAGATCATGTCCCATCTGCTTGGAGGTAAAGGCTAGATGTGAGTCAGGCCATAACCTGAGGAAAACCAATGGTTGTCATGGTGGCCATGAATTCCTGAGCTGCCTCTGAAAATAGAGAAGGTAGGTTGAAATCACCCAGAACCATAATTTGGGCTACTCCATAACCACCACAGCAATGAGCTCTAGTAGCTTGGGATGAGATGCTGCTATACAGTTGGAAGGATGGTGCAATGGCAGTGCTTCTGGTGGTCTTTCTGTCGCAAGTTCACAAAGATGGCTTTATATCTGGCCACTTGTGAAACAGTACTCCTGGCAACAGCCAGGGTCTCCTGGTACACAATTGCCACTCTACCTCCTCTGTCTTAGAGTTGAGATGGAAGCAGTACACAAAACATTAGTAACTAAGAAGGATATATCTCAGTGATGAAGACTCACACCTCTTCATCCAGCCAGGTCTTGATAATATGCACCAAGGCTGTCCTCTTATTCATGATTAAATAATGGACACAGTTAGATATGTAGAGTCCTTGGTGCTCTCTGAGCTTGGTTGTTTGCTTGCAGACATTTCATTACCCAACTAGGTAACATCATCAGTGCTGGCAAGTATGGGGTTTGCTCCCTGTTTATATACAGTAGCTTGCCCTGCCAGTGTTGGTGGGAGTATGGTTTTCTCCTTGGTAGTTCCTTGATTAGGGTATTGTTTCTGCTTGATTGTTTGTCTGGTGCTGTTTATCTGGGTGTTGGCTGCTGGAAAGGATGTGTTCTGTTCTTTTTGTTTCCTTCTTAGCTTTTTTATTGTCTCTTTTGGATGGTGTGTAAATATGGTTTATCTCTATGTGTCTATTGATGGCTGATTTGTCTGAATGCCAAGCTTCCAGGAATTCCCTAGCATTTTTTTATTTAACTTGGTCTAGGATGCTCACAGTTTCCCAGTTGAAACTATGGTTGAGTCTGTCCATGTGTTGTGAGATTAAGGCATTTTCATTATGTCTTCTGACTGCTAGTTGGTGTTCATGGATGTGTTCTGCTAATCTTAGGCAGAAGACTACATATTTTCTCTTCTGTTGGAACAGTTAGATATATTGCAGACAGACTTGGCATTCAGGATTATTAATCTGATCCAAGTGCACCCAGTAATTTAGATGGTGTTATCTGGATTTTGCAATCCAGATATGGTAGCCCAAATCATCTTTTTTTCACCCTAAAATAGAAGATTTCCACAAACAGTTTCTTCCTATTTCTGTCTTCTTAGTTCTAATCCCTGGGAGATGAAGAGTGAGCTGATATGGACTATACCTTTAATTTCTTCCTTCTTTTGTTTCCAGCCTTGTCCACTGAGGTACACACATGGGGGTGGGCAGAAAAATCTGATAAGAAAACAAAAGATTTAATTTGTCTGTGGAATAATCAGTTAAACTAGGAAAGTTTCTTCTATTTTTAATTTTTCTGGAGAAATATGTTGCAAAATATTTATTATTTTATAAAAGACAAGAAGATGATTTGTAGGAGAGCCACATGCAAGAAATTATACCATAGTTTAGCATGATGTATGAATTTAACATATTTTTTTTATTTTTTATTTATGCATAGACTTATCCCCACCCATCACCCCACAATGGGGGACTTTGGGTGGTTTACATCAAGTTAAAACAATAAATACATGATTAAAATTTATAAAAAGACAAACACATCTACACAGATGGAAAGAAGAGAAAAAAATCCAAGAGGCTGATGGAAGCCACACTAGGCCTCTATGGGGCTAGCCAACCCCATTTCTGACAACCTCCCTCCCTGCCCCAGGCCAGATGGCAGAGCCAGGCCTTCAAATCCCTCCGAAAGGCCGGGAGTGAGGGGGCCTGTCTCACTTCCAGGGGCAAGATGTTCCAAAGGGCGGGGGCTACAGCAGAGAAGGCCCGCCTTCTGGATCCCGCTAGTCGGAGTTCTTTTGCCAAGGGAGTCAGGAGCATGCTCTCTCTGTGAGATCGGGTGGGATGGGTTGAAATCATGGGGGCAAGGCAGTCCCTCAGGTAGCCTGGCCCCATGACATGTAGGGTTTTAAAAGGTGATAACCAACACCTTGAATTGGACCCAGAAGCAAACTGGTACCCAATGCAGCTCACGGAGCAAAGGTGTTATATGGGTCCTTCTTTGGACCCCAAAAATAGCTTGTGTGGCTGCATTCTGGACCAGCTGAAGCTTCCGGATACTCTTCAAGGGTAGCCCCATGTAGAGCGCATTGCAGTAGTCTATCTGGGAGATAACAAGGCCATGAGTGACCGTTTGAAGGGCATCCCGATCCAGGAAGGGGCGTAACTGGTGCACAACCTGAAGCTGTGCAAAAGCCCTCCTGGCCGTGGCTGCCACCTGCTCTTCGAGCAGGAGCCGTGAGTCCAGGAGGACCCCCAAATTATGCACTGGGTCTGTCTGGGGCAGTGCCACCCCATCCAGCACCAAAGACGACAAAATCCTGGATAAAGAGGAGCCATTAACCTACAGCCACTCCGTCTTACCAGGGTTCAGCTGGAGCCTGTTGTTCCCCATCCAGACCCTCACAGCCTCCAGGCACCGCGACCGGGCAGTCACGGCATCACTTACCTCACCAGGGATGGAGATATATAATTGAGTATCATCAGCATACTGATGATACCTTATCCCATGATGACGGATGATCTCACCCAGCAGTTTCATGTAGATGTTGAAAAGGAGCGGAGAGAGAATCGAACCCTGTGGCACCCCACAGAGGAGGGGCCGAGGATGGGATCTCTCGCTCCCTATCACCACCGACTGGGACCAGCCCCGAAGAAAGGAGGTGAACCAGCACAGAACCGTGCCGCCCACCCCAAATCCCTGAGCCGTCCCAGTATCATGGTCGACAGTATCGAAAGCCGCTGAGAGATCAAGGAGAGCAAGGATGGTCGCTCTGCCACCATCCCGCTCCCGCCAGAGATCATCCATAAGTGTGACCAATGCTGTTTCCGTTCCATAACCGGGCCTGAAACCTGACTGATAAGGGTCCAGATAATCCGTTTCCTCCAGGACCCTTGGAGCTGTGATGCCACCACTTTCTCAACCACCTTCCCCAAGAAGGGGAGGTGGGAGACTGGATGAAAATTGTCGAGTACGGTAGGATCCAGGGAGGGCTTCTTGAGGAGGGGGTGCACCAATGCCTTTTTAAAGGGGCGTATAATGTGGCAAAGAAAGAGCTTAACTTTTGTATTCCTGATAATTTTACTAGGGTTTTAAAAATGTTCCTTGATTTAACTAACTTAACTATCCTCTAGGCCTGGAAAATTATTTAGTAAGAATTGGAAAGTTCAATCTGTTGAAAGAAGTCACATTGTTAAGCATCAGCTTATATTTTCAGTTGTTTTGGAAAACAGATTTACTCATACTATTTGTGCTTCTTCCCTTATGGATTAGAACAGATAGAGGATCTTTCTCATTATTTATGTAACATAATTATATATCCTTGAGATGGATTCTTATAGGTTATTCTTAATTTTTGTATTCTTAACTTTTATGACTACCATGTATAGTTTATTGTTCAAAGAATAAAGTATTATAACTGTACAGCTGTGCTTCTGTGACATGCTTACCTATGTTTAACAGTAACGTGTTTTACTGAATTAAACTAATTTGGGGGATTTGCACAACATATAAAATAGTGAACTAACTATAGAACTAGGCTCACACAAAACATCATGCTAAAATGTAGTTGGCTAGTTAGGAGTATAGTGTGTGTGTTTAATAGTGGTAATCTACCTCAGAAATGTTGCGAATTAAAGTGCAAACTGTATAGATTTCTTTTTCATTTTTGACCCTAAGTTTTCATCATGGCCCTAACACATTTTCTCTGCCTTCTGTTTTAACCCCACTACAGTAGTTGGGTGGGAGGTGGGCCAGGCTGAGAGATATTGACTGAGCTCACAAGGCACTAAGTCAAAAATAAACAACACTGTATACAAATCCTGCCAATGACTGGTCCTAAGTCATTTATTAAGTTTCATAACTAAATGGAGATCTGAACCATTGTTCAAAGCCATGTCCAACCCTAACACCATGTCAGACAGGCTTTCAGAATAATCCTACTTATTTCCTGGAGATCTGTAGAGACATAGAAACATAACACAAAATGAATAAATGCAAAATGTTTTAAGGTGCCTGGATTGGATAGACTGTGATTGGAAATAAAAACAGTGACACTAGAAAAAGTATTTATACCAATAGAACTGGCATCTTTGATCACAAATTGTGTTCAGAAATTCTTTTGATTCTTTAAGCACAGATACTTTCTATTGTGCAGAACAGGACTTCAGTTTCCTTTTCTTACATTTCCAGTTTCAGACATCTGTATGAAGCAGACATGCCTATGTGTGGCTCTGCAAGCTGAACTCATCAGCCCTGCTCTTCAGAAGAGGGTGGTACTTATATAGGGGTAAAACATTCATTTTATCCTAGACAGAAATAAATCTTATCCCTATGATTTTTTTAGACTGGAATATAGAATCCTCAAAGGATTAAGAACAGAGATTACATTCCCGGCCAAAACCTTAAACCAGCACAAACCACAGGTTCAAAGATTTGCAAGCATATTTTCTTGAGTTGTATTTGAGTCTTCAAACTCATGTGAATAGCTGAGATTCATACCACACTGGTACTGCATAAAACGTTAGTAACGATAATGATGATAATTAATGATAATGAGAAACCATAATGAATAGTTTTTTATTCCTGAGCAACAGTAGTATTTTTTGAGGATACTAATTACAGAGTACAGCCCACACTATTTCACACTATTTCATACTATTTTTCAAGCTTTACTTGACAAGGTTAGGGGTAAATCTTAATTAATTTCTTCCCTGGGCCAAAGCTGCAACTAATCAATTTTCTGTGCTATTTTGTGTCACAGTAGGGTGAGCCAGACAAATTTCAAATCGTGCCAATTTGTTGAAATAGATGGCAACATGAAATTGTCTAAGCTTGCAAGGTGGAGAAAAGTGAAAGATTGATTCAAACAACACTGCCTGTGGGCTGCCTTAATCTATGCTCCTTTCTGGAATATCCAGGAGCTTTTGCAGAGAAAAAGAGGTGGACAGTGGAAGGTCAAGCTAACACTGGCCTTTTCTCTTTCATGTTTCTCTTCACACCTGATGACGTATAGGAGTCAGGAAATCAAGACCAGATCAGTACCGATAAACTTAATTTGGGTGAGGAGCAAACTCACTGTCAATGTGTTCAGGCTACGGTTGCTTCTGACCAAAAGTATGCTTCCCAAAACAGGGGAATTCACAGTTTATAATTAGTTAATAGGCAAACCTCTCACTGGGAAATTAGAGTTCATCCAGAGCCTCTGGACCATTCATTCACATAATCATGAAAGAAGTATTTGCAAGAGTGGAAACAGGCACATCACTTGTTTGGATCGGCTAGCAGCAGCTCCATAATACATTATTTAGGAATGAGCAGCAGTTGCAAAAGTTTTGTCTCCATGAGGAAATGAGGAACCATTCCAGAAGGATCTATGATAATGCAGAAGCCTTTGAGAAAGGTTCCCATTTTCTAGTGATGGGGCATCTGCCAGCTAGATGAGGAGAATATGCACGTGAGTGTATAACTTCAGGCTGAGACACTGCTCTCTGTCTGGTTGTCCAGGCACAGCCTTAATTGGAAATGACAATCACCCCTGTCTGGCCATAGCACAATTGGCTCTGGATGCCTTCTCCTTTTCTCAGTTCAGTGGGCACGTGCCAGTTAAAGGGGAAGCATGACTCTCCTGCTGTTGCTTTTAGAGGGGCCAGCAAAGCACCACTCTGAAAAAGGGGGTGCCAAATTCTCATAGATGAACAGAAGCATTGATAACTGTCAATGAGAACTGAAACTATTTGTTCTCCTCAGGACAAAAGTATGTAAGAGTCTAGACTGGGTCAGTCTTACATAACCTATAAGTGTTGAACAAGGGCATAAAGGGGAGAATACAGTATTTCTCTGTTGTTGCTGCTCAGCTAGTGGCAGAATCCTTGCTTCCCCTTATTCCTTTATGTGTTTCCCAGATAGGATGGCAACAGGAAAACTAGTTGGTGAATGAGGAAGGGTATACTAAGCTGCAAATCAGAACAGGCAAACTCTGCCCCCCAGATTTTTTATCAGAAGTTTCAGAAAAATAATATAAACAGAGATAGATAAAAGAAAAATAAAAACAATAAAAGAGTAAAATACAAATAATTTAAAAAAGAGGCCTAAACTGTTTTGGGATATTATAGTTTTCCAATAAATCGTTAATTACTTATGAATTATAGAATATATTGTATTGATTTAAAAGATTAAGGATCCCTATTAAGCTTTAAACTAAGAATACATATTATGGACCATGGTCAACACCGTACAGTATAAATAACTGACTGAAATTATAAGATAAACTGAATCAATATTGAGAATCTACTCTAATGGGAATATCCCATAAAATTAAAATATAGACCCTATACATAGAAAAACCCAAATTATGAATGAGGTACACATCCATGTACTAAGATATAGTCCAGGAATGGTTCCAGTTAGAATTCCCCCACCACCACCAAATTGCAAAACTATGACTCTCAGCATCTATCGCTATTTGTGAAGCTGACTGACCTGCTGGAAATTGAATTTCAGCACCTTTTGGAAGACCACTATCTGGAGAAACCAGGCGCTTATGGAAATCAATGGACTATCAAGAGATCGACAGCATATTTTAAGTAGTATGCACTCATATGTAAAGAAGCACACTTATGCTATCTAAATTACTGCAGAAATTCCCAATCAAATCTACTTTTAACAGGAAATTCAAATTATTTCCTACCTTTTTTCATTCCCATATGATTTCTGAGCAACTTTTGCATGAAGTATCAGCACTGTCTGATCAGATGGGAGCTGAAGATATCTATGCACAGCATCTCGGAGAGGGTCATTTTGCTCTGGATTGGATCTATATGGAAGATAATCCAGTAAAACCATAGGTATCAGTGAAAAGATAACAGGTGTTCGCATTCCATTCTGAACTTCTAAGTTCATGACTGGCAGCTCCATGTAATATACTAAAGCAGAAAAATGAGACCTGCGCCAGGGGCATCCAAAGAGAGTGGCTGTGGTCATGTGATTGAAGCCCTGCCCCTTTTTCTCATGACTCAAACATGTGACTCATGTAAAAAAGTGGTAGGGCTTCAATCACATGGTCATGGCCACCATGTTGACTTTTTTGACAAATGCACACACTCTGGACATCCCTGGCCTTTCTCTAGGAGGTTACTCTAAGAGTAATATGGATGGTCAATTTGTATTCCCCAGGTTTGACTATGGCTCTGAGACTAAAATTGTGTTTCCTTTGGAGTCTCCTTCATCCTTAAATACTAAGAAACAGTAGCATCGTCTCCTTCCATTTCCACTGCTAACAAGTAGTGATATAGGTATATGCTGAAGGTGGATGATCACTTTAGTGACAAAGGCAAAGGCATCATTTCATACTGAACAAGAGAAGGCAGTGATAAACTACTCCTGTATTTACCAAGAAAACTACATGGGTAGACAATATAAAGTGCTGGATGATGGGCCCCTCAGGTCAGATGGCACTCAACATGCTACTGAAGAAGAGTTGAGGATCTTTTGGAATACTAATGCTGTTTATCACATGGCTAGCCTGAAGCCTTCTGGATGTCTAGTTGCTGATGTCCCCATGCGAAAAAGAAAATCTTAATGTGCAAAGGGAGAATTACATTTAAGAATGTAAGAAGTATGACCATGGAAAGCTCAACAGTGAAAAATGAAATGAATTGATCACACATTGACATCTTAGACATCTACAGAGTGAAATGGACTGTAATTGGACACTTGCAGTTGGAAGAGCATACTGTTTACTATTCTGGACACAAAAAATAAAGAAGGGACAGTGTTGCTTTCTTAATCAGGAAGGATATAGCAAGGGCAGTGTTTGTGTATTATTTAATGATTGAATGATATCAATAAGACTTCATGGACAACTCTTTAATATGACGATTATCCAAGTTTATGCTCCAGCTGCTGATGCAGAAGAAGAGGAGGTTGAATTTGAAACTGACAGAATATGCAAGCAAGATGTGCTGCTTGCAACTGGAGACTACAATGCCAAAGCTGAAAATATTAAAGAGGAAGATGTAGTTGGATTGAATGGCCTAAGAAATTGAAATTAAGAGGGTAAATGACATATCAGTTTCTCCCATCCAATGTGTCCTGTTCTGAGTAGGCACATGCACACACAGAAGCATAGCGATCAAATGGGAGATCCCCAGAGTCCCATTTAGCTTGTCTGGATGGGTTTGCTGGTGGTAAAAAACCAGAAAAGTGGCCCAAACATAATCTGAGTCATAGTCTTGGAGTCAGAATATCATAGTACGGTCATCAGCTGGTCTGAGTCACAAAGGAGCAGAGTTTCCACAATCAGGGTGTGAACAGAGTTTCTGGTAGACACAGCGGTTGTTCCCAACAGAACACTGTTGGGCAGTGATGGACCTTAAATGGAGCCTGCACCGAGTACAGAGAATCAAGGACAGAAATGCACTTGTCATGAAAGAAGCCTTGCAGATCTCCTCTGTAATCCTCTGTGCTTAGCCCTATGTGCTCCAGGGCTGAGAGGAGGTTCTGGATCCAGCCCCTCATCTTCTGCGGCCTCCAGCTGACTTGAATGTTCATCAGCCATGTCAGTCTCAGATGCCCGATTGCCAGGTTCCCCTGAGGCTAATATTCATCTGGGGCCTTCTGAGCAGCTTCCTCTTCTGAGTCTGAACTGACCATCAAACAATTATTTCTCAACCCTTTATACATTCTAGACAATTTTTCTGGAGTCATATACCAATGGTATATCATTTTATAAAAATTCTCTTTTAAGTTATAACATAATATAAATTTCAATCCTTTTAACCACATATTTTCCCACCGTTCGATCAATATGTTATGTCCAAAGTTCTTAGCCCATTTTATCATACAGTCTTTTACTTGTTCTTCTTCTGTTTCAAATTTCGATAAAAGTTTATACATTTTAGCAATTACATGTTCATTATTTCTACATAGTTCAGTTTCAACGTCTATCTTCTGCTGCTCAATTCCAAATGTCCTATTGTTGTTGTTGTTTAGTCGTTAAGTCGTGTCCGACTCCTCGTGACCCCATGAACCATATTGCGCCAGGCCTTCCTGTCCTTCACTGCCTCCCTGAGTTTGCTCAGTTTCATGCTGATTGCTTCAGTGATGCTATCTAACCATCTCATCCTCTGCCGTCCTCTTCTCCTTTTGCCTTCAATCTTTCCCAGCTTCAGGGTCTTCTCCAAAGAGATCTCTCTTCGCATTAGGTGACCAAAGTATCTGAGCTTGAGCTTCATTATCGATCCTTCCAATGAGCAATCAGGGTTGATTTCCTTTAAGATTGACTGGTTTGACCTCCTAGCAGTCCAGGGGACTCTCAAGAGTCTTCTCCAGCACCACAGTTCAAAGGCATCAATTCTTTGGCACTCAGCCTTCTTTATGGTCCAGCTCTCACAGCCATACATTACTACTGGAAAAACCATAGCTTTGACTAAGCGGATCTTTGTCGGCAAGGTGACGTCTCTGCTTTTTAATATGCTATCTAGGCTTGCCATAGCTTTCCTCCCAAGGAGCAAGTGTCTTTTAATTTCATGGCTGCAGTCTCTGTCTGCGGTGATCTTGGAGCCCAAATAAATGAAGTCTGTTACTGCTTCCATTTCTACCCCTTCTATTTGCCAGGAATTGATGGGTCCAGATGCCATGATCTTAGTTTTTTTAATGTTGAGTTTCAAGCCAGCTTTCGCACTCTCCTCTTTCACCCTCATCAAGAGTCTCTTTAGTTCTTCTTCACTTTCTGCCATTAGGGTGGTATCGTCTGCATATCTGAGGTTGTTGATGATTCTCCCTGCAATCTTAATTCCGGCTTGTGATTCTTCCAGCCTGGCATTTCTCATGATGTACTCTGCATATAGGTTAAATAAGCAGGGTGACAGTATACAGCCTTGTCGTACACCTTTCCCTATTTTGAACCAATCGGTTGTTCCATGACCGGTTCTAACTGTTGCTTCTTGGCCCGCATACAGATTTCTCAGGAGACAGGTAAGGTGGTCTGGTACTCCCATCTCTTTAAGAATTTGCCACAGTTTGTTGTGATCCACGCAATCAAAGGCTTTTGCATAGTCAATGAAGCAGAAGTAGATGTTTTTCTGGAACTCTCGTGCTTTCTCCATGATCCAGCGAATGTTGGCGATTTGATCTCTAGTTCCTCTGCCTCTTCGAAACCCAGCTTGTACATCCGGTAGTTCTCGGTTCATGTATTGCTGAAGCCTAGCTTGTAGGATTTTGAGCATAACCTTGCTAGCATGTGAAATGAGTGCAATTGTGCGATAGTTTGAGCATTCTTTGGCATTGCCCTTCTTTGGAATTGGAACATAAACTGACCTTTTCCAATCCCGTGGCCACTGTTGCGTTTTCCAAACTTGCTGGCATATTGAGTGCAGCACTTTAACACCATCGTCTTTTAGTATTTTAAATAACTCAGCTGGAATACTGTCATCTCCAGTAGCTTTGTTGTTAGCAATGCTTCCTAAGGCCCACTTGACTTCACTCTCTAGGATGTCTGGCTCAAGGTCAGTGATCACACCAGCGTGGACATCAGGGACATTAAGATCTTTCTTGTATAGTTCTTCTGTGTATTCTTGCCACCTCTTCTTAATCTCTTCTGCTTCTGTTAGGTCCCTGGCTTTTTTGTCCTTTATCATGCCCATCTTTGCACTAAAGTTCCTTTCATATCTCCAATTTTCATGTAGAGATCTCTAGTCTTCCCCATTCTATTGTTTTCCTCGATTTCTTTGCATTGTTCATTTAAGAAGGCCTTCTTATCTCTCCTTGCTATTCTCTGGAAATCTGCATTCAGTTGCTTGTATCTTTCCCTTTCACCCTTGCTTTTCACATTCTTTCTTTCCACAGCTATTTGTAATGCCTCATCAGACAGCCATTTTGCTTTCTTGCATTTCTTTTTCTTTGGGATGGTTTTAGTTGCTGCCTCCTGTACAATGTTACGGACCTCCGTCCATAGTTCTTCAGGCACTCTGTCTACCAAATCTAATCCTCTAAATCTATTCATCACCTTCACTGTGTACTCACAAGGAATATGATCTAAGTCATACCTGAGTGGTCTAGTGGTTTTCCCTACATTCTTCAATTTAAGCCTAGGTTTTGCAGTAAGAAGCTCATGATCTGAGCCACAGTCAGCTCCTGGTCTTGTTTTTGCTGTCTGTATAGAGCTTCTCCATCTTTGGCTTCAAAGTATATAATCAATCTGGTTTTGGTATTGACAATCTGGTGATGTCCATATGTAGAGTCGTCTCTTGTGTTGTTGGAAAAGAGTGTTGACAGAACTCTATTAGCCTTTGCCCTGCTTCATTTCGTACTCCAAGGCCAAACTTGCCTGTTATTCCAATTACTCCTTGACTTCCTACTTTAGCATTCCAATCCCCTATGATGAAAAGGACATCTTTTTTTGGTGCTAGTTCTAGAAGGTGTTGTAGGTCTTCATAGAAGCGGTCAACTTCAGCTCCTTCGGCATCAGTGGTTGGGGCATAGACTTGGATGACTGTGATATTGAATGGTTTGCCTTGGATACGCACTGAGATCATTCTGTCATTTTTGAGGTTGTACCCCATTACTGCCTTTCCCACTCTCTTATTGACTATGAGTGGAACTCCATTTCTTCTAAGGGTTTCTTGCCCACAGTAGTAGATATAATGGCCACCTGAATTAAATTCGCCCATTCCCGTCCATTTCAATTCGCTGATTCCCAAGATGTCGATGTTCAATCTTGTCATCTCATGTTTGACCACATCCAGCTTGCCTTGGTTCATAGATCTTACATTCCAGGTACCTATACAATATTGTTCTTTACAGCATCGGACCTTCTTTTCGCTTCCAGATACATCCACAGCTGAACGTCCTTTCGGCTTTGGCCCAGCCGCTTCACTCTTTCTGGAGCTACTTGGAATTGCCCTCCACTCTTCCCCAGTAGCATATTGGACACCTTCCGACCTGAGGGGCTCATCTTCCGGCGTCATATCTTTTAGCCTTTTAACATTGTCCATGGGGTTTTCTTGGCAAGGATACTGGAGTGGGTTGCCATTTCCTTCTCCAGTGGACCACATTTTGTCAGAACTCTCTGTCATGACCTGTCCGTCTTGGGTGGCCCTGCACGGTATAGCTCATGGCTTCACTGAGTTACGCAAGCCCCTTCGCCACGATAAGGCAGTGATCCATGAAGGGGAAATGTCCTATTATCTACCTTAAATCTTTATCTTGACTGTGCATACAAAAACCATTGAAAACTAAATCCCTTTGCAGCCAGTTGCTCTCTTGATTTCATCTTCTATTCTCCATGTTTCTGTTCTAACAACTCTTGATAAATTAACTATTTTTCTTTACCTACTATTTCTTTCCTATAAAATGCTTCTTGTGCTGAGACCCATAAAGACATTTTTGGGCACAGTCTGGGTTTATATCTGTTCCATATTCTCAATATGGCACTTCTAATATAATGATTCTGAAAATCCACATTAATCTTAACTTTATTGTACCACAGAAAACCATGCCATCTGAACCTTATATTGTGCTCTTCTAATTTGAATATCCTCTTATTTCTCAGCAAAACCCACTCTTTCATCCAGACTAAGCAACAGGTTACAAAGTACAATTTCAAATCAGGGAGTCCTAATCCTCTTCGTTTCTTTACATCTTGAAGTATTTTATATTTAATATTTAATCTCATTTTTTCATTGTGCTCCTTGATTTTCATTACTAGAGTTTCCAGTTCATTTGTATAAATATCAGATACCCCTGCATGACCTATGTTTCTGAAGTGGCCCATGTATGTAACAGCATCATCACTGCAGTCCGTCAGCACTGCAGTTAAATGTTAAATGTGGCCACTGGCCACCAAAGAGTTGCTCATAACTATACAGTATTATTAAAAAAACAAAATTGTTAAAAAACCCCGAGATACTCTAAGTTAATACATCACATGAAACCATCATAATGGAATAGTTGGTACTCCCCCATCCCATCATTATATTTTTAACACAATTTGTTCTATCTATGTGGTCACTAGGAGTTGAAAATGACTTAATGGCACATAATCAATCAATCAATCAAATGTTAAATTACGTTTCCTAGTTTGTTTATGTGCCATCACATTGGTGTTGACTCTTAACAACCACACAGATAGATTTTCTCCATGATGATCTACTCCCAAACCTGACCTTCAGGTCTTTCAATGGTGCAGTCATCACCACTGTACTGAGTCCTTCCACCTTGTTGTTGGTTTGTCCTCTTCTTCTCTTGTTCCAAAACTCCCAGTACATGATTTAAATATGATCTAATATGCATAAGGGAAATTTGGTGGAATGACTGGCATACAGCAGTTAGAATACAGCAAAGGATACTATTTGTACAGAAGGAACAGAAGCAATAGCAAGGGGAAGAAGAGTTACATTACATACTTAAAAGTATGCACACTTACTCAGAAACCCAAGTGAATGAATTTGGTGATAAAGCAGTAGGCATCTGTGTTATATAAGTAGATGAACAAATAAAAGTAATTTTGTTATTAGTGCCTACTATCACCTGCCCAAACAAGAAAAAAAGATGGAGTATGCTTTCCAAGATCAAATTGCAGATCTTTCAAAGAGGCATGAAATAGTAATTGAGACCTTTAACTACCTAACAACTCTGGGAGACAAATAATAGTCTTATAGGTTATTGCTTCTCAAGCACTTGGATAAGTCCTCTCATTGTTCTCCTCTCTTTATTCTGTACAATCAGTATTAATGTTTCCAATAATAAAGGAGAAAAAAATTCCTCTACAGACATTGGAGAGTATGCATAAAAAGCTGGGAAGATGCAAATAAATTTTCAATTATACAAAGTCAAAATTTGATGAACATGTTTAATCACTGATATTTCCAGTTGACCAGCCTTCATTACCACTTGCTTCTGCCCAAGCATGAACACAGAAAGTCAAGATAAATTAATGGGTAAACAATTCTTATGTGCCAAGGACATTCTATGCAATTAAACATATCAGGAGAGAAAGCAATGGAATGTGATTAGAGTTGTTGCACAGGCCACCCAAGTACACTCAGGATGAGATACAAGGATGATGTGTTCCCAGACGCTTGTTTACATTTTTAGAAATCATGTGTATTTTGGCAAATTTGAGTCTGAGTCTCTTCATACTTCTATGCATGATTTTTCCTATTTTTATTTCAATAAATGAAAGTTAAAGACAACGAAAACTATCACATCAAGAAAGTGGATTACTAGGAACTTTAAAGATAGGTGCTACAGAGCCTTAACAATAGTCATAGTAAAAACTCATCATAACTGGAGAGTTGAATTATGTAGACCAGGAGAAGGTAATCTTTGGGGGTCAGTTTTGATAATACAAAAAGTGCATTCTCATAAAATAGCTGCTATAGGAGAAGCCTTGCCCATTTACACAATATCTATTACAGTAGGAATGGTCAATTGAAAGTCATGCGTTTATCAGAAGGCAAACTGGTGAAATCACTCCCCATATACCCATTTCAGCCATT
Source organism: Python bivittatus (assembly GCF_059951505.1). Lineage (NCBI taxonomy): Eukaryota > Metazoa > Chordata > Lepidosauria > Squamata > Pythonidae > Python > Python bivittatus. The sequence goes on from NW_028277098.1 coordinate 82,491,661, forward strand.
TTTCTACCAGCATTTGCCCTCTCCACCAGCATGATGTTCCCTGAGTTCTTTCATACCATTCCCTTCTCCCATCTCCATTAATACCAATTTTTCTCCAGACTTCCAACAGGGTACTGTAGAGGAGAGCAGAGCTCCGCAATTTTATTTGAGAAAGAAGGAATAACCATACCACTGCTATTTTATCTATACACTAGAAGAAAACAGGACATATTTGTGCAATTCTGAAATGGTGTCAGTAGAGATTGTAACCTCCAGGTACAGCATTATTTTCAGGATGTGGCACCATCACTCTTTCTCATTCCAGCATCCTGAAAACAATTAGGGATGTGCATCTTGGCTTTTATTGGTCATGTGCTAGTTTCCCTATATTTGTCGGTTACAGCCCTCCTCACCTCTACACCCCAAGAAACATGGTTGTCCAACACCTAGTCAGTTTCAATTGGTAACACTGCACTTCTATAGGGCAAATGATGGCTAGGTCTGCCTTTCTTCCTAGGGCTGAGCGTGGCAACTGGCCCACAGTCAACCATCAAGCTTTCATGCTAAAAGTAAAAGTACAACTCAGGCTTCCCTGCTCCTGGTCCAACTCCTTAACTACTAAACCAAATTGGCCTTCTGTTGTTAGTAGGGTAAGGTAAGGGAATCTTGAAAGCCTATCAAAGCAATTCTATATATTAACGTATACCTAGCATAATTAAGATGGAGTTACTCCTAGTCTCTTTCCTCTCTTCCCTGGACTAAGGAATCTTTTCTGAAATGCTCTTGCTTCCTCCTCTTAGGGTCTGCTAAACATTCTATTATACTCCTTCCTGATGATATTAAAGTTCATCTGAAAATAATCACTTGAATGAATACAGAATTTTGGAGTTGGAAGAGTTCACAAGAATCATCTGGTCCCCTCTGCAATGTGGTAGAAAACCAGTTCAATCATCCATGAGAGGTAGTATGCATAACCTCCAGAAATACTGGCCCCCTAACCTCCATAGACTGTTCCATTGTTGTACAGATCTTACATCAGGAAGTTTTTCCTTAGATTTAAACAAATTTGAGGTAGCAGCAACTTATACCCACTGCTTCTGGTCCACGTTTCTGTGGCCAGAGAAAGTACTGTAGTTCTCAACCATCTTCTCTGTAGCTTCCTTTTATGTACCTGAAAATGACTAATGTCTCCATCAGCATCATGTATACATATAAGACTTAGGACTCCATCTTCACTGGTCAGGTAGAAATGCTAAACTCAGGCTGAGAATGATGGAAAGGATATGATTTGCAAACATCAGAGAAGGTGAATTTTTTCTTGTGCCAGATGCGAAAAAAAATCTCCCTGGCTACTGCAGCAACGGAAATATGAGTCAGAGATCTAATTTCTCTAGCAATGATGCTACTGGGGATCTGGATTTTTACACTAACATTCCTTTAAACATATTGTCACAACAGGGTGATTAAAAGCAGTATACAGTATGCAATTTGTATTGAGCAAATTCCCATTTTTGATGGAGATTAGTTATCTCTGCCTTTTAATCAGACCATGGTGTGATGCTCACAATTAGCCCAATTAAAGAAGTCTTAGAAAACAGGGCTTTACAATTCCTTCTGCTGTCTCCTTGTATGAGCCCCAACACCAAGCAAGTTTTAATACCCACGTTTTTATAAATGCATTGTGGTTTATGCACATTTTAAAATCAAATACTTGTGGAAATTTGTTCTTTAGTCTATAAGGAACATCTATGAACTACTATAATATTCCTGTGCTTGGCTTGCTGCGAAACCAGGGAGGTGTAATGGGCAGAAGGAACCCGGGGAGAGACTTACTCTGCATTAGTTCATGCAGCGCACTGGAGGGGATGCACTGTATGGGATTTTCACTTGCTAGTTGGGCTTCGTTTAACTTCCAGACATTCGCGGTCGTACAGGAACGCACAGACGTCGCCGGAGATACGACTATTAGGACTCCCACCTTGACCTAATGAGCGCCCTCCCGAAAGGCGCCCAGCTAACCCCCCCACCCCTCCGGGGACCAGGCCCAAGGAAGAGCTTCGTGGCAGAGGAGGTTCGTGCCTGGCCGTGAGGGGGGACCCCGCGCACGGCGCCACCCATCCTGCCCGCAGCGGTGGGTGGCTGGGTGGGGCTGAGGCAGCGCAGCCACGCTCCCCTCCAGGGACAACCCCGCTCTTTAGCCCCGAGGGGGAGGGGTCGGCCTTCCTCCCCCCTCCCTTCGCGGTAAAAGGCAGCGCTCTCTTCGCCTGCTCCCCTCAGTCGGAGCAGCGGCGGCAGCACGAGGACTGAGCTTAGCTGCTTCCGCGCCGACCGCTCCGCTGCCCCCGCCCGCTTTACCTGTACCAACACCGCGGGGAAGTCGTCCTCCCAGCCTCCGCTGTTCTCGCTGGTTCTCCCTCCGGGCCTTCCAGCCGGCCAAGGTGAGTGAGGGGTTCCGGGGACAGCCGGGCACCTGTAGGAGGAAAGCGCGGCGCTGAGTTCGGGACCGGGGGAAGTTTGCGCGGGCGGGCGGGCTCGCGATCCATCTTCTGCGCGCTCCTCGTTCCCCAGAGGTGCGTTCCGGAGGAACTGCCTGGCCATGTACAAACTGTAGAGCCCCTCCGACCCAAGAATGCTCTTGGCCGCTGCCTTGAGAAAGCGTGGAAGACAAAGGAGGGGGCGCCTGTTAATAGGTAGCGACCCACAAGTCGCATGGGGCTGCCAAGTTCCATTCACACGAGTGTGAGAATAGGGCTTTCCCCCCAACCTTCTCCAAATCTGACCTCTGAGGACCGTCTGGCCCATCAAGTAACCCCACTAGGCCTATACAGAACAACGCATTTGCATCATTTTAACTTTTCCTGAAAGCCCTTGGGGAAAATATTGCATGGGGGTCCAGAACCAGCTGACCTGCAGTTCTCCAAATAGCCAACATCAGGCAGCTTGATCCCATTAGTTTCTCACATTTCCATGGGCAGCCTTTTAAGTGGTTGTGCAACTTCTTTTTCTGGTACAGTACCTGGTTGGAGGTTTGAAGACAGTTTTTGTATGTGCTTGGTTATCTGTCTAGGGCAGTGTTTCTCAATTTTAAGAAGTGTGGACTTCAACTCCCATGCTGGCTGGGGAATTCTGGGAGTTGAAGTCCACACATGTTAAAGTTCCCAAGGTTGAGGAACACTGGTCTAGAGAGCATGTACAAATCTTTCCTTTCTATTGTAGAGCATAATGCAATATATATGGCCAATCATTTCTTTCCACACACTTTTTTTTCACTTATTACCCCCTATCCCAGTGTTGTCCAAACATGGCCACTTTAAGATGAGTGGACTTCAACTCCCAGAATTCCCCAGCCAGCCATGCTGGCTGGGGAATTCTGGGAGTTGAAGTCCACTCATCTTAATGTGGCCACGTTTGGACAACACTGGCCTAGGGAGACAAATAGGCAGCTTGTTTGTGAGGATGAGAGACAGTATCTTATTCTGAGCCAGATTATTGCTCCATCTGTTGTCTGTCCTGGCTGGGCACTGGTTCTCCAGGGTTTCAAGCAGGAGTCCTTCCCAGCCCTGTGTGGTAATGATGGGGATTGAACCTGGAAAGTATAAAGCCATGAAACAAAGGCAAGAAGAACCCTCAGAGATATCAAAGGAGATCTAATTAGAAGAGCAGAGAAGTTGTTGTAGGTCTTAGGTGAGGCATATCTATAGGTCAAAGGCAGCAAGAAGGCAACACACATGCCCTGAGATATTAGCATATTCCCAAATATAGGTGCTTGGCTCAGATTCATCACATACAGTGATTCTTTTACATTTATTGCTTTCTATGTCAGAGCAATACTCAAATATACTGTTGGCTATATATGTCTTTGGTAAAATTAATATAGGTATACACACACACACAAACTATAGAAGCATATCTTTCCCAGCCTGGTATCCTCTAGATATATTGGACTACAGTGTCCATAATTCCTGCTTATCTTGCTGGCTATGGATATTGGACATAATAGTCAAACTCACTTGTGGGTATTGCACTGGGAAAGACTGGTATAATTTTTTTCCTAAGTGGGGAAAAAGTCATCATATTGTATACCCAAATGGTCCTCATAGACTTTCCAAAGCAGGATCCTGCCTTTTCTCATTGATTGGCACATCTACCCATTTATTAACTAAGTATCCATTTCATAGCCAACTATCCATTCATGCTGTTCAGGATCTGTGGTTTCCAGCCAGTTTTATCTTTGTGAGCTTTGCAATTGAGTAGGAATTTGAATCTGGATCTAATCAGTCCTCTTCCACCACTCTGTTGCTACTCGTCAAGCTGTCTTAAGAGATGTGAAAATGAGTTACCACCAGAGAAGAAATAAATGTGTGAATTTAAGGCATAATCAACCGACTATGTTTTTCTTAATTGTTAATTCAAAACGACTCCAAGAATTTAATGAACAATTTCTGGATGGAGGGAAGATAGAACAGCAGTGTGAGAGATTTTTCTGCTTGTTCACTCCTTGCAATTTTTGAGTTCCTGCCACCCATATATTACGGATATGGACTTGCACAGGAGTTTAGAAATAATCTCTACATTTTTCTTCACATCCTGAATTCATTCGTGGCAGGGAAGCAGAATGCTGGGAATATCTTAAGGCCAGCTTGTTGCTATATAATAGGAAATCATAACATAAACTTGATTTTTTAAAGATGTAACAGTTGTGATACATTATCTGCTCTTTTTAATATTGAAGGACACTGGATTTGCACATTCAGTGCTGCTCTGGAATGTGGAATGCTTTTTACAGCTGTCACATTTTAGCTGTATGCTTTTTTTTTTTTTTACATTAGTTAAGACGCTTCAGTGCAGTGCTCTTAAGCATTACAAGGTCTAAATGGGGGTATCAAAGTTTTTACATCTTTACATTTACTGAATTTATATCTGCAAACTGTGTACTGTAATTGCTGGTGCATGTGGCAGTAACATTTGAATAAGTAACCAATGGCTTTCAGCATGTTCTCTAGGTCTGCATGCAGGCAGAATCAATTAAGGAACTATAAGTATCAGGTTATCGTTTGTTATAGTTCCTTAACTGAATCAATTCAAATCAGTTCTTTGTTCTTACATGTAGCCCTGGGAGCTAAGCAAAATTAATCAACATATTATGGGACCCAAAATTACCTACATAATGTCTATTTCCTCTGTACAAGACAGGGCAAAAGAATTGAGCAGGTTCTGAAAAGTCTTAAAAAAAAAGACTTAGCCAATCTTAAGAATTGTAATACATTCATTTATTACGGAAGCTCTCTCCAGAGAAAGTTAACCATGTGTAACGTGTCCTATTGCTTCCACTGAGACTTAAAATATCACACCCCTCTGATGCAAAAATTTGTATAAACATGCACACTTTACATTTACACAGTGGCCATAAAGTTGCAACAGGAAGTGACTTATCATACTATAGGGCATTGTTTCTCAACCTTGGCAACTTTAAGATGCGTGGACTTCAATACTGGCTGGGGAATTCTGGGAGTTGAAGTCCACATATCTTAAAGTTGCCAAGGTTAAGAAACACTGCTGTAGGGAATACCCCTTTGAGATGATCCCAGGTTTCTGTACTTTATGCATTTGGTCGTATTAAAAAACATCTGTTGTTTAAATTAGTCCCAAGAGTGAAACATTTTAACAAGGTTAGGTAGGATATATAATTTTCCCCCTGCAAAGCTGCATATCTTCAAAGGAAGAAGGTCTTTCTGTGTTTTATGGGAGAATCCCAGAGGGGCAGGACTAGGGGCTAAGTTGCAGAAGAATTTGCTGTGATTGAGTGAAACTATTATTAGAAGAGAATCATGTCATGTAGAGGGTGGGAGTAGAGAGAAAGGTATTCTATATACTGTTCCATTTTCCAAGAAGGCTTTCAAGAAAAGCCTGGCTCCAAATACCTTGAGTCAGTGCAACTTTCCTCCTTAAAATTGGTTAAAACAAGCAAAATAAATTACCTTTCACATTCAGGCCTGCATTCCCCAGAGGGATCAGCAGATCTGTATGTAGTCTTGTAAAAGCAGTGGTAGTCATAAACTGTCTAGGATCTGGGAGGACACAGAGAGTATTTTTTGGAGCAAAATTGCTTGCAGAGATCTGCCTTGGCATTTGTCCATAAGAGGGTAGCCCAATATAGTCAATGGGATTTACTTCAAAGATGGAATTGGCCCCATTTGTAATATGAATTCCTGTCTGGTATGCAGCAGCAGCGTTTGGTACGTCTTATTTATTTATTTAGTAAAATGATACTATCTACCTAAGCTAGTAAGCTTTTCCTTCAGCCTTCTGGAAGAATTGTGTTTGGAAATGTGCAGAAGTATTACTGTTTCTTTCTCCTTTTTAAAGGGATGTTTTTCTCTCTTTTTCAAAGCATTTCATCAGATGTTGTTCATTAGGAGGGTGGTTTAGGGATTTTTTTTTAGTTCACTTGTTTTTAACCAGGCTTTTTTCTTTTTAAAGAATTCCATATGAATTAATCCTTTGGTTGGTCAAAACACAATATGTCTTAGCTTTTCTGCAGAATATATATGTGTGGGTGGGTGTGTGTGTATTCCGGTCTCCAATAGGTGCCTCTGTGTTAAATACCTTAGCAGTGCATATAATCTTTTTTTAAAAGGAAGGGGAAAAAATCTGCTCTACCTTCAAATGTGAGGCAGAAACAGAAATGAAAAGCTAGCAGATATATTCAAATTACATCTGACATTTCTGTAAAAGTGTTCAACTGGAGTGCTCCAGTTTAGGAAGACATAATGCAATCTTATGCATATTTTCCTTGGACATAGATACCATTGTAGTTGGTAGAGCTCTGCTTAAGTGTCCATAAGAATGTTGTTTTTTTAAAAAATTTCATACCATTTTGCCTCCTGAAGGAACTGGTGGAACTATTCCCAATGAACACAATGGTTAGGTTTACAGAATTCAGCTAACGAAGCTTAGCATGTTGCACGATGCAGCCATTAGGTTTTTAATTATCCTATTGAAGCATGTCACATGAACACAGCCATTGGGACTTACTCTTAAGTAAATGTGCATAAAGTGATGCTGCACAAGGCCAAAAGTTTAATGGTTTGCAACAACTCCACATACCACTAGCACTTTCTGTATGATATAAGTGTATTCATCAATGTGCAGAGCATTCCAGCTTTACATTAAAGTAATAATAATATAGACAGCAAGCTTTTAACTGCTGGATTTTCTTGGAAAATCAGAAATAATGGGATGGTTTTAGATTTAGTTATGCTTAGAACGAACATTAAAATCCATAGGATTTGACAGAGTTCTAGGTCCCATAGAAGTTCAGGAAGTTTCTTCATAAAGAAACTTATATTATTCTAGAAGTAGGCTCTATAAGTAGGCATATTATTGTAAAATATGCCTACTATAGAACCAATACAAAATCTATGGCTGTGTGTCACATAAGGGTTGCAAGCAACCCGTAAATATTCTGATCATGACTCTGAAGAGATTCACCTTCCCAGTATGCTGAATGTACAAGCGACTCTGAAGTCCAGCTCATTCTTACTTGATTTTTTTATTGGGGATTTATACTCTTCTCCTTTTCAAAAGTACAAACTAAGGTATAAACATTGACCTAACTAATATCACTGCTGAGATTCAATAATAAACTCAACAGTAGCAACAAGGAGATGAATGTGATGACCCAGGATAATAATAATAATAAACACAACACAGCCTGCTGATCAGAATGTGTCAAATGACAGTCTGAATGCAGGAAGAAAAAGATTTTTGCAGGTCTCCCCAGGTATCATGTTGCACAACCATTTGGCTGAGATGCCATTTTGTGACTGTTAGCTATATCTCAGCAACAGACTGCACGGTCAAGTCTTTGAAGCCAATCTAAAGGCTTGTGTAGGTTTGTAATGGAGAGATTGGGTCTTAGGCTATCCTGTCTAAAGTAATTCAGGATTCAATCTTAGTAACCAGGGAAATAAACCCTATTAAATTATTTTTGAGAAGATATATGTAGAATTATATTCTAAGGGATATAAAGTTAACATCACTAGTATTTTGACAAGTCCAGGAACAAATAGGTAACTAGTAAATGTGGTGTAAGATTGGGGTTATATGATCTGCCTACTGAGCTCCAGGTAACTTTGAGCTATTCTTGGCCTTATTGTCATTCAGCTGGGGAGCAGGTGAAGGCTATTATCATCTCTAAAATGGACTTTCCTGTCCTAGCCACACTGAAGAAGCCTGTCCCTCCCTCCATATTTGCAGAGCTTTCTATTGTCCATAATTACAATATCTGCACAATTTGCAGTTTTCTAAAACTTTTATGAAAAGCAAACAAATTAGCAACAATTCAAGATCCGTGCCTTGGAGCATGAATTATTGGCACTGATTAGAAGATTAATTATTTTTATTCATGTATTTGTTATTTAAATTACTATAACTACTTACTTGATACACAACTGTGGTTGGCTAACAGTTAGAATTAGGCAAAAATAAATAGAACCAATTTAAAGGGAAATTAAAAACATCACATTGTGCTTGGAATGACTCAGAAACATATAACACAACACCAAGGTGTGTTCATCCAACTGTCTGGCCCAGTGACTGGGGGAATAGCCAGGTCTTCAGAACCTTTTGAAAGGCTGGCAAGGTCTAATTCAGTATTTTTTAAGCTTGGCAACTTTAAGATGTGTGGACTTCAACTCAAAGCGTGCTAGCTGGGGAATTCTGGGAGTTGAAGTCTACAGTTCTTAAATTTGCCATGCTTGAAAAGCACTGGCCTAATAAATGTGTGCAAAGTGATCAGAGAGGGCCAAGGCCATACCCTGTGAAAAGCAATGGAACTGCTGCATGGTTCTATGCATGAAATGTGTATAAAAAACTATATAGTTTGGGGGAATAATAAATTTTCACCCAAAACCACAATATAGCATTACAGGTAGTCCTCACTTAACAACCACAATTGGGACTGGAATTTAGGTCATTAAACAATGTGCTTGTTAAGTGAATCATCATGTGACCAGACTTGATTTTACAACCTTTTTTTTGCAGTGGTCGTTAAGTGAATCTCCTGGTTGTTAAGTGAATCACACGGTCATTAAGTGAATTGTGCAGTCCTTAAGTGAATCATGTGATTTCCCCATTGATTTTGGGCACTGGTTTTAAGTCACTTTTTAGCACCGTCATAACTTTGAACAGTCACTAAACGAATGGTTGTTAAGCGAGGACTACCTGTAGTTCATTCCATTGTAAATGTCATAGGCTAGTTACAGTGGGGAAGCTTGTAGTTTACATTGATTAAAAATAAATGCGTGCAAGGTTTTCAAAATCCATGGCTCAAGGCAACACATTTTTCACTGACTTATCCTTTGAGAAAACCTTTCATTGAGCTTGTGGCCAAAAGGGGGGTTGGTTGCCTCTTTATGAGTCCAGGTTATTAATGGTTGTTTTTTTTTTAAAATGGGGAGGGGGACACCTTTGAGTCAGTCTTGACTCCTGGCAACTTCACGGACAAGTGTCTGCAGTGTTTTTGGCAACATGTTTTAGAAGTGGTTTGCCATTGCCTGCTTTCTAGGAATGAGAGAAAATAATCGGTCCAAAGTCACACAGGTGGTTTCTGGGCCTAAGGCAGGACTAGAATTCATGGTTTCCCACTTTTCAGCCTGGTGCCTTTAACCACTACACCAAACTAGTTCTCTTTTAAATAAGACTAAACATAAATGTCTAGACCAGCCATGGGTGAATTGGTACTATCAGGTTTGCTTAAGGCCAATGTTGGATGACGGGACGTGGAAGCCCCTGCTCTAGTTAGGCTTTTACCTATAAGTCATATCTGGACAGTATCGACATCCCAGCCGTTCATTCTCCCAGTCAGTTGACTCATATTCCTATGCCGGCAGCCTACAATCTCACTCACCACTCGTTTGATGGCCATATTGTTAACTCTCCCGGTTACTAAAAGAGGCTGGGAGGCTCTCACTTCCTTCTCCACTGCCTGCCATTTTAATCCCCCCCCCGAATTTAAAATTCTTTAAAACATATTGGGGCCACAGCTGGGATCAGTGCCCCACTGGTCAGGTTCATGTCTGCCCTGGAACTCTGTCACGTACCACTGTGGATTAAGGGTGGTGCTGGAATTCTAGGATGACCATCCTGATAACAAGAGCTCTTGTGAAAATTTAGGATGACACTCAGCATTAGGGTTTGGATGATCAGAATGAGATCTTTAGCCATGAGTTTCAGCTCCTTTGTTCCTCTTTTTGTCCAAGCTACAACTGAAGCCTTTAATTAACTGTATTTTCCATTTTGCCCAGACAGTGATATTAAGTTGCTAACGTTGGAAGAAGACTAGTTATTGAAACAGCTTTAACTACGGAATATGTCCTGATGTGTTCTGAAAGTAATTGTACTTTCTGTATAATTGGCTGAATACAGTAATGGTTATTCTGTGTATGCACCCGTGAGATTCAGTTAGATATGGACACTGGTACTAAGCTAGGACTTCTTTAACAAGAACTTGTTTAACCATGTTTTACTGGATAAACCACATTTGTCTAAGTTCATAGAATATGCAAAGTCACAATAAATCTTGGTTTATAAACCACAATGAGATTTCAGAATGTGTTAAATCAACCCAGCAGACTACATGATGACAATGCAGCATGCAAATCCAATAAGTCTTTAAGCCAGATTTCTCCCATTTGGTGCCTTTCGGTTGTGTTGAAATGTAACTCCCATCATCTTCAGCCAGCTCATCTAACTGAGAAGTCCCTGCTGAATTTCTGAAGGAGCATGTTCTTCTAAATCGTTATAAAATAGTTTTTCATTTTCTACCCTCATCCTGCAATTTTATCCAATCACACCTTTGAATATATGGGTTCAACCCACTACAGATGAATCACCCAAATTTCACTGTACGACTTTATCAAGTTTTATTCAGAGACTGGTTGCTGGGGCTCACCCTTAATAACCCTTCTGTATTACTGCTTCTGCAATGAAAGAATTAGCCTTCTGTGCATTTTGCAAAACAGCCATAGCTTTAAGTATCATGTAACCTTTTTTTTCTTAAAAGCAGCTTAGTGTATTAGGCTATTTTTTCCACCATGCATGTTGGCAAAATGAAAATAATTCAATTTAAAAGAAAAAAAAATAGATTTGTTAAAACAGGAAATTGAATATATAGGAAATGTCTATACCAAGCGCTCCCAAACTTCTTTTAGCAAATGAACATTCAATAGTAGTTATTTCATATGCAGACAGGAGCATTTTCAAATCTACATCTCCAGAGATAACATGAATGGAGGCAGGGGTTATTGACAAGGGAGAAATTATGGGAAATGATAACATGGCTCGGGGTCCAACCCCTTGGGACTCATATTGGAGCATGTTAAAAAGGCAGCCCAGGGCAGAGAGGGATCTGGCCTGGGGCCTTGCAGATGCCTGGGAATATGTATGGATGCTGGTGGAGGATCCAGGAGATTCAAGGCTGGGTGGACAAGAAGTTTGCCTTTGGAGGAATTTATAGCATTTGCAGCATTATTTCTTATTATTTTTGTGTTTTTTAATTTGAACGCATCCTGGCTCTTCATTAGTAACAGGGATGGTTAATTCACATATATGCAGTACCCATACCAGAAAATCCTGTTCCCTCTCTCTTCCTCCCTACAGAGCTGTAATTCCATTTGGAATTAATTTGTATTTGTGGAAATTATGCAAAAGTCCAGAAATGGTTCTATGGGAATACAGGTTTTTAGTTCTGTGCAGGTTGCTATATGTTTCAAAATCATATAGAGCAGATGAGAGGCATGTCATAGCTTGACTTGGTCACAGGCTATTATTGAATATGAAAATACTTTATCTTGGGTAAAATTCACAAACCCTTCTATTTCTTGTTAGAAGGGAAAGCTGAATCCAACTCTTCACTGAGATTCATTTCTTTTTCAGAAGCATTGCAAACTTTGATTAAAAACTAAAGGACACTAAATGCAACTCTGTGATTTAGATACTCCTCTCAGATTGCAAAGGAAATTGGACAGGATGCATGCATTCCTACCAGCTTACAGCAACATCCTTTTGATCCCAGACCTTCTATGTCATTTGCACACATGGAAAATCAGAATATCAAAGAAAATTGAAATATCAAAGTGGCTAATTCCAGTGACCCCCAGAAATGTAATGAGAGAAGTAACCATCAAAATGTATTATTAAAAATAGGTACTTGGTATCCATCAAACCATGTTATACATCACTATTAAAAAGTAGCACTATCTTTCCCTTTTAAATTTGATGATGAAAAATTGGGATATCAGTGCACTGAATAATTAACCCAAATACTGATCTTTCTTTTGGATAGTCTTCTCCAAGTTAATACTCTCAAGATATGTTAGATTATATTTCCCACATCTCAGCCGACAGGGGATAATAGGAAATGCATTTGAGCTTATCTAGAGGTCAATATTTTGGGATAACCTGCTCTGTTTTGTTTGATGCCATGTTGAAGTATGCTTAGGAGACCAGGTTCAAACCCCAGAAAATACAGTAAAATGGGGTGGAGTGAAGAGAAGGAATGCATATGCTGCCCCCAGCTCCGTGAAGAAGAGGCAAGATTTAAAAAAAGGAAAGAAAATAATAAAACCCTGAACTGGGATTCATAAAATACGTGGTATGAGAAGAAATCTTGCACTAGCAGTTTCTGAACAGTCCCTGTGCTGTGATTAGATGCTGCACTGCTGTGTTATGTTGGGAAAGACACAGAGACCTCTTTCTCATCCAATTAGATTTTTCATCCAACAGGTGATGTGGAGCTATTCTGAGAGGACAAGTCCAGAAGACGTTCTTACAAACCAAAGTAGAAAGAGCCAATTCAGCTATGCACTGGCAGAAATCCAGCACATGATGTGTCTTTACCATCTGAATTTATTTTAAAGATTCAGATGTTAGTCTAAAGCAGATTTCCTTCAACTGGCACCTTCCAGATGTATTGGATTATGCTGTCCATCACTCTTATGTCATGATCCTTGCTTAATTCATTTTGGGTGTATTAGCTGAAGAGACTGAACACATCAGAGGGTGTAGGTTTGGAGAAGATTTGTCTGAAGAGTTTGAAAGTCAGATTATATGGACAAAACAGGAATTATTATAGATACTAGTTTTGTTAAAATAATAAAGGGAAGAGTCAGTAATGAAGGCATAGATGTCCAAAAGTATGATTCAATAAAAATGTAGCAGCCCTATTAATAAAACAGGAACCCAAAAAAGTGACTGGGTTGTTTTTATAAAATACTAGTATGGAAGTCAGGTATTTTATTTGCATAAACAGCATTCTGTCTCAACAGTGGCAGCATCAGACTGACCTTGTCTTGGCCTAGATGCTAAACTGGATGGGTAGTACCAGGTAATATCAACCCTGCAGGCTAGACTGGGAAATTAAAAAAAAAAAAATCCAGAAGAACGTAGCAGGCATAGCTAACCACTTCTGTACTGTTTCAAGAGAACTGCATAGATGTGTCCATGTAATCATAGGGACTAGAACTTGATTCAGGGACCTCTCAATTTTTACATGGCTTTCAGAAGAATGTGAATAAGCAGTGTTATTTACAGCCACAGAGTCTTGTTCCACATTAACTTTCCACTCTCATGGAACTCAGTGATAGGGTTCATGCATCACACCACCATGGTTTAATGAATAAAGTACATTTGGCCAAGTCAACATACCATGCTAGACCAAAACCAAGGAAACCACATTATGACTTAGTTCAGTGTGCGAACCTGGCCAGTGGGACTTGGCTAGGTAGCTACAGATAAGACTACACTCTAAGTCACTCCATTTTCCTCTGTGTGAAAGTTTAGCAAAGTCCTTACATGGATTCTTTAATTAATTTTTTTAGATATGCTGGTGAACTTCAGTTTTATTGGACTACAACTTGGACTATCTCCCAGTATTACCTGTGGTTGTACCTATATGATGCTAATATCTATAATATGTTACAATAACTTTTGTTACATAGCCCACTTTTTTCTTGGTGCAACAGACACAACTGAAAAATAATAATCAAATAATGCAATTATATTATCAGTATAATAATGGTAGGGATAATGACCTTATTATGACAAGTTATAATAACCTCATAAAAAATTTAGAGCTCTTTCTTAAGTTGCCATCTGATGCTCAATGCCCTCACAGCTGGCATGGCAAACGGAGGACGCTTCTTCCAACGTCTAATGAGGTTTGCCTTGGGTTGATGGTCAATTCAGAACATAGCTGGCTGCATAAACAGATATTACATAGCTGTGGTTGTAATGAATGTTAATTTTGTAAATACAGGCAGAAGAGAGAGCCAGACAGAAATTCCTTGTGGTGTGTCATAGAAAGCAGAAGGCACAGATATTAGCAGCGTTTTGGAAACCTTCCCAAATCATCATGTACAATTATTGACTTAAAAGAGTAAAAGATGGGAAGACACTAGTTTCTCCCACATATGCAAAAATTCCTGGGTGGCCTAATGTTCTTCGTGGAATTCTGCAAGGGCTAGGCGGTAGGGATCTTCAGTGCAGTTTCCATGGGCCCCTAGAATAACCACTGGACGCCAAAGCTAAAATAAATTTTGTTTTGCTAAAGTATTGCTGAAATCTTATTAATATTTTCCCTCCTTTTTGGCCATCAAATAAGATTGTGTAAAGGCATCTGGGGACAGAAAAGCTTGTCTGCTGCCTGTCCATTTTTCAACAAACTTATAGCATTTGTGTCTTCTTTTTTATCCATTTTTTCTTGGACACTAATATTTTCAGCATTCATTTCAGTTCTACCCTTCAGTATGTGATTGTCATATCCATACAAATCTCTAAAATATTTTTCTAGCATTTCATTACTTCTCTCACTTCAGGTTCATCCCACAGCATTTAATCACCTTTATTTTTAATTACTTTTCAGGAGGTTTCTTGTTTAGCCCTTTTTAGCCATTTCTAAAACAATTTTTCTAATTAAAATTAATCTGCATTTTCTATTCCTATTGCAACTTTAACCATTCCTTGCTGTCCTTGATTATATTCTTTGCTACTATTTATATATATATAATCTTTAATCTAAGATTTAAAAGATTTAATCGTGTGTGTGTGTGTGTATGTATGTGTGTGTATATATATATATATATATATATATATATATATATATATAAAGATATAATCTTTATCTGCATTATTTGCATGTCATTCTCTTATATTCCCTTGTTTTCATTCACAGCTGTTTTGACTTCAATGTTCCACCAAGCATCATTGTTGATTCTTGTAATTAACTCCACACACTTCTGTCACAGTCTCTTATGAAATTCTTTTTATTCAATTCCAGGCAACTTCCACATCCTTTTTTCCGATGTCCATTTCCCATAGATTCAATTGGAAGATTAATCTGCCTTCTAATATTTTACCATATAGGATTTGTACTTCATGCGTTTGCTTCTCTCTCTCTCTCTCTCTCTCTCTCTCTCTCTCATTTTTATTAAAGATTTTTAAAAAGGAAGATAAAAACTAATATAAAGTAAGAAAAAAAGAAAAAGAAATCAAAGAGAAAGCTAAGAGTGCAAGAAAGGGGAAAAAAGTAAAAGAAAAATAGAAAAGAAAGAAAAAAGATACAAAAAAGTAGTTTCTGATCTTTACAGCAGTTATAAGTACAATTATAAATTTATCTCTTACTCTTTGGTTACAACATAATCATAGTAGAGAGCTGAATAAAACATGTTAAGTGTTGGGATCTTTGAGAGAATATTCAGGGCCCTCAGAAATCCTTTTTTGTATCTGAAGAATTTGCATCAATTTCAGCATAGTTTCATTTCAAATGTCTTAGTGGTGTAGTGCACTGTTTTTAATCTTTCCCTGTGGGAATAGATTTGGAGCCAGTTTAAACAGACTGGTTGAAAATCTGGAGAAGTCAGCTCTTGCTCTGTAACACATAAAAGGTAAAGCGATCTCTCTGCTTTATAAAGAGCTTTTTGTTCAGGGCTGTCTCTGATCACCAGCTATGACTGTAAGGAGCTGGGTCACGAATTGAACTAGAGGTTCCATGTGGGAAACCATTTGTTACTGTGTTAGGGACAAAGACAGATTCATGTTTCAATTATTCTGGACTGGTTTGTTGGCTGGTAATGGGGACCTGATCAAAGGCTGATGGAAAAATAATTACCAGCCCAGTAAGAAATATTTTGTGAAGAGCCATTCTTTCCTCAGGGTGACACACACGGAGGCTCAGAGATAAAATAGTCACCAGACCTCCTAACTTGCTTGGTTATTTTCTTGCTTTGACTGCGTGCTCAGCACAGTCGTGGAAAAAGCAGGTCTTTGCTCTGAATGTAATAATGCTTAGGAACAAAGAGAGTTGCCATATTCGGAGCCAGACCTTGAGTCCATGGATTACGTTAGTGGTGGGCAACTGGTAGCACTCTGTATTATATTGAAGTATCACTTCCAGGATCCATCTCTATTTGTCACGCTAGCTAAATCTGCTGGGCTTTGCAGTTCAACAATATCTGAGTGCACCAGGATGGCCCAGTACTGTTGACTTTGACTGGCCCAGAGTCTCCAAAGTTTTAAGCAGGATTTTTTCTGGTTTTATCTGGAGATGCTGTGGATGGAGTCTGGAATCTTTGATATGTCTGATGTGCTCAGAACTGTTCCAAATATTTCCAGGCAGACTCTTTGTAATCTGATCTGAACAAAGTGGACCATGAGACATGTAATTCTCCTGTTCTTCCAATATATAATCCTTTCTCCAGTGACCTATAGCCCTTGTGGCTTGCCACACTTTAATTACATTCCAAAGGAAGAACCATGAAAGTTGTGGGAACATTTTACTGTTGGTTTTATTTTGTGTTAGCGGAACTCACTTATCTCTATTATGGAATAGAACTGAGTGACCAAATTACGTAGTTTGCATCATTTGTGTGACAAATGAAGCACTAATGTATGTCAATTTCCCACACCATATGGAAAAGAAACAAAAAGCCAGCCCAAACTCCACTGTTTGGAGTATTTCATTCCTACTGCCAGAAAGTCAGTGCAATTTTAATATTGTTGATTTTTCACCTGCCATTAGTGCAGAGCTCTGTGGGGATTGTTCCCACTTAGGCTAATGTTACTGGACGTGTAATTTGGGCCATTTCCAATTTGTACCTTATGCATGGTGGGCTTTTCCACATTAGAAGCTCTGTTCAAGACCTTGGCCGTTATATGTGCTGAAACCAAAAACACTGTGGATCTGTCATTCTCAATCGTTAAAGCAGCTGAATTTCAGTGTACTGTAATACCTAAGGTATTGGACTTGGGCAGAGGAAACCTAGATTAAAGACTCCCTCAACCAGAGAGCTCTTAGAGTGACTGGGCCAGTCATTCTCCCTCCAATGAACCTACTTCACAGGATTTTGGCGATAAAATTGAGTTCTCACAGAAATGCAGTCAAACAGTCAGCCTATCCATCCATTCTAACTGTAGTTAAAAAGCTTTCTCAAGCTTAAGCTTAAATGTATCTTCTTGGAAACAGAATCAGTTGCTGCGTGTTCTTTTTCTGCAAAGATTCCCTCAGTCTTTTCTCATATAAATTGCTTTGCCTGCCAATGTCCTCCATGAAATGTTACATCTCAAGTTGAACTTTGTACTAATTTTTCAGATTTGCTGAGAGTGCAGTATCTAGAGAAAGAAGCCTTTGATTGTGCTGGGTAGGAATTCCAAGAGCTGGAGTCCTAACAATCAGGAGACAATGAGCTGATGTCTCTGGTTGCCCCAAAGGATTTCAACTGGAATATTCAAAGTATTTCTGTTAACAGGTAGCTAGGAATAATAATAATAATAATATAATAATAATAATAATAAGTATTACCAGGCAGGCTGCATTGAAACCCAAAACAGCAGCTATTGCTGAAACTCAGTACTTGACCAATAGCCCATATATGAAACTTGGGAAGGAACAGGGCAAGATATTAATAGGTGGCTTACCTGGCTCCATTACGTGATGAGGGATCCCTTTTTCCTTGTGGTTACAGTATTCTAGGAACTGAAAGGTATTAGCTGTGCCTTCTGTTCAGTCTCTGTTCTTCTCTTTGCTTGTTTTTATACACTTGCAGGAAACTGCAGGTGGAGATAAGCTTTTTGGCTGCTTCCTGTCATGTCTTACCACTAGGCTGCTTATCTCCTGGCTAGTTTTCATGTGAGCCCAAATATGTTATCCCTCCATTTAGATTATGAAGGTCTTTGCTTTGAACAAGCAACCAGTTGTGAGTACTTTGGCCCTAGAGCAAAATGATTTTATTTTGTTTTTTTAATTCCCAAGGCCTCTTGCTTGGATGCTAAGATTTCAGTGCTGCTCAATATTTGCACATCCTTTCCCCAGCTGTTCCCTTACTGCTGATTTCCCACATATATCCTGCTACCTCCATCAGCAGGTAATAATAGTGGATAAGATGGGTAAGACATCACCCAAACTGGTCGCAGACTATTGCATTAGAAAATGGAGCATTGGATGAAATGTTTTCAGTGGGTTTCATCCTGTTCCCTGCAGTTGTCTGCTCATTACTCCTTTGCTTCTAGGCCCAATGTCTATCGCAAGCAGCATGAAAGTGCCCTGGTTCTTATCCTACTATATTCTCTGTCCAAGCAATCCAACAGCAAAGGGAAGAGAAACTACAGAGCAAGTAGCGTATTCAAAATAGTTCTATTAACAAGTATCCAGGAATAAAAAGAAGAAGAAGAATTATCAGGTAGGCTGCACTGAAACCCAAAGCAGCAGGTTTTTCTGAAACTCAGTCCTTGACCAACAGTACATATATGGATCTAGAAAAGGGAAAGGAGCGAGACGTTGCTGTACATTATACCGTAGTGTATTCTACAGTATGGACACTAGACACAAGTCCTATTTAAAAAGAAAAAAAAAAGCAATTACAATTGCAATTCTTAAAGTGTGTGCCAAGAGAATTATAAAGTTAATTCTAATGCATTTAATTGCATACTTCATGAACTCCACTCAATGAGGGGGCTGTTTGCTGAAACTCTGCATGTTTTAGTCTTGCTTCTTTTTGATCTTACTCTGCTGGAATAAGTAGTTTGACCTGCCTACTCTGAACCAAGAGTGGTTGTATCAGAAACAGTTGGCTCTGGGAAGTTGCAGAATTACCTTCTTTAAAAGGAGAAAGCCCATTATAGCACTGTCTGAGTCACCGTTCTAGACTTTCTCCTTTCAGAGAGGAAATACACTTGCATTATGGATTGTTTCAAATCATGGAATTGTTCCTCTGCTAAGGAAAGCTTGTTACCTTTAAATAAAATGAAAGTAATCCATTCCATATTTTGCTTTCTAGAGTAAACATGCACCTCAGCTCATGATTTAATCTTAGAAACAATTTAGCTCTGCTCAGGGATTTCCCTGAATATTGAAGTCTGAAACTGAGTAGAAGAAAGTCTGCATATAGTGGTCTTTCCCACTTATTTCATGGCCCCCACCTTCCTTGCTGATGGCTGTTTCCAGTCTCTTCCTATCAAACAAAGAGATTGAAAGAAGGATCACACGGGAAAGCAAATGGTGCAGCTTCAGACCTTGGGAAACGGGCAGCAAGACAAGGATAGAGCTGGCAGGATGCAAGGATGAAGGGAGCAGTTCCTCTCTCTAGGTGTGTCCCTCTTCTCTGCCCAGTTTTAGGCGCAGCAGGCAATAAACTGGGTTGGTCAAAGGGTTTTGTCATGGCTGTTAAGTCTATAAAAGTGGCCAATGTACAGCACATTCCCAGTGTTGTGCTGCTGGTGCACAGTGGGGAGGCTATTGACTCATAGAAGGAATGATGGAATTATTCACGTTGTGGGAGCAGCCCAGCTAGTGTCATATAATGATATAATAATCTATAGCATGTCCATTGTCCACAGTCTGTTCAAAGCATTTGGAAGAAATGTTTTGTAATTGGTGTTAATGTGAACAAAGTACTTCTCTTAAAGTCATTAAAGCAACCACAGCCTTTGCAAAGCATGTTCGGCTTCTTCAAAAGCTGTCTCCATTCAGATCACCAGTGAAATGAAGTGGTTGCAGATGGCTGGGAATAGTTTTCAAAGCAGCTGCATGAGCCCCATAAAAGAAGCAGTTGCTTTAATGATTCAAAGAGGTGGTTCATTTACAGACATGTGTGCTGCAAAACACCCCTTTGTGTCTTGTATAGCTCTATGAAATTTCAACATATACATGCACGGTTGCAATATTACAGCTTCATTCATATGCAGACTCATGCACATGCAGGCATACCTTTACGTCAGCACGATAAATTAGGATGGTATATGTACTGTATTGTGTAATTCTCCTGCTATGTAACTCATTCATCCTTCATTTTTTGTGCTTGCTTCATCTAGAAACAGAAAAAAACAGGCTGTTTGCCAGCTTGCTCCTGAGGTGAGGTTTGGTTACAGTAGACTTCCAGAAATGTTATTCATGGCACAGCTGCCCCAAACTACTTTTTGGGGTTATCACTGCTTTTCCCGCTCCTACCAAAAGAAAGAAAAAAGAATGTAGGACATGATCAAAACAAAATAGGCTTTAGAAGGAGAGGGTAATATGCACAAACCAATATTCTGCATCAGGGGTCCTTTAGGCTATATTATGGAAGGAACTGGATGACTGGAACAGTGTATGAACCCACATTTAAACCTAAACCACATGATTGCGACTTGGCCCTGTAGCTCATCAGTCTGTGCCTGGTATATATATGAGATCAGTCTAATATGTTTTTTGGGGTATTGTGTCACTATAATAATATAAAAGAATTGTGCCATGAACCCATATGGTTGTTGCATGGTTGTCCGATTTAGACAGATATTGCTGCTTTGGACAGACATAATCTTTCCTCTTAGACCTTTAGCCAATAACATTCATCATTCTGTGCATATGCAAGTGTGTTCTGAAAAAAATACATTGGTGCCAACCCCTTCTTGTGTATTTTGTGAAACCACAGGCCTGGGATTAAGCTTCTTACCAAGGACTGTGCTCTTGAATTGGCTTAAGCCACGTCAGATTTGCCACAGACAGCAGTATACTGCTTTTTCATGTATCATATAGTTTTACCCTGAGTAAAAAAAACACTGGGAAGAATAATTTAGATGTATCTTAATTGACTTTTTTTTTAATGTTTATTTATGTTGAATTCCTTTGGCTTCAGCTGTTGCTCAGAATAGAACTGGCCTCACCCATTAACCCTCAGGGAGCCTTTAGTTCCCACTAAATAGAAATGGTCAATTTTCTTAACTGAAATTGGTATGCATTCAGTTTTCTGGGCTTATTTTTTGGCTCAGATGCAAATTTGAGTTGGAAACTTTGTAGAGGCATGAACAGGACATTTCTGGTGTTGGGGAAGAGAGAGACATGGAGAATATTGTATATGTACAAAAGAGGCCTTCAATAAGATGGAGGAATTATACCCCAGTTTTTAGGAGCTGGAAGCAGCATAATGTGACAAGGTATAAAATGATTAGGAATGAATGAGTGAAATCTTGTTTAGCTTGCAATGATTGGAGAATTAAATCAATTTTATGCGCACTGGAGGAAATCTGCAGAATGAATTTGTGATGCTTGTTCAGATTTGTTCATAATAAATAGCCTGCTTGTCTGAGGATTTTTTTTTTAACCAAATGACTGGGTGTTTGTCCCTTGAAATAGATTAATTTAATGCCCTCCTTTTCTAAAAAGCAATATCATTAATTGAATAATAAGAGTTTGAAAAAAATTTGTAAGGAAATACATGTATGCTTGGAAATAAATATTATAAAATTGAAGCTTTTGCAGCAGGTATGTATGTATGTATGTATGTATGTATGTATGTATAACATTGAATGCCACTGGTTTTTCTCGATCTGATTTGGCTGAACTCAGTGACTTGAGGGTGCTTGCTGTTGTTATTAGTCATATTATTAATTAGATTTATATCCTGCCTTTTTTTTTTCAAAAATTCAAGATTAGGTGCATAATATCCTTGTTTCAAATTTTCCCCACAGCAGTGAACTTGTGATAGTGCCTAGCCCAAAGTCACTGAATGAGTTTCCATTGGTGGGCTTGAACCTGGCTATCTCCAGTCCTAGTACAACTTAATCATGACATCATGTTCTACTTTATTGGCTTTTGATTAGCATGATATATGCACCCATCCATTAATATACATACTGAGCCACTTTAGTTTGTTCAGCAAACTATTTCCAAAACAAATTCTGGCTATAACATTGTATTTTTGTACATCCCATAACTGGGTTTAACCTCAGCATGTGGCAGCATTTCTGTATTGTTACCATGTATTGGTAGGAGTTGAGCTCAACTCAAAGGGGGCTTTATGACAGAACAGTCCTGCTGAATCGTTCAAGGGGTTCATAGTATAGCATTTTGCTTCTCACACTGGTCAACCAGATTCAGGAGGTGGTGATTTACCCCTCTTCCACTGTTGTTCTCCTGCAGCTATTTGGAGGAGTGTTCCCTCCAGCCCAAAGGTGACACTGAGTCTTCAGGACTAATACACCTTGAGAAACCTGTCCTCCAAGAAGTTATCCAGTCCCCATTTAAAGCCATCCAAATTAATGGCCATCACCATGTTTTGAGGTAATGAATTCTACATGTTAATTATATGCTGCACATTTATCTATGGCTCCAGCCTCTGGGGACCAGTAACTGCATGTGGAATTTTCTGAGCGTGTGATGGGCACTATCACAAAACAGCTGCAGTGGTCAACCTGTGGGCTTGTGCAAGCAAAAGAGGAACAAGTTTAAATGGAGAAACATGCGCTCTCCCTTGGCCATGTGAAAAACCTTGTTTCCTCTATGTGTTTGCATGTAACTGGGAGTCAATGTAAGTGTCTATAAATGTTTTCTCTTTGCCTGGGGAAGTAGGAACAAGTGTTATCAGACAGCTAAATCCATAGACTTCCTTTGTGTAGGTAAAGAGAGAGGAAGTTTTAAAAAGAGGCTGCACAAGCTTGATTGTAACAACCTTTGTCTCAGTTTAGCAGCTTGAAAGTAAGATAAGCCTTGTTTATGGCTTAGAATCATATGTATGCCAAGTCGATGTTGGCTTATTTAGGGCTAAAATATCTTGGCTGCAAAATCCAGATGACTGCTAGATGGCAGAAGAAGAATACCAAAAACTCTTCAACTCTTTGTTGTCTTTTAGTTCATTCAAAGTATCTTAATAAAGCAAGCTGTGGATGAACATGAAGGGTTAAACCATATTCTGTGTTCTGCCTAAATTAAAGCATCACTTCTTGATTTCCAAAGGGAAAGACACTTAGGCCCCAAACTGCCTAAAAGTTACATCTTCTGATGGGGATATTCTATACTGCTTCCTGAAGTGCACAAGATTATATTTATTTACCAGTGAGGCAATGTAACTATAGAAGTGCTAAGAGGCCCTTTCCCTAGCATGGATCTGGAACTGAGTTTTTATGTTAAATTTCTGGTGACTTCAAAACGAAATGTTGATATTTTGGCTCATACAAAGCAATAAGTAGCAAATCATTGCTGAGTGATATAAGGTGCAGATTTTGTGTATTAAAATTACTGGACTATAGTATAGATGATGCTTGGAAAAAAAATGAAGGCAATTGAAAAAAGGGCTGGCAAAAGACAAGATGACTAAATTCTATCACTGATGACCCAAGCATGAGTTTACTCTCAGAAGCGGTCCTGGCAAAATGATGTCCACGGAGTGATGAGGAATTAGAACTATAGTGAACAACTGTGTAGTTCTGATAGCCCTTTGTGAAGTTTTTTTCTTAAATAATAAATTATTATTTGAATTTTTTTAAAAGAACTGTTTACATATATGCACCCAGATGGCACTTGTGGGTCAAATCTTTTCAGTATTTTATGATGCAGTTTGACTTTAAACATATGTACACGTGCAACAATGTAAAAAATGCACCAGAACTGATTATATTACGGAAAATGGTTTGTGAATAGTGTACAAAAATGCATGTCTTAGAAGAAAAAGAGATGTTTCTGTCAGACTTTTGTTTAGCTGAATTTGCAAACAGAAATGAAAACCATCTGAATTAAACACGTGGGTAAAATAAGAAATAGAGTGATCACAAAATCTAGAGTTACTTATCTCTTGTCATTAAAACAGAGACTTGAATAAAAGAAGGTGAGCAAAGCTAGAACTTAAGACAGAACTTAAGAAGGATCTTACATGATCAGACCAAAAGTCCAGGTAGCCCAGAATTCTGTCTCAAGGTGGCCAAGCAGATGCATCCAAGAAGCTCTCAAACTGGAAATGTTAGAAATGAAGACACACATCCCCTTTTAAAAAATAATATATACCATTCTAAGGATAAATAATAATTATGAGGTTTAACATGACTTCTGCATCCACTCTTGGAGTAGGGGCCAGATTTCTTTATTTTTACAGTGTATATCCTCTGTGGTGTTTTTACTTACATTAGCCACCAGGAGGCAGTTCATGATCAGTTTCATTCAATTTGAAATACTGGGTTATATTGGTCTCCCAATAAGATTCCTCCAGCCTCCAGAAATTAGACAGGATTTATAAGACAAAGCTGTGGAAATAAGTAGTTTCTGCATGCCACACTCTTTTCAAAATAGAAAGAAAACACCATTCATTTTCTAGTATAGTCACATAGAATCCCACCTTATCCATTGCTCTTTTCTAGAGTATCCGTCCACTCCGTCCACTAAGTGGGAACAAAGTACTACAATATCCTCTGGCGGATAGATCAAATACTGTTATACCTTTAGCGTTTTGGGCATGTCTGGCTCATTAGAAAATGTAAAAATCATGACTCTTCACCACTCCCACCCTGTAAGCTTTTTCAGTCTCCAAGTTATGGAAATTTCTTTCCGTAATGGCAGTAATTGTTAAGGCTTTTCTGGACAAAATGCTGGGAAAAGTTATTGAAATTGTGGAACCTCTGAAGGCTCAAGGCTTCTTTCTTTAAAATCAGATTGCATGTTCATAGCACTTAGGTCTCAAATAGAGTTGCTGAAAAAATATAATAATTTGCACTAAGCTGGTGGCTTCCATTGCAATTATTGCGATGGGGATTTGGGTTCCATCCAGGCCAACAAACTTGCTGAGCTGACAGTTCTGTCCTGGTAGCATGGTCTGCCTGCCACCTTTAGGCATTCTGAGTCTGATCTGGGAGGGAGATGCCCATTCCTGAATCCTATTTCCTCCCATAATTAGAATGTTGAATACTCGAAATGAACATATTCATTTTTTCTTTAGCTATCCCAAGTAATTATTGTTAAAGCTATGAGATTCCATTGAAATCAAGTGGGTATAGTAAGGACTGTAACAACCACTATGTAGGACAAGACAGGCAGAAGGCTAGCAGAACGCATCCATGAACACCAACTAGCAGTCAGAAGACACAATGAGAACTCCTTAATCTCACAACACATGGACAGACTTAACCATAGTTTCAACTGGGAAAGCATTAGCAACTTAGACCAAGCTAAACCCAAAAATGCAAGGGAATTCCTGGAAGCTTGGTATTCAGACAAGACAGCCGTCAATAGGCACATAGAGATAAATAACATCTACACACTATTCAAAAGAGACAATAAAAAGGAAAACAAAAGACCAGAACATCTCCTCACCAGCAGTCACCACCCAGATAAGTAGAGATTAACACCAAGATTATCACCAGACATACAATCAGCAGTAAACAGTACCCTAATCAAGGAACTACCAGATGAAAAAACAAAACAAAACCCACACCCCCACCAACACTGGCAGGGCATGCCTCTCTATATAAACAGAGAGCAAACTCCATTCCATTCTAGCACTGAAGATGTTACCTAGCTGGGTAATGAAACATTTGCAAGAAAACAGCCAAGCTAAGAGAACCCCAAGGACTCCACACTTTAACCCTGAACTACACGTATTTGCTTCTATTGGTACCTTTTCATCAATTTCCTTCACATTAATATCCAGAGGTCCTCCTTATTTCCTTTCCATAGTTCCAAATCCAGTAATATTGGCCATGTTGACCACAATCTGCACCCTTATATTACTGCACTTCTTCTCCTTAAATCAGCTGGGGTCTTCCACATTTAGAAGTCACCACATTGAAAGATATGTTTCTGATTAGACATCTCACTTTGACTTATTCAGGAAGATCTGCTCCTGCTGATAGTTACGCTTTAAGTTTCACTGTGGTTTATGTCAGCTTGGTTAGTGAGTTTAAAAATACCCTGAATATAACTAGAGATAGGTGAAATTGTCAGTTTGGAATTTGGTCAGTTGTTCATTTCCCCAGTGTTTTCAGTTGTGAGAATATGGTGGCCTGTTGAACTCTCCGAATAAACTCTATGTATACAATATATGGTTAATGTAATCATGGATATTCTATTTACCCACTTTTTGGGTCATACAGTACACAGAACCATAAACTAACCAGCCAGGCTTGGCTTGCACAACATACTAGATCAAAATGTACGGTTTGGCATGCTGTACAAAACAGTATAGAGAGAGGGGCTTGGAAAAAGGAACGTCCTACTTCAATAAATTATTCTGGCTTATATACTGAAATGAAGTTCATTAAAGTGTCAGTTCAGCTCTGCATCAGAAAGCCACAATGTTCTCTTGTTTTGCTAGATGAGGAGGAATTTTAATATAATATAGCAGGAGGAATACCACTAAACCACCACATTGGAATGCCTTTCCATTAAGAATACTTTCAATGGTAACTTGGTATTTCTAATACCAACATTTACAAAACTGCTAAAATTACATGGACACTTGCATTATGTTCCCAAAAGAATTGAAACACTGTGCTAGACTCTTAGGACTCTTTATAATTCAGAGCAAACTTGCTGAAGAGTAAGAGCTATACGCTTTGTAGCTTACCACTGAATAACTATCTTTAGAGTGACGTTGTTTTGCATTCAGACTGTGTTATCTATATTGGGATTTCAAGCTAGGTAGCTAACCTTCAGAAAAGATATTTGTGAACAGCTGGATGTAAAAGTAATGTAGAATTTTATCAGAATCTGGTAGTGTCTGTTCTGACTAACACATTTTATTAAAAGGCAATCTCAAAAGATCTCAACAAATATAATGGGTTTTTAACACATTACAATTATTAATTGGTAGGGTACTGGTAATCTTTCACACATGTAACATCTACATAGCCACTCTGTCTTTCCCTCCTCCTCTCCTCCCCCCAATTATCCAATTTAAGTCCTACATCAGTCTAGCCACTCTATGCATTGGATGAAGTGACCTGTTGTTTTTCAAAAGTGTATGCCTTTTAATAAAATGTACTAGTTGGAAATGGCTCTACCGAATTTTCCCTGATTTTTTGCTACCATACATTATCATAGAGAGCCAGTTTGGTATAGTGGTAAAGGCAGTAGGCTAGAAACCAGGAGACCTGGAGTTCTAGTCCCACCTTAGGTACAGAGGCAGCTGGGTGACCTTGGGCCAGTCCCTCTCTCTCAGCCCTAGGAAGGAGGCAATGGCAAACCACTTCTGAAATCTTGCCAAGAAAATGGCAGGGACTAGTCCAGGAAGTTGCCAGGAATCAACACTGACTTGAAGGCACAAAAAAATAAAAATAAAATAAAAAATAGCATGACTCTATTACAATGTCAGATATTTTTGTGAGTCTTGTTAGAAGATGCAATGAAAATCTGGTTAAATGAATAGATAAATTCTCTTTTTGCACTTCAGACTTTTTCCTGAGATCCTGTCATCTTGAAAGTAAATGATGAAGCTGCTGTATATTGTACCTTTTCTTATGCTTCCCTTCACTATGATGGAAGCCCGTCCAAAACTCTTAGGTAAGTACCAGCTAAAATTGTATGGTTTTTAAATAAAATCTGATTTAAAACTTGAGACAAAGCTAAAAACAGATTGATATGTAGACAATCCAGCAGCAAGGTAGATAGACTCAATTATAATGCTGATGGATGCACTGTTAGAAGACCTGAAGGACTAGGATTGGGACAAATTGTCCTGGAAAAAATCTAGCTCTGTGGTTGCCAAGAATTGACATTGATTTGATAACACATAATTAATGTAGTATATGTTGTGAGGTAATGAGATGACATAATTACATCATTTCTTCTGATATTTAAAAACCTAATAATTATGCATTGGCTTTTACTTGCTAGCTTTTAGTAAGACTCAATGTTCAGTAGCATTGCATTCTGCTTACAGTCAAAATAAACCTGACAAAAAGTACTTTTTCAGATAATCATCCATTTAAGAGTGAAGATTCTTTATAATTTACCTTCCTATCAAAAATGTATAATTCAAATGCATCTCAGAATGTATAATCCGAATGTCTCACCAGAAAAAGCTTGAGCTGATTAAATTTGAACAAGGTCGTATTCCTCATTCTCCTTTCTTAGTTGGTGGTTGTTTTTTTGTTTTTTGTTTTTGGCATACTATGCAACAACATAGTGCTGTAGAGTGTGTATACTTTATAGGAAGTTGCAACCAGTCAAGGCTTTTCTCGCAAGTCTAGTATCTATACTGTGTCTACCCTATATGGGTAGGGATTCGGTAGCCCTAATGTGCTACTAAAGTCCCATATGCCACTTCTGAAACTTTATGGTAGCAATCAGAGAAGTATTTTAAATAAATAAATTGGGGTGGTGGAAGAATTGCAGATTAAAAGTGTAGCCCAGTGCAAGTTTAATCAGGGTGTTTAAGTTGGACTAATTTCCATGTAAATATACTGTGGAATTGGCAAAATAATTAGTGGAAACATTTGGAAAAAGGTCCATTGAATAAAACAGTTGACCTTGAATTCGCAGGTCAGTTTCATGCCTTTTCGATCAAATCATTCTTTCTGATCAGTCCTAATTATTTATATATATATATATATATAATTTTTTAAAAATGCTGTGTCTTAGATGTGGGTTAAAATGTAATGTATGAGGCAACTCTAAAATGCTAATGTCTAGTAGTGTCTATTTTTTTTTGCTAGACTGTATGTAAGCAAAAACAAAAAAAGTACTAGTCCTCTACATTTTTCTCAAGCTTTTTTCAATGAATAATACTAACTTTGCTGCCAAGATATGAATATCAGGAAAGGCAGTCTGGCACCTCATAATGATTTGGAGTAGAATTCCCATTGCTACTGGCCATTGGCCTTGTTGAGTATTGATAGCAACTGAAGTCTAAATAAACTTCCTGCCACAATTGATTGGCATGTGGAAAATAATCCTCCATATGAGTGCTCTCAGGCAGGGTCCTTCCAGGCACCTGAAATTTCCCTAAGATTTCCTTATGGTGGACACCTTCGGTTGAAACTCTTGGGATTCCTAAGCAGCTTGACTAAAGTTTGAAGGGCATTTTGTCCAGTAATTTTGGGAGTTACAGTGCCAAAATATTTTGGGGGTGCCAGGCTGCAAAATGGGGCATGAGACTGGTGAAATATTGATGAATGGAAATTTGTTTGGTTCCCCTCTCTTGATATCAAGTTAAGATGTTTCCATTTGGGCAGTGTTTATCTATCAAATGGAATATATTGTACTGAGTATTACTTTTTGTTTAAGGGTATTTTACATGGAATGACAAGTCTATAATTTTGTTTTAGAAGTGTTTACAACTTCTATGTATGTGTGTTTGTGTACTTGTGCGTATGTGTGGGTACACTTGTGCCACAAATCATTCATGTTCTGGATGGAAAAGCTGAAATAGAGTCTTAATTATTAAAGAAAGGAATACCTTTTTCAAGGTATAAATGATTATTAAACCAGTTTTATTATTTTTCCTCCTCCAGCAACTAAATGTAAGACTGGTCCATTGGACATTGTCTTTGTGATTGACAGCTCACGTAGTGTCCGTCCCTTTGAGTTTGAGACCATGCGACGCTTCATGATTGACATCATCCATAACTTGGATATAGGGCCTAATACCACACGGGTTGGAGTGATTCAGTACTCCAGCCAAGTCCAGAATGTCTTCTCTCTCAAGTCCTTCTTTACGCGGGCTGAAATGGAGAAGGCTATAAATAGCATTGTCCCCTTGGCTCAAGGCACTATGACAGGCTTGGCTATCCAGTATGCCATGAATGTGGCCTTTACCATACAGGAGGGGGCCCGGCCCCTTCACAGGAAGATTCCCCGTGTGGCTGTGATTGTGACTGATGGACGGCCCCAGGACCGTGTGACTGAGGTGGCTGCTCAGGCACAAGCAGCTGGCATTGAGATCTACGCTGTGGGTGTGCAGCGGGCAGACATGAACTCTTTGAAGGCCATGGCTTCTCCTCCACTGGAGGAACATGTGTTCTTGGTGGAGTCCTTTGATCTCATCCAAAAGTTTGGCAAGCAGTTCCAGGACAAGTTATGTGGTGAGTAATGAGATAACGCTTGTATTGAGACTGATTTTTACCCTTCTCATTTTCCTTCTACACACTTACTATGAGTGGGCAAAGCTTTTCATTTTGAATGTGAAACTTTATGAAATTTCAAATCTCAAGTATTAAACTGCTGTTTCAAGTGTGAGTCAGTCTATTTTGAGCATTTTGGAAATATTTAGAGCTGGAAACAGCTCTGTTTTGAACATGAAACATAGTTCCCAGCTTGAAACATTTCCCAAATGCTCAAAACAGCCTGTTTCACACTCAGCAGTGAGGTTTTGTGAAGGTTTTCACTCAAAACTGTTCAGAATAAAACGTCATACAACTCTAATATTTATTTACAGACCTTTTTGAGATGATTTGATCTAAAAAGTGGCATACGCACTGATTAAATATATTTAATCAATATATTTCTAATTCTAGTTCCCCTCTCAAAACTCCACTTTTTCATTAAGGCTGTGTTCAGCAGCCATTCTTGGTTTCAAATAACTTATTCAGGAAGTATGTATATGAGTATCTGGTGGGGGGGAGTGGGGGGGTACTGCCATTGCTATTTTTATGTTGTGGTTGTTCCTTCATTCACTCTAATCCTACTACTCCATATGCATGAAGCTCCTTAAATGCTCTCTGTTATTTTACATATATATTAATTAGGGATCATTTTATTAGTTTACACATGGGCTATGCAGAGTGACCCGCAGAGGAGCCAGACTAGAGCTAACTAAATCACTTGAGCACATCCCAGTCCATTCCTTCCTTTGACTTACTCTCTTTTTTGCCTGAGGAGTCTCTGTGGTAGCATGTCCACCCACTTGCATTCATGCTGTTTGTTAAAGTGTACTTCACAGGTTCATAGGATTGGAAGAGACCTTGGAGGTTATCTACTCCCCTGCCCAGGGCAGGAGTCCTCAGACCATCCCAAACAAATGACTCTCCAGTCTTTTCTTGAAAACCTCCAGTGACGGGACACCCATGACTTCAAGAGGCAGGCTGTCCCACTGCTTAATAGCTCTCACAGACAGGAAATGCCTTCTTATTTCAAATTTGGATCTCTCGCTTAAGTTTCCAACCAATTAGTTTTTGTCCTGCTCTTTGGCACTAGGGAGCATAAATCCACACCCTCATCTCTTTGATAGTCCTTGAAGTATCAGAAGACTGCTGTCATGTCTCCCCTTTAGCCTTCTCTTCTTTAGGCTAAACATACCTTGCTCCTTCACCCATTCATGGTTTAGATTTAGCCTCCAAGCCCCCTACTATCCGTGTTGCTCTTCTAGGCATTCTTTCCAGTTCCTCAGCATCCTTCTTGTGGTGAGTAGAACTGGGCACAGTATTCCAGAAGTGCAGCACTTCTTTCTTGCTCCTTGGCTCA
The DNA here is from genome assembly GCF_059951505.1 of Python bivittatus. Lineage (NCBI taxonomy): Eukaryota > Metazoa > Chordata > Lepidosauria > Squamata > Pythonidae > Python > Python bivittatus. The sequence goes on from NW_028277098.1 coordinate 82,523,333, forward strand.
CAGTCTTTGGAATTGCAATCTTTCCGTTGTTGTTTTGTTTTCCATGTCGCCACCTACACTGTGCCAAGATATAGGGCAGATTGCAGTGCCAAATGAAACTCTGGAGTAAGACGTGATGGAGCATTGCGAGGGTTCTTTGTTTTCCAAGGACTGGACACGCCACAGCTTAGCAGATCTGTACTTAATGCTTTATTGCAGCACACACCTTCCCCACCAACAGGCTATTGCTCTCCACCCTTCTAGGCTTTGCAAGTGATGTTGCCATGTAAATATCTCTTTAATACTCAGTCCTTTAATACTTAGTCCAAATAAAAGTCTCAAAGTCTGTACAGTGGCATACAGCCTTTGCCTTCTTCCAAAAATTCTTACACTATTTGGGATGAGGTGCTGCCTCAGTGTGATTACTCCTTTTCTAGTTGCTGCTGAGCTCCCAGCCAAGCTCCAGGCAGGAATCCCACCAAGATATGCTGCTCATCGTAGGTTGGGGTCCTGGCAGTTGACTGATAGTCCTCTTGCCCGCCTATAATAGCTGCCAATCTCCAGATGTCACCTCTGCTTCCCCATCTGCGTGTGGTTTTCTTACCTCCGTTTCTCCTACACCCCCACTCTGTCTTAGTGTTTGTTTTTGTAAGTTAAAGGCCTCAGTGGTGGTGAGGCTGCCTCTGGACATTGGCACATCCTTGAAAATGCCAGGGTGTGGCTCAACTATTACAGGCAGCTGGAACGCCGGCTTGGAATCTTGTGAGTAAAGTTTGAGTTAGAGAAATGAGTGAATGCATGAGGGATGTGGAGTGGGAAACATTTCTGCCTGGCTGCAGCTGCTGTTCTCAAGCACAGACAGCAACCCCATCTTCATTCCCTCACAGGCACTAAGTTGAAGTGCATTTTGACCTTTCCCCCCCTTTTTACCCCAGCAAATGTTTGCTGGGTTGTTTTTAAATCAATAGACAATTCAAAGGGAGAAGGAGGCTTTACAGACTTGACACCCAACAGCTGCCTTCCCACTTCCATCCACTTAGCAGCAAGGTCTGACAAAATCTACTGCAAGCACATTAGAACCCAGCTCCATAATTGGATGTTCTGATTCTTTTCAGCTCAGCTTAGGAAAATCCTCCTTTAAGACTTTCTATCAATTCACAAAGATTGGGGGGCAATGAGTAGGTAGATATTGGGGGTTGAATGGGTGGGATGGAAGTCTATTCTTGCTCTCTCTGCACCTGTCTACGAAAGTGTGATAACTAACTTCTGTAGATATCTTGTGGGTTTCATAGATACCGGCCAGTCAGTGCTATGCACAGGTGGTGGGTGTCTGCTGAAAATCTATAGGATCTTTTCTATCCAAATTTGTACCTAAAGAGAAAGATATTTAGACTGAACTACATGCTTCCAAATGAACTCCACTACTTTAACAATGTTAACAGTTTCCAGCACAACTTTCTTCTCAGTATACAAACTTACATCTTCCAGGTGTTGATATGTGCACAGAACTTGATCATGGCTGCCAGCATACCTGTGTCAGTATCCCGAACTCCTTTTATTGCCAGTGTAAACCAGGATACAAACTCAATGCAGATGGAAAAACATGCTCAAGTAAGAGTAATAGACTATTTAACTGATGGGTGAGATTTTGAAACCATGTTGTGGGCACTCACAAAATAGCTGTTTTTCTGGACCGAGGGAAAAACATTTAATCACAGTTCTGCTATTGGGTTGCCATTTTTAATTTGTAATGCCTGTGGGATCCATTGGTTCTGGGGGCTGGTACTTTGCAGCCTGCTCGCTTCTCTTTTACATTTTTTATTTTAAAAAAACCTAGTACATCAAGTGATTTAGTAATCATAAAGGGACAAGATCACTGATGTAAATGAGGATCTGTTGGGAACCCCAGAAGTACTAACTAACTAACTATCTATCTATCTATCTATCTATCTATCTATCTATCTATCTATCTATCTATCTATCTATCTATGCACTCACATATAATTAATAGTTATTGATTATGTATTAGTTATGGTACCCAACGTAGTGTTCATAGGAATCAGTGTTCATGTATGTACAATATGTTTCAGAAAGTTAAAGCAGTCTAGACAACATTTTTAAAATGTTTAAATCTGTGATTCAGAGACAGGTGCCATTGGATGGAATTGGTTTTAAAAATTGCTAAGTCATAGAAGAAAAAATTAGAAGCTATATCATGTGGGAATTTTATCTGATGCTTTCTGTGAGTCGCTTGCTAATGGAGATAGCAAAGGGAGAGTCGAAGTACTGCTTATAGACAGAAATATAGCTAATGTGAAAGTAATGAACTAGAAGATAGATCTGTATCTAGTTGGGGTGGGTTAGGATTTGGTTTTCTGTTAGCTGTACCAGTGGTGGACTGTAGAAAACATTTCTCTCAGTCTTTCTGTGAAGGTTCAAACTCTGAGTTCTGTTTTACTTCTGCAGCCCTTGATGCTTGTGCTAATGAGAGACATGGCTGCGAACACCAGTGTGTTAGTTCACGTGGTACCTTCACTTGCCGTTGCCAGACAGGCTATGAACTCAATCAAGACAAAAAGACCTGTAGCAGTGAGTAAACTGTGCTGCAACAGCAACTATAGGGAGAAATAACCATACATGCTGTTGAAACTTGTGGGGGTGTATGTGTTAATTTTCAGCAAGAAAATGGTATAATGAGAAAGGCCACCTCCCCTTGCAATGCTGGGGTCTTTCCTGTCCTCATTAAACTATACAAAAAAGGAGAACTGTGGACCTTCTGATATTGTTGAACGTTCCTAGCAGCCTCAACCCTGCTGGCCAGTGGAGAGGGATATGGTTATTGTAGTTCAACAACCTCTGGAACATCGCAGGTGTTCAGACAGGTGTTCAGTGTTTTCCAACACTGCATTAGATGTGTTCTTCTGTATTTGATGCCAGTGTTGTTTGATGTAAAGGAAATGGAGGGAAAGGCAAATGTTTGTGGTAAATGCTGGATCTTGAGTCCTGCCATTGTGTTAAATCAACATTATAGATCGTTTTACAGGTAGTCCTCAACTTATGATCACAGTTGGGACCAGAACTTCCATCGCTAAGTGATGCAGTTGTTAAATGAGTTGCACCCAATTTTATGACCTTTTTGCCGTGGTCATTAAGTGAATCATGGTCATTATGCAAATCCAGCATCTCCCATTGACTTTGCTTGTCGGAAGCCCCTGGCAATGTCACAAATGGTGATCACGTGACCCCAGGATGCTGCAACCGTCATAAATACATGTCAGTTGCCAAGCGTCTGAATTTTGATTACATGACTGCAGGGAAGCTGCTACGGTTGTAAGTGTGACGACTGGTCATAAGTCATTTTATTCAGTGCTGTTGTAACCTTGGATGGTCATTAAATGAATGGTTGTAAGTCGAGGACTACCTGTATTGAATGTGTGATGTTCTCCTCTAATGGTATCTTTCTTCTTTCAGTGATCAATTTCTGCAATTTTAGCAACCACAGTTGCCAGCATGAGTGTGTTAATATAGTCAATGGATATTACTGCCGGTGTCGTGATGGCTTCACTTTGCAGGCAAATGGCAAGACATGCCAAGGTACATTTTATATATGCCTGACTGTGGCATTATATGCATTAGTCCCTCACATGTAGCCCACACTTAAATGGGCCAAAGGATTATACCTTTGGAATTAGACTGGCAGACCAGTTCAAATAGTCATCCGCTGGAGTTATGAATATGATTCTGATGCTCTAGATAAATAAGCCATGACTGACATATAAAAGCTGCTCTGTAAATGTTTGGAGACTTGTGAAACATTGGGAAATATTTCTGTTCATGTATTTAATTCATTCATTTATATGAAATCCCTGTTAGAGATCATCTTTTGGTTTGAGGGGAGGTATCATCAATAGGTGTACATCAGCTGTACATCACCATGTCAGGTCTAGCCAGAGATGTGGAAATCTTGAACCAATGTCTGGAGCCTCTGAGGGACTGGGTGGGGAGAAACAGGCCCTAGCAAGATGGAGATACTGTTTGTCTGTAAACTTCTGGGTTTTCAAGAAACTTTGGTTCAAGAGTTAGCTTAGGTGGGGTCAAGCTTCTCTTAAGAGTGCAGGTCCATGGTTTGGGATTTCTCACAGCATCTGCTTGAACATCAGGTAGAAGCCGTGGCCATGGGAACACTTGCCCAGCTTCAGCTGGTATGCCAGTTATGTTCTACCTGGTTCCAGAAGCTCTGGTGACATTGACTCATATCCTTACCACCAAACATTTGGATTATTGCAGTGTGCTATTTTAGAAGACAGAAGCTGCAACTGGTACAGAATGGAATGGCCATGTTAGCTGGTGAAACCTGCTATTGCAGAATAACACCTGCACTGTCTGCCAATAGGCTTCTAGGCCCAATTCAAGGCGCTGATAATTACCTGTAAAGCTCTATATGTTGTGGCACAGGGTTTCATTAGGGACCATCTTACTCGAAATGACTCTGCCCATCCTGTGAGGTCACTGAGAGAGGGCCTGCTCCTATGGGTACATGGGCCACAAGGCAGGCCTTTCCTGTGGCAGCCCAACTCTGTGGAACAAACTCTTTCCAGATGTGTGTTTGGCCTTTCGTAATAAAGGCCTTATTGTTTAAGCAGGTTTTGAGATTTAAATTGATGGCTATTTTATCATTTATATTTTCAAGCTGATTTTTAGGGAGTTGGGGGTTGGTTATGTTGGGATGATTATGTTATACATACTGCCCCAGGTTGTCTGAGTAGATGATTTAAAATGTTGGAAAATGAATGAAATGTTGTGGGCGCTTCTGTACAAGTGCTGAGACTCGTGTGGATGTCTCTTACCATCCTTGTAGGGATAGGATATTTCAGCATTACTTACATGCCTGTAAGTGGCCATATTTTCTTGGAAAAAATAAAGGACAAACTTGAAAAGGGGACAAATCTGAAAGAGGTTCATAAGCTTAAAAGAAAGTAATTGTTTATGTTTATAGCTTTGCTTAACAAAGGAAAATTCAAGAGCAAAACCAAGAAAATAAGTAATTAAATTAGATAAATCTAAAGGACAGCTTTCTGAAAGGACTGTAATAAAGAAATAAAGGACTTATCACAAAGGACGTATGTCACCGAACCTATAGGTGAACCAGCATGGGTATCTGTTAAACATTTACTCATTTTTATATCTGAAAGATATTTGAGAGACCAGGACTATTTCTCAGAGCACTGCACAAGTCACCATTTGGTCATAATGCAGCCATTCCCAATCTGCCTGTGGAAGAAGGCAGTTGTAGTTCGACACATTTAGAAGTTGCCCTGTTTGGCAAAATCTGTCTTTGTAGTTCTCTGCATGATACATGACATGCTTCTTATTGGTATTTCAGCCAATGATCTCTGCAATACGGTAGAGCATGGATGTGAATTTAAATGTCTCAGTACCTCTGGCTCTTACCACTGTGTTTGCCCAGAAGGTCAGCAACTGCAGGCAGATAAGAAGACCTGTAACAGTGAGTATCAGGTTCTTTGTGCTTGATAAATGGCTCCTCCAGCATATCGGAGATTTTTCCTGGCTAAGCATCTCATGAAAGGGTAGCCACAGAGATTACTTCAAAGAGATAGCAGACAATAAAGAGTGGTGTTTTCAATGAGAGCCCTCACTGTTGCTAGTGAGTATTTTTACTGAACTGAATACAGAGATGTCTTTCTGATCCTTGGAAACATTTTAGGCCACCATACAATAGAAATAAATGATTTGTTGGGAACCTTAAAGTCATCATGAGAGTTATATTACTTTCTGGAGCTTATTGGAAGTCCCAGAGTGAGTAACCATGGGTTTGAAGAAGACAAGAATGCACTGAATTGAGAAATGCTTTTAGGATTTGTGGTGATGGAATGAAAGGATTGAACATAGTGCTTGGTTCTCCTGTAATCTAGTAGAAAGCTTGGGGTGCAATTTGCAAAGATTCTATGAAGGGAAGTGCAAAGATCCTGGTGTACAAAGCACATCCAGTATATCAGGCATTGGCTAGAGTTAGAGACAGATATAGTTCCCATGCACCCCGAAAGGGTCAGCAGAAAAAAACAAGCTTGATCTAAAATGGGCTATGTCTGAGTCCCAAAGACAGACAAGATTCCAGTGACTTGGATGCATAGGAAGCTATGACAGTGGTGATTTTTGTAGATGAACTGAGTTCCTTTTATTCAGCCACTTCTGCCAGTGATAGAGGAACTGACTTGACTATCATGGCTTAATGTGTTCTGACTGGATTGTAATATTAATGGTTTGAATCCTAGAGGCACATGGTAATCTGGCTGGTTTACTGAGGAGCTGGTGTACTATGGTGACTTCCAGAAAGGTGGATTTGAACCACTGCTTCATCCCCACTCTGGTAATCACTGAATAGGTGAAGGAACAACCATACCTTCTATGACAAGGAAGCACACAAAAAGAACAGAAGCAACAAGTCACAATAATACAAAAATGATAATAGTTCATGTTGGACATCATGATGCAAATCCCATTTTTACTGTCGTGAGGGTTGACAGAAGTATGTAAGTCTGGTATTTGCATTATGACATCATGACACACTTTTCATCTTACCCCTTCCTTGCTGTTCCCAGGAACATCCACAAACAGAAGGAGGAATTAGCTAAGGAGTGAGGCCTTCTAGTAGGAATAACAGACTAAGGACTGCAGGCAGTTTATATTTTTAGTTACTGTAAATGAACTAAGTAATTGCAGTTCAATTAAAGTCTCAAGTCATTTTATAAACAATAAGTGTACCTGATCTGCACCTTAGCATTCCCTTGAGTAAGGACTTGAGAGAGAATCTCCAAAGCTTTGTAGGGCAAGAAGTGCAAGATTGGTAGGAAATTCTCTGATATATGAAGCAGGTGTCTGCCAAGCTCAGTGGTTCCAAGACTCACAGGGAGTTTCCTTGCCTTGCCTTGCCTTGCCTTGCCTTGCCTTTCCTTCTTCTTTTTCTTTTTTGAAGTCAAGATCAAAACCGCCTCCTCTCAGCTTTCTCTTTTTTCTTGGGAAATAGAGTGCAAAGCTGGGCACATTGATTTGGTGATGGTGATCGATGGCTCCAAGAGTGTCCGGCCCCAGAATTTTGAGCTGGTGAAACAGTTTGTCAACCAAATAGTGGATTTCCTAGATGTGTCTCATCAAGGCACCCATGTGGGGCTGGTCCAGTACTCCAGCCGAGTGCGCACTGAGTTCCCACTCAACAAATTCACAACAGCAGATGATGTCAAGAAAGCTGTGCAAAGGGTGCAATATATGGAGAAGGGCACCATGACTGGCCTGGCCCTCAAGCACATAGTGGAACACAGTTTCTCTGAGGCAGAAGGTGCCCGACCTCTTTCCCAAAATGTTCCCAGGATTGGCCTGGTCTTTACGGATGGACGCTCTCAAGATGACATCTCCGAATGGGCTAGAAGAGCAAAGGAATCAGGTAAGGCTACAAACAGAAAGTGTGATAGTTGCATAATTGTTTGATTCATATCTTGCCTTTCCTCCAGGAGCTGAAGGTAGCATGCATAGTGCTCCCTTGTCCAATTTTTCACATCAACAACCTTGTGAGAGAAGATGAGCTGAGAAAGAGTGACTGCCCCAAAGTCAACCACTGAGTTTCCATGGTTGATGGTGGACTTCTACCTGGATCTGCCTCATCATAGTGCAGTACCTTAAACTATATGACACATCAACTCTATGTTTATAATGTGTTTAATGCATTGCAGCACTATTATTCATAATTGCACAGATATGGAGAGATATAGAGGATATAATACATGACTCTGAACTGATTTAATCCTTGGAAGCACCTCCCAAATGTACATGTTTTGCTTTAACAGAGATATTAAATTATAGCCGCCTTTTGAACAACAGCTTGATCACTAAGCTTGTGTGAAGTGGTTTGGTTTCATGTCAGTGAGGTGCTTTGTACCACAGAAGTTCTATGATTTGCACTGGTGATTTCAGCTGCCTCAATCAGTAGTTCTATTACTCTTCCAGCTATAGGAACTGCCAGAAGAGATCTCAGAAATGAAGCAAAGTGGGGTAATGCTTTGCTGTTGGGCCTTCAAAGTAAAGTATTCCTTGAAAGCTTTGTGTAGCACATTGATCACGCGTCCAGTGGCAAAAACAATTTATCTGCAGCTTCCAGTGTCAGGACTTAATAAATAATTAACAAGTTATGGTTCTCATAGCCTTTCCATATTGTCTTCCAGATGTCTAACTCTCAAAAATCCTATCCAGCATTTCAGCTGAAAATTATGAGAGATGCCTAACACATCTAGAGAGCATCAAGTAATGAAAGACTCGATTATATACATTTAGAAAAGCATTATTTATTTGAAACAGAAAATGGGAAACTGCCATTATTTTAGAACTAGATTGTCCAGCTGATCCTGGGGTGGCCAATTTTGGACCCTGTGGATGCTGTTGGGCTCCAGTTCTTCATCCACCATAGCCATTGATCAGGGATGATGGGAGTTACAGTGCAGCAAGTTTACAACCCTGGTCTAGTCCAATCATGCCTACTTGGTCAAACTGTGATTCTCAGATATCACCTCCTATTTCATTCCTTTACAAGTAACAGTTATTAACTATCTTCATATTGATGGTGCTTCCTGAATATTTCTGCTTCAAATTTATATTGCTTCCATATCTTTTGAGCTGTGCTGGCTTCCCTGAAGAACCCTGGTTCTTGTACTTAGTGAGAGGGCTAAAAGTATATTTAGATATTGCTGGTATCTTCATTGCAGAACCCTTGTTCCCTGTGCTGGCTTAGAGTCTGTCTGCAATAGCAGTAGCAGGCTTTAATGGGTTGAGCAAAACTCCTCTGCCTCTGGCACACCAGATAAAAGCTTGCTGGAGCATTTCAACCCATTTCCCTGCTTCTGTATTTCTGGGTAGTGCCAGGAGTTTGTGGCTAATTAGTCAGTTCTCTAATTTCCTCCCGTCATTGCCAAAGGAAAAATGTATAAGACTTTCAGATTAACAGTTTGTAAAACAAACCAAACCAAAAAAATGAGACTCTTATACTGCTTTCTTGGCAGTTATTAAAACTGCAAGAGATGAAACAGAATGATGACACAGTGGCCTCACTCAAGCAGCTTGTGCTTTGCAGTTAAACCCAAAATTAGGGAAAAAAGAATAAAGGCTTTGTCCGTCGCCGGTGTTATGTTTGGATTCTACTTCTTTACATCTCACTGAAGCTGATCCAGACTTTCTACTCTTGCTCTTTCCCATGAATGGCCAGGAGCATTAAGTGTGATGAGGTGAACAGGACAGGCCCAAGAGAACAGACAGACAATAGCTGCATTGACATACTGTGCTAAACCAGAACATGGTTTGTTTTATTTTGGCTTTCTGTGTTGGCCAAATCCAGCCTTTTGGCTTCTAAAATATGGTTTATATCTTAGTGAAATGTATGAATGCAGCCTAATGAGGCTTACATGACAAATTGTGGTTAGACAAGCCATGATTTGTATGATTGCCTGTACAATGACAGTGGCTATTTCAGACAGTCATATAAGCTGCAATTTGAGTTTTATGTAATGTGTGGACCTGACTAATAGTTATTTAAGCCATATACTGCATTAATTTCTTACCCACTTAATTTGTACAGTTCTTGCATGATATAGCAACTAATTGGCTATAGGAGGAGATAAGCTATTGGTTCTCTGGGAGCACAGTAGCTAAGGTGTCAGACTAGGATAGGAAGCTGCAGGCATAAATTTATACTTAGCCATGGAACGTCATTCAGTGCCATCAAATCAATGTTGACTCTTAGCAACTGCATAGAAGGACCTTCTCTAAGATGATCTGCCTCCAGCCTTGCCTTTCAGGTCTCCCAACAGTGCACCCATCGCTGCCATAATTGAATCTATCCAACATGCTGCTGGTTATTTTCTTCTCCTTCTCTCTACCTTTCCCAGTATTGTGGACTTCTGAAGGGAGCTGGGTCTTTTCATAATGTGTCCAAAATATGATAATTTGAGCCTGGTGATTTGGGTCTTGAGTGAGAATTCTGCATTGATTTGTTCTCTGATCCATTTATTTGTTTTCTTGGGTATGCATTGTATTTCAGGAGGCTTCTCCAAAGTTCAAAAGTGTTAATACTCTTTCTATTCTGCTTTTTCCAACTTTCACTTCCATAGTTGCATAGGGAAGACCATTGTCTACATGATTCAGATCTTTGTAGATATACGTTTATTTATTTATTTATTTACTTAAATAATTTATATGGCCGTCTGTCTCACATGGCAATCCTAGGTGTTAAGGCTATTCCATATACCATATCACAGCATCTGAATGTCTTTTCCAAGGCTTTCATTGCTATCCTATCAAATTCTAGTCTGCAGTGTATTTCTTGGCTGCTGGTTTCTTTACCGTTGATAGTAAGGCAGAAGTATCTAGCATTTCACTTCATTAGTTTGGTATTCTTTATATTTAATCTTAGTCTCATTTTTTTCACTGTGCTTCTTGACTTTCATTTCTAGAATTTCCAATTCATTTGCATTTTCAGTAATCAGAGTAGTGTCATCAACATAGTATAGATTATTGATTATTGATGTTACTTCTTCCAAATTTAAAACCACGCTCATCTTCCTCCAATCCAACTTCCTTCAGTATATATTAGCACATAGACTGAATAAATAAAGGGAGAGCATACAGTTTTGATTCATTCTTTGTCAACTGGAGCGAGTCCATTTCATGTTTTGTCTGGACTATGGTTTCTTTTCCTATATATAGGTTCCACATGAGATATTATGGGGTTCCCATTTTCCTTAGCACATTCTACAGCTTGATAAGATCAACACAATCAATAGCTTTTCTAGAATCAATGGGACATTTATTGACTTCTTTTTTGGCATTGTTTGGCTTTTTCAGTTAGCCAGCTTGCATTAGCAATAATGTTTCTTATTCCTCAGTCTTTCCTAAAATCAGCTTGAATGTCTAGCATTTCTCTTTCATAAAGTGTCTAATCTGCTTTGAACAGTCCTAGGTATTATTTAGCTAGCATGTATCCAATAGTTTGCATAATCTGTTAAGTCTCCTTTCTTTGGTATTGGAATATAGATTGGCCTCTTCCAATCTCTTGGTCACTGTGTTGTTCTCCAGATTTGCTGGCATAGTTTGATTAGAACCTTCACTGATTCTTCTTCTGTTGTTTGCCATATCTCTGTAGATAGTCAGTGAATTCCTTTTGACTCAGTAATGACTGGAGTACTGCTTGAACTTCATCTTCTAGTATTAAAAGTTCTTGTAAGTAGGGAAGGTCTTCTAAATTATCTTGGATGTTAACAACCTTACTGTACAGAATTTCAGTTCACTCTATGTTTGTTTGTTGTTCTTTGAATCAACTATTATTTACCCATTGGTATCCTTTAACATACTAATTCAAGGTTGGAACTTCCTTCTGAGTCTAGAGATCTTTAGGGAAACTTTCCTTGTTTTTCCATATCTATTTCCATCTTCAATATCTTTACAGATGTCATTGTAATATTGCTTCTTCTTTCTTCTAACAGTCTCTTATTTCCTGAGATCCTTATCTTTCTTGGCTTTGGCTTCTTGCCTGTTCTTCGACTGTTTGTCCCCCCATCCAGTCTGCTTTCTTCTCTTTCTTGGTTTTTGGCAGTCTCTTTTCTAATTCATCTTTAACAGTTTATTTGATCTTATTCCACAGTTCCTCTGGTTCCCTATCAATGAGGTTCAGGACTTCAAAGCAATTCCTGATGTTCTCCTTGAAAATGGTGGGTATACACTCAATATCATATTGTGGAAACTGGTTGGCTTTGTTCTTCTGCTTTAGCTTGACTTTGAAATTGCACATGAGCAGTTCATGATCTGTTCTACAGTAAGCCCCTGCCCATATCTTTGCTGTTGTTGCTGGGCTTTTCTATCTCCTTGTACCAATAATATACTCAATTTGATTTCTGTGTACTCCATCTGGTGATGTCCTTGTATGTATGCGTCATTTTGGTTGTTTGAAAATTATGTTAGCAATTAAGTCTTTGGATTGGCAGAGACTGATAAGTCATTCTTTTGCTTCATTTCTGTTTCCTAGGCCATACCGTCTGATTACATTTTCCTCCTTGCTATTTCCAGCTGTCTTTAATCACAAGCAGCACATCTTGTTCTGTCAGTTTCAAACTGAACATGACTACTAAACTCACCAGCCTTCTCTTCTTCTGCATCAGTGATTGGAGTATAAACCTAGATAACCATCATATTAAAGGGTTGTTTGTGAAGTCTAATTGATAATATTCAGTTTCTGACTGTATTGTACCCAAGTACTCTCTTTGCTATATCCTTCTATGACTGTGAAGGCAACACTGTTCCCTCTTTGTTTTTCATGTCCTTAGTAGTAAACAATGTGGTCTTCTGACTGCAAGTGTTCAGTTCCAGCCCGTTTCAACTCAGTGATCCCTAAGATGTCCATGAGTAGTTAACCCATTTCATGTTTCGTTGTTTAGCTTGCCCACGTTCATGCATTTTATGTTCTGTGTTCCTGTTGTAATTCTCTCTTTGCTGCTTAAGATTTCCCTTTCCTGCATTGCAACATCAGCAATTTGAGATCCATAACGCTCTAGTTTTATTTATTTATTTCAAATTTGGACACCACCAGTCTCACGAGGAAGTGACTCTGGGCGGTTCAGCCAAGTCATAACATTAGTACTCCAAAAGAACCTCAGGTGTTACTCAATAGCATGTTGAGGGCCACTGTTGATCACCTTATAGTGTCTATCCATGTATGTGGGTGGGTGTTACTAAAATAGAAGAATGGAATACCACTGCCTTCTCCCATGCACTTTGCTATTGTCACTAAAGTGCTAATGTTCCTATATTGCTGCTGCTCAGTATAGGTGCCTGTTTGCTTTAGCTGGGATGACTTTCACGCCTTGGGTAACTCTGCTGGGAGAATATACTCTTGGTGTACAGTCCCAGTGTTCTCACTGCATCCCTCCCAGGAGGCAACATAATAGAACTTGTGGAGGGGGGTTATGACTCTGGGTGGGTCATTCTTTTTCAAGGATTATTGTTAGGGGGAAAATTGGATGTAAGGAATGTTATGTATGCTGTCTCAAGCTCTTATCAGAAAATTACTTGGTTAGGTGTCACTGAGCCAGGCCCAACACCTGATGACTACAGTCAGGTCCAGAAATATTGGGACATCGACACAATTCTAACATCTTTGGCTCTATACACCACCACAATGGATTTGGAATGAAACAAACACAATGTGCGTTAACTGCAGACTGTCAGCTTTAATTTGAGGGTATGTACATCCAACTCAGGTGAGCGGTGTAGGAATTACAACAGTTTGCATATGTGCCTCCCACTTGTTAAGGGACCAAAAGTAATGGGACAGAATAATAATCATACATCAATCTTTCCCTTTTTAATACTTGGTTGCAAATCCATTGCAGTCAATCACAGCCTGAAGTCTGGAACGCATAGACATCACCAGACGCTGGGTTTCATCCCTGGTGATGCTTTGCCAGGTCTCTACTGCAACTGTCTTCAGTTCCTGCTTGTTCTTGGGGCATTTTCCCTTCAGCAAGTGAAATGCATGCTCAATGGGATTCAGGTCAGGTGATTGACTTGGCCATTGCATAACATTCCACTTCTGTCCCTTCAAAAACTCTTTGGTTGCTTTTGCAGTATGCTTTGGGTCATTGTCCATCTGTACTCTGAAGCGCCGTCCAATGAGTTCTGCAGCATTTGGCTGAATGTGAGCAGATAATATTGCCCCAAACACTGCAGAATTCATCCTGCTGCTTTTGTCAGCAGTCACATCATCAATAAATACAAGAGAACCAGTTCCATTGGCAGCCATACATGACCACGTCATGACACTACCACCACCACGCTTCACTGATGAGGTGGTATGCTTAGGATCATGAGCAGTTCCTTTCCTTCTCCATACTCTTCTCTTCCCATCACTCTGGTACAAGTTGATCTTGGTCTCATCTGTCCATAGGATGTTGTTCCAGAACTGTGAAGGCTTGTTTAGATGTTGTTTGGCAAACTCTAATCTGGCCTTCCTGTTTTTGAGGCTCACCAATGGTTTACATCTTGTGGTGAACCCTCTGTATTCACTCTGGTGAAGTCTTCTTTTGATTGTTGACTTTGACACACATACACCTACCTCCTGGAGAGTGTTCTTGATCTGGCCAACTGTTGTGAAGGGTGTTTTCTTCACCAGGGAACGAATTCTTCGGTCATCCACCACAGTTGTTTTCCATTGTCTCCCGGGTCTTTTGGTGTTGCTGAGCTCACCGGTGCGTTCCTTCTTTTTGAGAATGTTCCAAACAGTTGTTTTGGCCACGCCTAATGTTCTTGCTATCTCTCTGATGGGTTTGTTTTGTTTCTTCAGCCTAATGATGGCTTGCTTCACTGATAGTGACAGCTCTTTGGATCTCATCTTGAGAGTTGACAGCAACAGATTCCAAATGCAAATAACACATGAAATGAACTCTGGGCCTTTTATCTGCACATTGTAATTGGGGTACTGAGGGGATATCACACACCTGGCCATGGAACAGCTGAGAAGCCAATTGTCCCATTACTTTTGGTCCCTTAACAAGTAAAGGCACATATGCAAACTGTTGTAATTCCTACACCGTTCACCTGAGTTGGATGTACATACCCTCAAATTAAAGCTGACAGTCTGCAGTTAACGCACATTGTGTTTGTTTCATTCCAAATCCATTGTGGTGGTATATAGAGCCAAAGATGTTAGAATTGTGTCAATGTCCCAATATTTCTGGACCTGACTGTATATGTACAAAGATCCTTTATATCGCCTTGTCCCCAGTGACAATTTGCAGCTTTTTCATGGGTGTTTCAGTGATATCTCTGATCCTGTCCATCCAGCCTGTTACTTCCCCTTTCTGTGTCCTTCAGTCTTGCCAAACATTGTCATTTTTCTAATACATCAGCTGTTTGCATTATATAACCACAGTGTGAATTTCTGCTTGCAGATTGACTCAAGGAAACAATCAGCTTTTATTTGGTTCAGGGCTGATTTATTGATGTTTCCTTGGTACCCTTAGCAATTATTTCCAAATCCATAATTTGAAATATCCATCTTTATTCTTCTGCTTGTTCTCAGTATCCAGCTTTCTCAGCTATATATTCCCATTGAAAAGGCCATTGTTTTCCTGTTTGATCCTTACTGTATTTGAAATGTTCTTCATATCCTCTGTGATCTTGTCCAAATTTGTCATTGTCCTCTCACCTTTACTTTTTCAGCACACTATCCATCTTTGCCTATTCGTAAGCCAAAGAAAATAACATTTATTTATTAACTTTTATTCTTTGTCAGCTGTGAAT
This sequence comes from Python bivittatus, assembly GCF_059951505.1. Classification (NCBI taxonomy): domain Eukaryota; kingdom Metazoa; phylum Chordata; class Lepidosauria; order Squamata; family Pythonidae; genus Python; species Python bivittatus. The sequence continues at coordinate 82,538,663 of NW_028277098.1, forward strand.
TCATTAAGCATGGTAGTGGACATTATCTTTGTCTTCTTAATATTTAACATTAACCCAGATGTTCACTATTTTAGATTCCTAATGGGCTCTTCTTCTTTCTTTACTAGCTTGGTATAACTCTAAGAAACAAGCAAGCAAGCAAATAAATATATTTCCCAAGGATGAAGTCTATGTGTCAGCTTTTTTTCCATCTATTCATCCCATTTGCCAATTAAGGTGCATATTAAAATAAACATTCACATGAATATTTAAATTTAAAGACATAGGCATGTATTACTAATCCACTTTGTCCCAATATATGCATTTATAAACGAAGTCTGAATGCCTGCAGGTATAACAGTGCTTAAATACATTTTGTACATTGTTTACTCAGCATTGCCCTGCAGTTTACTATAGCAGGTTATGTTTTTGTTAAAGAAAAAACAATAGAGGAAAAACACTTTGAGCTCTCTGTGACATTTAAGAGTTGCAGCCACACTTGTAGAGCACTATAAAAGGCAATGGCTTTTTATAATAACTGAATCAGCTCTCTGTCAGAAGACAAGGGGTACAATGACATTAGTGGACAGTCCCCAACTTTCAGTCCCATTCATTCTGGGGTGGAGGTTGGTGAAGATGAAAATATTTTAAAACTTGGCTTGGCTTGTATAACAGCATATTAGAACATATTGGAAGAAGATGCCAGTATTGGTCATCTCTCTACCCTTGTACTTTTACAGAATTAGCTGCTTCTTTAAAAACCAGAGGTCTAGATAGTCTGAAAGAGCTCCCATTCCCCATCTCAACCAGAAGTTAAAGCAACTACAGTCCAAGAGTCAATTGTGGTGCCTTCAATAGTATAATATTTCACTTGACATCAGTATTTAAGATAATTCAGTCAAGATCTTCATGTCACAGATAGGGGTAATTGTCACATTGAGGCTCAGATTGTCCAAAATTCCAGCAGATAGAGCTACTTGAATCCTACAAAATTTGTTAAGTTTTGATTATTGGGACAGTACAGCATTTTGAAAGGAAGACGAAGGTATGGGTTGCGAGTTGATGGTGCAAAGTGGATAGAGCTGTATTACACAGGTGTGCAAAGCTTGAATTTTCTATTTCTTCCTGAGTTTTGTGAAAGGGAAGCTTGGCTTTATTTCCCCTTTTGTTCCAGGGGCTGCAAAAACAGAGGATTAATGGCTAACTGTAGCTTGAAGCATCAGGCTGCCAATCCTTCCATAGATACTTAACTCAAAATTTACTGTATGTTGATGGATCTGCAGGAATCATCATGTTTGCAGTTGGTGTTGGTAAAGCTGTCCAGGAAGAGTTGAGAGAAATTGCTTCTGAGCCAGTGGATCAACATTTTTCATACTCAGCAGATTTCAACACCATGACTCATTTAGTTGACAATCTCAAACTCAATATCTGCCCAGGTAAGACATTACAGTTTCAAGTATTTGGTTGATGACATGTTCCAGTAAAACCTATGGGTAACTTGCCCATTTTGCACCTAACCCTAACCCTGCCCTAACTATCACTCAGGATCCAGATTACTTAGCACTACAAAATGATGTTGGAATCTGTGACAGCAAAGAATTATTTATCTGATTTGCTTCACATCATAATTATACCCCTTGGGCAAGTTTTATTACATGTATAAATATACATACACAAATACCCATGGCTAAATGTATCTCATATTTCAGAATCCTTAAATAAGTACATGGTTATTATGGGTTCTAAACTATGATTTATGATTTAGGGTTATGATTGAACAAGACCATGGCTAAAATAAAGCTTACCATAATGTGTGAACCGCCCGAAACGGGCATATTAGATCAATTTACATAAGCGTCTCCTAGGATGTTGGGGCCTCTGGTGGCTTGATATGGATAGAGGATTGGATACCTATGTTTCTAATGCATTTTGTGGTATTTCAGAGGAGGGCAAAGGAGAAACTGAAATCCGTAGCCCATGTGAATGTGCGGCTCTCGTACAGTTCCAGTCAAACACTCTTGAAATCCTAGAAGATCTCACCAATAAAAATATCCTTTTAGTGTAATTTGCACAAAATGCGTTACTGGAGACATCTGGAAAATCTAAATTAACTAGAAAAGTTGCTAAACCTACTCTTTTAGCAAAATTTGAACTTTTTACTTTGAGTGTCTTGGAGTATTTAAAAGACAGCAATTTAGGGAACTGTTCAATAAACTGTTTAATAAAAGTACAGAGCTTTTACTGAACTTCTAATAAATCAAGTAAAAAGTAAACCTAACCCTAACCCTAACCCTTTCTAATCTGTTTTAAATCTTTTTCCACATTTGCCCCTGCAAGTGTTTTCCATCATACCAGCAGATAGGGGTGACTGCTACAGACACAACAACTAGCTTCCTCCTTGGGGCTTCCTTTTAGGAAATGGAATACAAAAATAACACCTGTTTACAAGAAGCAACCAAAGAGTCAGAGTGCTATTTGTTTGTTTGCCACCAAAGTTTCCCAGAAGCTTTCAGTTCAGGATACTGGAAGTGCCTTCAAGAGCTTGTAGAGGGCTTAAATGAGCATTGGGTGAGCCCTGGAAGCAGTGGTTGCAAAGGCAAAAGGTTGCAGAAGCTCTGCAAGGAGTTGTTTCAGAGTACTGTAAGAGGGAGTGGTACTACCTCAAAGAACCAAGAAGGGGTCAATATCTGGTGAGCTGGCTTCTGCCTTGCACACACAGTACAATGATTTATGGAAAAGACAAGGGTTGAGCAAAACTTCCATTCGGAGAATTCCTAGTATCTTGAAATACCAAACTTCCTAGAAAGGGAATAGAAGAGATAGGATCTTGGGTAGAGACCTTACTTGAAGCTCTATAGGCTGAATGGAGACAACTGACGATCTGTGGGCCAGCTTCCCCATCCCCTCTGGAGGGCTGCCATGTTGTGAATGTAGTATGAGATAAAGTAAAATCTCCTTTAAGACAAGCTTGTCTCCTAGTGTTAGCCCTTTGAGGTAGACTAGACTAGGAAACTGGAGTTATGAATGCTAATATTACTTTTATTGTAAGGTTACAGTAACAAAATCTTGCAAGTTTGAAAGCGCCTCCCTTTTCCCTCCCTTTTTCTTCAGGGGAACTAGGGAGGATCATGTCTGAGACACTTGTTCAAATTACATTTCTGCCCCAGGCTCAGATTTCTGACCATTGCCTTGGTAGTGGCTCTTCCTTATGCTCCTCAAGATTATTCCTATGGCCCATTACCTCTGGTGACTTCATGGGCACATCTGTGAAGCTTTCTTGGATGTGTCCATGAAACTAGAATGTTTTGCTCTTGCCTTTTTCCATGAGAGTTTTTTTTTTAACTTCCTTGCCTAGTCATTAGTTCTGGTATTTCTTAGTCTCCATTCAAGTACTAGTTAAGTCTAATCTTACTCAAGGTCAACCAAAGTTGGATATATAAGATAATGGATCTTTCAGAATAAACATTGGTTTTCCATTATGATTTAAGGTAATTTCATGAAAAAAATCAGAATTTCCCAGAAAAAAAAATAAATAAAAGATTGCCTGACCTGCAGCTGAGATCGGTTCCCTGCCATTCAACATTTCAGTGTATCTTCACATTATCTCTTGTTTTGCTTCCTTAACACCAGCACTTGCTCAGATGACCGCCAGACTTGACCATTTGGAAAACCAGATTGCCAACAAAAAATGATTGTCACATAAAGATATCCTGTATTTTGGGCAAAGAAATTTCCTGTACTTCATCATTGGCATACCAAGACTGGTTGTAATGGTTATCTACTCAGGATCTTGAGTGGAACTCTTTTTCCTCCAGATTGTTTAAATTATAAAAAACACTTAAAATGGTTTTATTTTTCTTGTGGTGAAATGAATAGTTGGGACTGAACTCTAACAAAAGTCTTGGTAGGTGGACATTTCTGAGAAGGAAAAGAAAGTGAAATATATAGTATCTTCAAGAGCTGCTGGGATTATTCAGTAATGACTGATTCTTTCTTAAGGAATTTGGAACAAACCCAGGAGTCTTGATTTGCAAAATGGGAGCAGTGGGTGGGGAGTTCCTTCCTTGCGAAATTATATTTTCAGGATATCTATAGGAAGAAGAGACAGCATCACAATCTAATGTTCCCAAACAGAAGAATGTGTTGATATTTCTCTTACTATCTTTCACTGTGAACAGCTGAACTTTCAAACTCTTTATATTAAACAGCTTTTCCCATCCTGTTACTCTCTAAATCTGTTGGGACTGCAATTCCCAAAATTCCCAGCAAGTATCTTGTAGTTCCAACACATCTGGAAGTGCCAGGATGGGAGGGAGGCTTGAGTAAAACATTCTCCTTCAAAATACTTGCTTTTGAAAATGGACCTTTATTTAAATCAACAACTAAAATGAGATGGTTCAAAAATCAAACAAAAAAATGTCTGATTGGGACATTTCCTCACCTCTCTAGACTCAACTTGACTTTGACAGAATTGCTGGAGAATATGTTATGATTTCCCTTTAAAAAATCAGTGAGTTCTTTTAAAAGTTCTATATGTGTCTCTATATATACTTACCTGCTTTTGTTTCTAAGGGAGGGCAGGGGTAATAATTTTTCTAAATAATTGTTGTTTTATTATATGTAAATTTTATCCTGTTAAATAAACTTGATAAAGATTTCTTACTTCTTTGTATCCTTTTTCCATTAGAAATGTGTGGAAAAAAATTATTTACATTGGAATCTACCAACTCTGTAATTCCCCCCCCCCTGCAATTATTCTACATATATACAATCTGATCAAACAGAAGTCTTAGGCTCAGCAAAAGGCACATCTCTATTCCAGCAAAAAATAAAAATAAAAATCCCCATGAATACACAGACACATCCATGTAGAGACAACCATGCTGTTGATGATTAGTGCTCTGCCATTCTATAGAAGAATCCCAAATGCAGAGAGAATGTATTAGGATAGATCTATATCTTCTCCAAGCTGGTTCATCCAGATGTGCTCGACTTTGAATCCTTTAATCCTTAGCCAGATGGCTATCAAAGCAGATCTACAAGGTGAACCAGCACATTTACTTATCAGACTGGAGTAGTATTTCACTTACTTACACAAGGTGCTGTTATAGCTTAACCAGGAGGGAAATATGTATAGCCAGGAAGACAACAGACAAAACACCAGTGATGTCACTCTCTGCCACCTCCAACAGTAAAGTAAACTCAAACACATGAATAAAAAATGGAAAGTTCATCTGCTTTAAAATTTTAATTAAGATGAGTAGTGAAGCAACCAGCTATACTGTTGTAGATCATTAAGAATTTAATGGGACTTAAGTGTGCAAAAATTACACAGGAGGAGTCCTTAACTATGTTACACTGTAAAAATTTGTGTAGTCATGGAAAATCACCATACAGGAAGAACAACACTGCACACAATTCATAAATGTTTAACATGTGCTCAAAAACAGTGCAACATTTCTGATTACAAAATTGGATTTGTTTTGGAGCACATGGGAACATGAGTTTAGTGCCTACTATCAACTCTTTAAAGCAGCTGTATGTTTTCCTGGGATCAAGCAGTAGCTGCAGAGAGCAGCTGCATGATTGGGGGGGGGGACATGACTGCTTTAATGAGTTGCAGAGAAATACTACATTTGCACTCTGAAATACTTTTTCTGAAATATTTCCAAAACACTGCACAGCCTTAATATAATCTACATGAAAAGCTTCATAATTCCTCCACCCAAATTACCTCTCCTGGAAAATGCCAAGAAAGAAACTTATTTTCCTGCATCATCCCTTATTTCTTTGCTCTGGGAACTGAACAATTGGATTATTTGTGCCGATGAATGAGAACTTGTGAAAAGTGAAAGGACCTGCCTCCCCCCATAGAAAGCCTGAGGCATATATGTTTTCACCCAGACCCAGAGCAATTCTTGTTTTCACAGGTGAAAAACTGGAACGGGGCATTTAATCCCCAAGACTTCCCAATGAGATGGATGGAGCTTGTTGCTCACACACAGCACACAGTGCTCTCTGCTCCAAGTAGAAGGAGAAGAGGGAGAACTGAATGAATCACAGCTGTATAAGATTTATTATCGGTGAACTACACCAATTGTAGTTGGTGTGGTGAACTACTGGACAAGTAATTCAGACATGGCATCCAGTGAACTTAAAACTGATTTTGGAGTAAAAGAAAAAAGAGGAAAATAAAATTAAAACAAATCATGTAAATAAACATTTATGAAAAATTGCTTTCTTCGCCAGTGTACTTGTTGCATCTGATTCTAGTACTGACTGTCCAAGATGGTGGGAAGAGAATTATAAGTAGATGAGACATTCTAGGAGCGGAAACTCTGGAACTGAAAAACACCGTTGTGAACAAATTAAACGGTAATAAATTAAACAATTATAAAAAGTGAGAACCTCTGAAAAAGTTCAGTACAAACTGTTCTTCCCTATCTGAAATAAAACTGCAAGATCAAAGGGCATCACATCCGAATCTAAAAATCTTTCTGGGACATGCAGAAACATCCTTTTACTATCATAAATCTTCAAATCTGTCGCCCCCATTATAAGGATCAGCAGCTTCTAGTAACTTTGTGGACACATCCAAATCATTTTCTTAGCAACAATATGGAAATGATTTGCCATTGCCTTCTTCTGGAATGTTTTTTTGAATTTCTCACTAGTCTCCCATCCAAATATCAATCCTGTTTAGCTTCCACACCCTGATTAGGGTCAGTCAAGCTCTGCCATCTGCCCTTAAAACATCTTCCAAAGAGCAAGTGCTGGAGAGAAGAAGCTCAGTCAGAGATATTAGAGTTTGTTTGTTTTTTTTAACTAGACCTTTTGTGCCTTCATAAGCAACTTGGCACATAGAAAATATGCTGCTAAATGTTTCTGTACAGGTATATGTGGAGGAGTGAACTCACCACCTGGAGTGAGCAGGCATTTTTTCTTCCTGGGATCCAGAGTTTTGGTGCTACCTGGGAAAGCAGGTTAAAACAGCCCCACACCCTCCTTAATTGGAGAGAAAGGGAATTGAAAACAAGTGTGTGTGGGTGTGTGGAGAAAAAGAGTCAAGCCCAGAAGACAGCAGAGATGCCCAACCCAAAGGCAAGTACCTCACCAGTAGTCTTCAGACAGCACGAGAAAACTTCCATTCTTGGAGCTGCAAGACCTGAGAGGTGGGGGAGGAAAAGAGCCGGACCAGAGTGTGCAAAACCAAGCAAGGCTGCAGACCGATCCAAGTCCACTGCATGCAGCAGCCCCGGTGCAGAGCTCCACAAACCAACTCCAGAAACAGAGGACTGTGAGTGCTATGGTGGGGAGAGAAAAGCCCATTCGCAAGCGAACGAAAAGGAGTGAAAAGGTTTTCACATGCAAATGGCCTGAGGGTGGTTACAAGAGTTGAAGACCTGGGGGAAAAGGAAAGATTTAAAAAAGAAAGTTAAGAAAACATAGGGCTAACATAGGAATAGGAACAGAGAAATAGAAATGTATAGATTAATAAGAATAGAAATAGGTGTAAACTTATAGTAATAGGTAGATAGTAGAATAAGAGGAATTTAAGACAGAATAAGATAAGAGTTTAATTTTGTACAATAAAAAGTTTTGTGTGGGAAAAACAAGTACAGTCTTTGTGTCTGTGTTCTGTACCATATTAAGAAAAACCATAACACCCCCCATTTGGGAATAAAAGCTTCAGTTTTTAATTTTCTGATAATATATGCAAATATATAACAAAAGGGAGTCTGGCAGCCTGTCATACTCACAGGGTTGGATGTACAGATGCTCCCCTCCTGGTTGCCATACAACTCTAATGGATTCAGAAAGGGTTTTACTTATTACTTAGTACACTATTCTGTGTTCTTAACATTTTTTTTTTTTTAAACTGACATTCCCCATAATTTCCTTTCCTTGTTAGGAAAAAGATCACTTCCTGATTATATGTCTTTCACAGAGTTTATAATGCTTCCTCAATAAATAAATTATAAACCATATACCAACAAATCATGTTATACCAACAAATCAGAGGCACGCCCATGGGATCACCACTGTCAGGACTCACAGCAGAGATTGTAATGCAACACCTAGAAACTATGTGCGCATACTTTAGGTTGTATGTGCACTTCCACACATACAACCTAAAGTATGGATCCGGTATGTAGATGACACCTTTGTTAAAAAAGGAACAACTAGAGAAGACGCATGAAACTATCAACAACATCTTCAGTGGAATAAAATTCACCAAAGAGGAAGAAAACAACACACTACCCTTCCTGGATATCCTCATCAGCAGAGGAAGCAATAGCAAATTAGAAACCCAAGTCTATCCGAAGACAAACCACACTAACCAAGTGCTCCATTACCAAAGTAACAACCCAACCTTCCACAAGAGGAGCTGTGTAAGAACATTATTCAAATGAGCACAAACACACTGCAGCAACCCAGAACAGCAGAAAAAGGAAACAGACCACCTATACAACATCTTCCAACAAAATGGATATCCACGCAACTTTATCAAAAAGTGCCTGGCCACTCAACCTACTACAACACAACCAACACAAGCTATGAAAAGGATAACACATCCATACATCAGAAACATCTCAGAAACTATCAACAGACCATTACAACCACATGGCATCTCTGTAGCACACAAACCAACTAAAGCCCTCCAAAACATCTTAAGCAAATCAAAAGACCCAGTAGCCCAAGAAGGAAAAACAGGAGTCACCTACAACATACAGTGTAAGGACTGTAACAACCACTATGTAGGTCAGACAGGCAGAAGGCTTGCAGAGCGCATCCCTGAGCACCAACTAGCAGTTAGAAGACACGATGAAAACTCCTTAATCTCACAGCACATGGACAGACTTAACCATAGTTTCAACTGGGAAACCATCAGCATCTTAGACCAAGCTAAATCCAAAAATGCAAAGGAATTCCTGGAAGCTTGGTATTCAGACAAGACAGCCATCAACGGGCACATAGAGATAAACAACATCTACAGTGGTACCTCGGTTCATGAACTTAATTTGTTCCACGATTCTGGTCGCGAACCAAATTGGACGCGAACCGAATCAAATTTCCCCATAAGGTTCAGTGTAAATAAGGTTAATCCGTTCTGACCCCTACAAACATAGTCATGAACCGAATTGGTTGCCAACCGAATCAAATTTTCCCATAAGGTTCAATGTAAATAAGGTTAATCCATTCTGAACCATATGTATTTTTTTTTTTAACCACAAAAATATGAAACAAAGTACAGGCGATGTCACCTAGAGGAAACCACGACCACGTGTCAGAGCAGGGAAGATGGCCACTGGTTGTGTTCATCACCCAATGCGGAGTTTGCGAACAGAAGCAAACTTTTGCGAAAGCTGCTGTTAGTGAACCGAATTGTTCGTGAACAGAAGCATTCGTGAACCAAGGTATTACTGTATACACTATTCAAAAGAGACAATAGAAAGGAAAACAAAAGACCAGAACATCTCCTCACCAGCAATCATCACCCAGATAAGCAGAGATTAACACCAAGATTACCACCAGACATACAAGCAGTAAACAATACCTTAATCAAGGAACTACCAGAGGGAAAAAATGAAACAAAACAAAACCCACACCCCCAACAACACTGGCAGGGCATGCCACAGTATATAAAGAGAGAGCAAACCCCATTCCATTCTACCACTGAAGATGTTACCTAGCTGGATAATGAAACATTTGCAAGAAAAGAACCAAGCACAGAGAACCCCAAGGACTCCACAGTTCAACCCTGAGCTACTTCAACCCTTGTTTCTATTGAAACTAGAACCACTATTTGGGGCAGTTTTGAATTGCAGATCAGCTACAACTGAAGGACCAAGTCAACAGAAAGTGAAGATAGTGGCAAATATCAAAGAATAATCCAGGGTGATCCAGGAAAGTACCAATTTTCATGCCGTTGAAGCTGCCCTAGGCAAAGGTTGTCCTAAATCTTGTTAAAGGTTAGCGTGTGGAAGATGGAAACAACAAACCTCTGGAAAGCAACAGAAACATTCTTAAAGACCGTGCAGAGATATTTCAGATGCAGGGAGAATGATTTTACTTATGTAAATTCATCTCAGAAAAAAATACATTGATGACTTCTGGTTGAGAGCCATGGCAAGCTAAATGTCTCTTTGTAGAGGGGTGACTTTACGATGGAGATTGGCGTGGGATGCCGAATCCTGGCTGCTGAAATGCTCTCCAGATTAAGGAGAGATCTTTGAGATAGCCCGCATGACTCTGCACAGATGCTCCTCATGAGTAAACCACAAGAATCGTGTGGTTTACTTATGGGTCGAGTGGTTGAGAGTCAAGGGAGGAACCAACTTTGCTCACAGTTGTTAATGCAGCCTTTTAAAGAACAGTAAGCTCAACTGAGCCTCACTTCTTAATCACTTTGGATTTTTTGTTGTTGTTGTTGCCTTAAAAGGATTAAGACCGTATTTGCTAGGTGAATCACCTTTTCCTTAGAGAAAGAACTTTTAAATGCGATTTTTAAAAGCTTTTGAAAAATATTACTTCTTGGATTAAACAGCAGAAGGGTGCACAGAGTATGGACTAGAAAGTTTAACAATGGATTAAGGGCTCAGATGGATTTGGGATTATAATTTTAAATGACCACAAAGAGCTTCAAATTAACTAGAAGAAATTTTCCCAGAAATTTGCCAAAATGGCAAGTGTTTTGAGTTCTTTTATAATAAGGGGATAAGGACATGGTGGTGCAGCAGCTTAATGATGCTGAAAGTTGCCAGCCAGAAATGGTTGACACTTCAGCAGTTCAAGCCCAGCTCCGCGCAGTAGAGCGAGCTCCTGCTTCCTCCCCAGCTCCTGCCAACCCAGCAGCTCAAAAACGTACGTGAGTAGATAAATGGGTACTCTCACCCCGGTGGGAGGAAAACGCTGGCGGAGCTTGCACAGGACACGGGAGCAGTTGCCGGTAACACAGAAGCCGGGCACGCCCGAAAAAGGCGTGAAGCAACAGAAACTCCGCCTCCTGTGCTTGCCAGCTGGGCTCTGCTCTAGGAAGGAGGCAATGGCAAACCACTTCCGAAAAACACCTTGCCTTGAAAACTGCAGGGACTCGCCCAGGCAGTTGCCGCAGAATCAGTAACGACTGAGTGCGGATAAAAAAAAAATGATAAGGGGACTTTGAAGGATGGACACTAGAGGGAGCTAGAGGATAAAGAAAATGGAACCGAAATCTATAAAGAAACTTGGGAATATCTGTCTGCCAAGTTTTCTGACAGAACTGATAAACTTCTTGACAAAATTGACAGAACATGTTGTAATGAAATTATACAAGAAGAACAAATTGCAATGGGGGTTTTTGAAATTACTTTGAAGGGGGATTTAAATGCAACAAGCAATGAAAAAGAAATGGAGAAAGATAAGGGCACACAAATGGAACCGACGGATGACTTACTCCCAAAAGGAGATGTACAAATACTGAACCAAGAAACTGACTTGCATTTTTTTTTTTTACTGGATATACACAAGAGCTCTGTTAAGGTTTTGAAGGACTTTGTTGGAAATGACAAACAAAAGGATAAACTTTACTTACTGGGTACACAAAAGAAAACTGCTAAAGTTCTGAAAGATTTTTGGCCTGAAACACAGATGAACAGAATGTAAGGGATGCCCGTTCATCAAGAGAAACTCCCGTGACATGTGTGTTTCACAAAGAGGTTTACTCAAGCGTAACGCAACAGTTACAAACAAAGCCAGGACTGGCTTGGCACATTTCGTGGTACAATTTATAGCTCTCCCCTCCCCACGTTTCACCCCGTCATCAAGTTACATGTAACGGATTATCGATACCCCAATAATCCCCCTTAATGTTCCAAATGGCAGGTTCAGCCAGTTTTCCATTGTCCTAGATTGCTCTGCGGCTCCAGCGTGGTCTTGTTTCCCTGGGGTCCTTTCCGTTGCGCGCAAAGCTGGGGTTTTCTCGATTGTGCAGTGATCGCCTTTCCGCAGCCCGTAGCTTTGCCCTTTGTCTCGGCGCGTGCTGCTCATCAGAGTGGATACAATCCATCCACTTTGCGGTTTCCTTGTTAAGTGGGCGCAGGTGGCTCGTTAATCAGCCACGGCTCTCACTTCCTCTTTCTCCCCGGCTTGCGAGTGGGCAGTAGAATTGACTCAGTGCGGCTGGCCGGGTTTCCTAGCAGTGCCACGCCGGCTGAACCTGACATACCACCCCCCTGAAGACAAGTCCCCCTCCTTAATTGGGCTGCCGGGATGCTGCCCCCCTCATCTGCCATAACGGCATGCCTTTCCTTGGGCTGGGGCTTTTAATCTTACCCTGGCCAATTCACTTGTTGAACAGGTCCCCAACGATTCTCCTTCCCTCCCTCTGTCATTGCACACGTTAAACAGCTGGCCACGTATTCCTTCGCATCCCTCCGGAGGGATGGCCACCAGAACTGTGTGTGCAGGAGGTGGAAAGTCTGAACAAACCTGCAATGTCCCATACTCCCGTCGATGTGCCCTCTCCCTAGCACCTCCGCACAGCAAGCTTCTGGCACATAGAGCTTCCCCTTGTGCTTCCAGCAGCCACCTTGTTTCTTTAAGGAGTCCTTGTTGCTTGCCAACCAGGAGTCTCCCTCACCTGCTTCCGCGAAGATTCGCCACAGCTCTGGCTCTGCTTCCTTCCCCTGCTCCTCGGCTGGGGTGTGGAGCCCGTCTTTCGCTGTTAGCTGGGTTGTTGGCCCCGTCGATTTAAGTGTCAACTCCCACAAGGTACTATGGCCCTCCAGCTCCTCCCGGCTGCGGTAGGGTCCCGGTCTACCCCCTGCTTCTCCACTCTTGCTTAGCACGGACTGCTTGGCTCCCGCCGCCTTCTCCACTGCTGTTGCCACCTGTGTGGCTGCGGGACCATTGGCTCTCGTCGCCGCCATCCCTGCTGCTGCCATCGCCTGCACTCTCAGGGGGCTGGGGCCTCTCATCAATGCCGCCGCCGCCTCAGCAGGCCTCAACCTCATCACAGTCTCAGCGGCTGCCCTTGCCTGCCCCGTCACTGGGCTGGGGCCTCTCACCGCTGGTGTTACCGCCACCTCGGCAGTCCTCACCCTTGCCGCCATCTCTGCGGCTGTCATCATCTGTCCTGTCACCGGGCTGGGGCCTCTCACTGCCGGTGCCACCGGTGTCACCACCACCTCGGAGGTCCCCGGAATCGCCCCCATCTCTGCAGTGGCTGCCCCCTCTCGTTTTCCGGTCACCCCCGGCGCCGCCCTCATCCTTGCCGCCCAGGCGGTTGGTTGGCTGGGATGCGCTGCCATCACCACTGCAGCTTGCCATCCCTCAGCCCTCCGTCCCGCGGCCGCTGACCCCTCAAGCTCCATGGGGTCTTCTGCTCTCACGTCTCCTCCATGGCTCCACCCCGTTTGCCCGGTATCGCCGCTGAAATGCCCCATCTCCGTGGCTGCTGCCCCCTCTTGTGCGCTTGCCGCCCCCACTTGTCTGCTGGTCACCCCCGGCATTGTCCTTGTCCTCGCCTCATGTGCGGTTGGTTGCCCGGGCCCCACTACCGTCGCTACTGCAGCTTGCCAGCCCTCGGCTCTCCGTCCCACGGCCACCACCTCGTCAAGCTCTGTGGGGTCCTCTGCTCTTGCGTCTCCTCCATGGCTCAACCCCATCTGCCTGGTGGTGCTGCTGAACTACACTGTCTTGGATGCCCAGTCGATGTGCGGGTTCTGGCACGTAAGCCATGCCAGTCCCAGCACTAGTGCGTGGTCGGCCACCGGGGTAACTACCAAGCATAGCTCCTCCTGATTTGTCCCAACTGTCATGCTGACAGGCTCAGTGTGGTACTGCGCTGCCCCCCCCCGCCGTCGATCCATCCAACTGGCTGAATGTGATGGGCTCCCTGAGTCTCCTCACTCTGAGCCCCAGCGCGGATGCCAGTACCAGGTGGATCAGGCAGCAGGTGCATTCCGAGTCCAGCAGGGCCTCGACGTTCACCTCTGCTTCCGATCTCACCCCCTTGAGGTGGACCCTGACCCACATGGGTGAGCAGTCTCTGCTTTCCAGCGGGTCCTCATGCTGCCACTCCATTGGCTGCTTTGGGGTACGCCTCAGCGTTGCCAGCTATTGTCTTCTGCTGGCTTGCTCTACCCTCCTCGCAGAGCCGGGCTTTCTTGTGAGCTAGCCGGCTCCGCTGCATGCCACTCCGTGAGCTGCTGCCTCCTTTCGGGATCGGTCGGGGTTTCTTGTAGCCGGAGATCGCCATCCTCTGTCCTCTGGGCAGCAGGTCGGGGCTCCCTGCCTCAAGGGGCACTGCACCGTCCATTGCCCCTTTCCTCCACAACGGTAGCAAGTGCCCGCAGTCTGCCAGGCGTCTCCGACCTCAAACCTCCGCTGTCGGCTCTTGTGCCTCGCCTCCAGCACTGCCTTGTTGTGGTCTGCCATGGTTGGTATCGGGGCTTGAGTCTCTCGCTTTCCCCAGTCCCCAGCATCTCCCACCGTCTCTGTCAGCCAGCTCCACTCCGCTACAGCCTCCGGGTCGTCTCTGCTGGGTGCTCTCCCCTGGATCTCCAAGTGGAGCCTGTCCTGTGTACGGGAATAGGTTAGTTGCTCGGGACTCCCCGAGAGCTCGGTCCTCAAGCTCCTGACCTGGGGTGTCTCTGCTGGCCACTGATTCTCCATTGTGCTTCCCATCAGGCTGACCGGTGCTGCCAGCCTGGTCTCTGCGCCGCCCTCTGCGGCTGCCCCAGCCGGGGCTCTGGGTCCACCACGCAATGCCTGCCGCATGCCCGGTATGGCTGTCGTCCACTGCTGGAGGCCACCCTCCAGCCGGTCCCGCCTCTTCTCCGGCTCCTGGCTCCTGGACCCCTCGCTGCTGCTCCAGGTGACCTCACATCCTGTCGACCCCTCTGGCTCCATTCCGCCGCTGAGCGCCCGCTTGGCGCCCTGCGAACTGGCCATGGTTGCAGGTCCTCTCCTCTCGCTTGGGACTGGCTCCGTCTGCGCGACCTCTGGGTTGGGCTTCGCGTGGCTCCTCAAGCTCGTGCCCTCGCCGCTGCTGGCATTGCCCGGTTCCTCCTTCCCCTGCGACTCTGCCTTTGGGGCTTTGCCCCGCCGGAGTATGGTCTGCAGCATCACTTGGACGGCATCCAATCCGCTGCTCGATCTTGGCCTTCAGTCAGGTGAGTCATTCCTCCAGCTCCCAGGTCCTGGGTCCCATCCTGGCGACCCGCTAAATGACCACCCGTCCTCTGGCGCCCTCTCGGCTGCGTCCGTGCCCCCTTTGCACTGGACTGGTCCTGCTATCGTGCCTTTGGATCCGGGCTTCTGGTTGCCCCTTTGGCTAGTGGTTTCCCCGTTGCTGGCCATCTCCTGGTGCCCTCAATCGGTTCCTCTCCGGTCTGGCTGCAGGGAAAGAAGGTGAGTGCTCCTCGGTGCGTACCGGGTAGAGCTCAATGGGGAGTCCTGGCTTTATGTAAGGGATGCCCGTTCGTCAAGAGAAACTCCTTGTTTCCCTGGGGTCCTTTCCGTTGCGCACAAAGCCGAGGTTTTCTCGATCACACGGTGATCGTCTTTCCGCAGCCCGTGGCTTTGCCCTTTGTCTCGGCGCGTGCCGCTCATCAGAGTGGATACAATCCATCCACTCTGTGGTTTCCTTGTTAAGTGGGCGCAGGTGGCCCATTAATCAGCCGTGGGTCTCACTTCCTCTTTCTCCCCAGCTTGCGAGCGGGCGGTAGAATTGGCTCAGTGCGGCTGGTCGGGTTTCCTAGCAGTGCCACGCCGGCTGAACCTGACACAGAAAACTAGCGCTGGGACTCCTTCTGAAGGGGTTAAAAGATATTTTTAAAAACTCAGGGAAGCAATACAAGGTTGGCTTATTCAATCAAGGCTAAAGGAGAAAAATAATTACATCTGGTTGCCCTTACTGGACTTTTGCTGACAAAGAACAACTGACAAAGCATTTGGATTTTTTTTTTTAATTCAATAGATGAGATATGGGGTGAAGAGAGATTATGTTGTATTTAGAGAGAGTGATAAGCTATTAAGATTGACTTTACTTGCTGGGATGAAGGAGGAAGTTGCTTCTTTTCTCTTTTTCTTTTTTCCATACTTTTTTCTTTTCTTTGTATCTTTCTGTTTCTATTCTTTGTAGCCTATATTGGCTTTTATTCTTTTCATTTATAATTCTTAATAAAATGATTTGAAAAAAATTCATTGATAAAGATGTTTAGCACATGAATATTTTGCAATGTGGAACAGAACGTGATGTCATCCAAGGTTATAAATACTGTCAAACACTGAGAAGTGGATAAGTACTGTAATGTGAGATTAGGAAGAGTACAAAAGGGAGCTCATCCTGAAATCACTTCGTTTAACCAAAATGTGGTCCAGTAATTTCTTGCATATGATGAAGATAGACCTGTGAAAGAAATACTTTATAAGCTTTGATTTAGAAATGTCCTAGTGCTATGATTGCATGAATGCTGTGCCATTTGAAACTAACTTTAGATATATTTGTCTTTTTAAATCCGTAACAGAATTATGTTTTGGAAAAATGTGGGAAAGACACTTCTTTACCTCAGGATGACTAACGGATAAAAAGTATGTGCTTTAGACTCCAGAGAGAGAGATCTCCTCAGGGAAGTTTAAGGTATACTTCAAAATCTCTTAAATGGGTCCTGTAACTGTTAAAGTGAAGGCTTAATCAAAACAAGAGGCCAGTTGGTGTAGTGGTTAAGGCACTAGGCTAGAAACTGGGAGACCGTGAGCTATAGTCCTGCCTTAGGCACAAAGCTAGCTGGGTGACCTGGGCCAGTCACTCTTTCCCAGCCCTAGGAAGGAGGCAATGGCAAACCACTTCTGAAAAATCTTGCCAAGAAAACGGCAGAGACTAGTCCAGGCAGTCACCAGGAGTCAAAAACTGACTTGAAGGCGTGTGCGTGTGCACACACACACACATACATACCAGTCATTTGCACCATGATGAGAGATGGTATTGAGATGATCTAAAGAAAGCCACGAATTTAACTAATGTCCTTTTTTTAAAACAAAAATATCTTTTTACTTCCCCATTAATTTAATTCTTAGCCAGGATTAGCACACGCAGGCCAAGTGCTAATGAGTGCACATGTGGTGTTTTCCCTGTCTGCTTCCTGTGCTCCTGCTTTGCGGAAGTGGAAAGCAGAAACACTCACTAAGCTTGATTTTATCATCTATGCAGGCAGATAGCCAAATGTATCAGATGAGGATGAATATCCTTTACTAGTTAGGTATATAGGAATTAAGCTCTGAAAGGAAATCCAATTATCATCATTCTGCCAGGGCAAGACCCACCATTAACAATGGTGGCAGACTCTGGCAAAAGTTGCTTTCAGGAGCGCTAATCACCTTGAACCCCCAGCTATGCCCTGAAACCCCTGGATGGTCCCATCTTCCAGAAGAGGGACTGTCTCCCTCATTCAATCACCTTCTCCCATTGGGCCGTAAACAGCATTGGGGGTGGGCAGGAACCCTGACTGAGCAAAGGGCCTACAGATAAGAGTCACCCGCTGGGGGAGATGGGCGGCATACAAATTAAATAAATAAATAAATAAGCAAGCAAGCAAGCAGGCAGTAAGTAGTCCTAAGTTATTCAGCCCAACAGGTATTGCCTCCTCTTCAGAACAAATACCTAGATAATTGTTGCATGGTAGTGCCATTAGTGCTACACTGCAACATTGGTTTGAGCATGTAGCAAAAAAGAAAAAGAAAGAAAAAAGCCAGGTACAGTGATAAATGGTACTGCCAGGGAGCAGGCAGGCATCCCTGCATGCCCCCCCGTCCCCCCACCAGCGATGACTTAACTGTCAGATTCAGTCTTATGACGGCCTGTGGCTGTCTTCACCATTGCTCTTGCAAACATTCAGGGTGAACCAACCAATGCTCTCTTCAGCAAGGAAGTGCAGAAATCAGCCTTCAACTCGGGCTCTGTTCCCTATCTCCATCTCTGCCTCCTGCAGCATTTCTTTTTGCAGTGGAAAAGTAAAAATAAAAATCAGATTACAGCTTTTCACATCCCAAACCCCAGAGCATGGACGCTGGAGCGCTACAGAGGCTGAGCAAATACAGGGAGGAAAGAAAGCCGAGGACTGGCAGGAGAGCCCATCAAGTGGGCTGCCACCCAAGTTTCACAGAGCAACAAGGTCAAAAATTGCAAAATGGAAGCGTTGCCATCTGAGCAGCACTGCAACTGAGCTGGGAAAATAATCAGCTCAGATGCCTATTGGCACCAGCAGCATGAGATCAGAGGGGTGCAGTCTGATCTGAGAGCCAAAGTCCTGCGTAGAAGTGCCAAGGTTGATGCCCTTGTGCCTCCTGAGCCTCCTGGTATACCTTACAAGGCACCTGCAGTTTTTCTTTTTAATATTTAGAACAGATAGCATGGGTTAAAAAACCAGTGCCTTTTTTTCTTAGTGGGGAGGGAGGTTTCACAGAGTACTACTTTTTTATTGATAACATTTTTCAATAAAATCCATCAGCTACAGTAGCTTCTTCTGCAGTACATCTGATCTCTTCAAAAAGTTAGGGTGGGAGATGGAGCAACGGCGAGGGGAGATGAGAAAAAGCAAAAAAGAGACCGCCGAGGTGTGTACTGCAGCACCTCTGAAAGATTTGAATAGACCCTTTAAGCCGTGGGGACACCGCCTTAGTCTTATGGTTCAGCCCTGGAAACAACTTTGAAAAGGGTGATTGAATGGTGGCAAGATGATGAATGGAGAACTAAGTGTAGCTCATCCTGTACTCAAACTAGTTTGCTGTTCTCAGGAGCTGTGGAAAAACCTGCCCCACTGAGAGTATTAAACAATAATGACCAGCCTAGTCAGCACCTGGGAGGTAGAAAACTTGAAGTTGGAGCATCTAGAATAGTTGGTTTTCTTGCCATCTCATCAAGCAACATCTCTCCTCCATCCAGAACATTTCAGCATTTTTGAATGTAAGAGCTGCATTCGTACTTTAAGATGTGTGGTGGAGGCAACGTCCAAAATCCAAGGGGTATGTGTGCTTCCACTGCATTTCATCCTGCTTATTGGTCCAAAGGGAAGAATTACAGGTACCTATTCCTTTTTCATTTATAAAACTAAGAGTAGGTAAGGATTTAGAAGTCCAGTCCAATCTCCAGTTGTGGAATCCACTTTTGGTAGCTGTAGAAGAAAACCCACAAATGAGTAAGGTTTGTATAGTCTGAATTTTGTAATTTTACCCTACTGGATATGGAAAGCTACAGACAAGAGTTGTCCTTCAACCTATCTCATATAGGCATTATGAACTTTACTAATGATAGAGAAACCTGGGATCTGCCCACCAGGTCATATCAGATGCATTCATGCTAAGGCTAATGAGTTTGAGAGCTGATGCTGGGTGGGAAGAATTGTTCTCATTGTGCAATGTGTTGTGCACCCTGCCTAAGAAACATTTCTGAAGAACCTGTGCTCTGTGAAATATTTGGCTTTTATCTGGCAACATCCATTCTTAATTATATTAACTGTCAATTAGTTCAGTTGCCTAGCCATTTGTCATGAAAAGAAAAGTTGGTGGAGAAGTTCGTATGGACTGAAAAAAATGTGGGTGGAAGGAAAGGGTCTGGATAAAATTATTTTTAATAAAACTCTCAATTAACAAAACACTTAACCAGTTATTACATTAACCAATTTTCTGACTTAACGCAATATACTGATATAAATTAATCACAGCACACAGAGGCAAACAAAATTAACCAAGGTTAACATTCATCAAACATAGCATGTTGTTGGAATGCAGTCAATGTCTTATATTTATAAGGGAATCAAGATACAGATTCCGGGGAACCAGGACATCACCATTCAAACTCCTGGTGGGGATAATGGTTATGATTTCAACTTTGACACATTAGTGGGAATTACTCTACAGTCCTAATCCATGTATTTTTCCATATGGGTCTGTATGTGTATGAAAGAGAGAGAGAGGAAGGAAGAGAGAGAGAAGAAAGTGACTGAAATGGTATTACCATCTCTCTTTGCTGCAGGTATCAAGCTGGTATTGGACCATTTTCTCTACCATCTTGCCTCCTACTTTTGGCTTTCTCATTGGAGCTGAAGCAACTCCCTTATTTAAAAAAAAAATTGCAGAAACTGGAGTTTTGAAATCAGAAAAAAGGAGAGTAAGGCGATTCATTATAAAATCATGTGTGTTGTGGAGAATTAGATAGAAAGACCCTCCCCCTCCCCCAATGCCATTAGTATCATCTAATGAAGCTAAACTGTGGGAGATTTGGGATAGTGAAAAGAAACTATGTGCAACATTGTATAGTACGAGGTTAAATTATTAGATTCTGTTTCACAAGATTTAGTGATGGCCTCCAATCTTGATTGTTCTATTTATTTCGTTAAATTTAATTCCTACTTCTCCACCAAAAACAGCTTTCAAAGTGGCTAGAAGATGGCTTTAAAACAAGACTGACAATAGCATCCTACTTCAACCTTGACTATGGATCAGTTATTCCATTGCACCAGATAGTAATAATCAAACTTTGGTGTCACAGGACAGGGACATGTCCTTCGTACCTTCACTTATCATCTTCTGCCTGAGGAAGCTGCTTCATCTTGTCCACTAGAAGGGATGTCCCTGATGAGATCATTGTAACTAGATTGCATGATGTGCTTCTTTAGAAAATTGTTACCCTGTACCACTGAGTTATGTTTCACCACAATCCTCCCCACCCTATGGCTGTTCTGTAATCTTTCTTGGTAAGTATCAGCCCTAACTATCTCCAATTATTAGTTAGAATATAGGAAGTCCAGCGTCCTTAACAAGGCAAGCCCTGCCCTTATACCATTCTCAGCGTGAGTGTGTTTTCTTCACGTGTTGGAAGATGCTATAATTAGGGTGTGGTTCACAAGAGTTGTTTGAAGTAAGGATGTTTATATCAGAGCATTTTAGATGTCACACCCTTTGGTTCTAGTCCTCGTGTGACCAAAGTGCACGCTGTCTATGAAGACAGTGTACAGCAATTATTTCAGGTTTCTGGATGCTCTTATGCAGTTGATATCAAGTATGAGGAAGGTGTGGAAAGGTGTAATCTTAAAGCTACCCACACATCTGTTTAAATACAAGCCTTATTCCAGTCTGAGAGTTCACATCTGACTCTTGAGGGCATCATGAAGGCATTGACTGGCTTGCTTCTTGTGGGTCTTCTAGCCCTTTGGATAGGATTACCCTTTACTTCTTCTTTCAGGATTCCAGGTAAGATATAAGATGGTTGGGAGAGGAGTCTCTTTGACAGAGAAATCTGCAAAAAAGTCTGCAGGAAGGCAAGACCTTTGTTAACTCTATTTAAAACTAAAATGGGATCTACTATATTTTTGATGGGCTTAAACTTACATTCAGTTTATTAAGTAGCTTTATAACTTGCTTTCCAAGGATGCTTAAAATGATTAACAGTAGAATATGGTAAGCACGGTGCAGTGCAAGCTGAACATAATTACAACAATTATATTGAAGCAAATAACCCTTCAGGTCATCCAAATAAATTGAAATGAGTAGCTGAAAAAAGCTTTTAAAGGGTGGCAAGAAATAGTGATACACACACACACACACACTCACACACACACAGATATACATGCAACATTTTATTTTGTTTTCTTCATCACATTAGTCAATCAACCCTTTTGCTGTCATGTACTAATGGAAAAGATGCATAGGGCTGTTCCAAAGGGGAGTGCAATTGCAATATTAAATCGAATCAACCCCCTCCTGATCAGATGATGCAGAGCATCGGTATGCAGTGTCCATGGCATCTTTCTGCTGCAGTTTTGAGGACTCCTGTTTTCAAGCAGCAAATGTTGCTGCACAAGCAGGAGTGTTTACAACGTTGTCTTGCTTGGGGTGCCCATTAGAGGGAATGTCTTGCTCATCTTACCCCCCAGTTCCTACTGTCTGGTTCTGGTGAGAAGATGGCATAATTATATAAAATGTTCCAATACAGAATCAACATTCCAAAGCATGTGTCATTGTGGTGAGTAAAGTTTTTCAGTTTATTTTTTTTTCTTTTCTTTTTAAGGGGGGGACAAATGAAATTCTCTTTCCCAGCTGACAGAGGAGCACTGATTGGATGAGACATCTCAATATTCTTCTTTTGGCCAGAAAGTATAAGCTATCAGTTCTCTGTGATTGTTGTAGACTGGCAAAGTTGTAAAAGTGCCCATTCTATAGCATCTGGTAACCATAAAAAGTTATTTGCATCATTTAAATTGTGCACTCAGCGAAAAAGCTAGGAGAGGGTCTGTTTATCTGGAAGTGCCTGTCAGTATGTACATAAATTTATTCATTTACATTTCAGACTGGACAAAGAGTAATAAAGAAGGAGCAGTGCAGTTATTATTAGCAGTGTCTCCTAGAGCTTCTAGAATAGAACTGGTACAAAAAAGTGAAATCTAAGCATAAAGTACGTGTAAGCGAACATACGATAGGTTTTATATGACCAATATATGATTTTACTGGTTGTGTGCTGAATTTGCTATAGGCAAGTAACTACAGTCAAAATAATTTTTTCAATGTTTGTAAGTGATATTTGGATATTTTGCATTATTTTACTTTTGGCAGGATTTGGAATTTGCCCAGGAAATTCACTTCAGTGCGCTATACCTGGAATTAGTCATTGCAGGAGTAACTATGATTGCCCTCGGGGCCTAAGTTGCTGTAATCTGAGATGTAGCACAAGTTGCAGATTCCCACCAGGTAATCTTAATTTTAATAAACAAGGACATTTTTTGCAACTCTGGGTCTGATTTCCTGTGCAAGCAGAGAAGCTGGGAACTCTGGCAGTGGGTATCCTAATATCAATGTCCGTTTGGCAGATTTAATTCTCTGATAAGATTTGCCTTTCAGAAGGGTATTGATGGGTGTGATGTGTAAGGATAACACAATGACAGATTCAGTAAATTAGTTCTTGAAATCAGGAAGGAGAGCCTTGCAGACCAAATGACCAGTGAGGATCTTTTCCAACTGCTCCTGAAACTTTGCAACAAGATAGAGGAGGGTAAACTGAGACCTCAGGGTCACACATGGGACTTCTAGAGTCTACTGTGTGATGTTCCACTCTTTTCTTTTTATGGAATCTGCCCAATAGGCCCTTCCATATATATGTCTATTTTTATAGATTCCATTAAGTACTTTCAGATATGTTTCATCTCTGACACTGACAGTATGAGTCAGTCTTTAATATGCTTCAAACCAGGCAGAAGCATCAAAATCAGAAGACATAACTGGAATTCCTTCCTTAACTTTCTACATGCCTCCATGGCTTAGATAGACACTGTAGGGCTGTACTATATTCAAAAGAATGGTGAAAATATGTTAGCTGATGTTTGACTAATGGTTAACAACAATCCTGTTCCCTCCCCTGCATTTCAGTGCTTCCTTGGAGTTGCCCACGAAATCCATTTAAATGCACCATCCCAGGAATACATCGCTGTCGTTATGATTATGATTGCCCAGGAAGACAAAGGTGTTGCTACTATAATTGTAATAGGATCTGCAGATAAGGTATCATCATCAATATCTTTTTCATGCATCATCGTGCTTTATGTCATTTGTTATCAGCGCAACCTGGAACCCTGGGAGATGAGCTTTATGTTAATTGCTACTAGACCAATCAAAGATACCTTCTGACTGATTTCAGATACTTTATTCCCTGGTGCTTTCTAAATGGTTAAACTCTCTCATTCAAAGTCTTCTGTAAGAACGCCCTAATGGCTGCTGCACTAAGTAAAGGTTTGGACAAAACGATTGTTATGGTCCCTTCCAATCCCACAGAAAGGATGATTCCCATCCTTTTTAAGAAGACATTTTTAAATACCAACCCAGACCCCAAATTTCTGTTTTTTCTGTACAAGTTCCAGGAATTAAAACAAACAAACAAACAAACTCTTTTTTTTCCCTTCTTAAACCCAATATTTTTAGCTCCCTGTATTTGGTTGTTGCAAATGTGTAAGAATTTAATTCAGTTGGGTTTGGGGTATGATCTAAACAGAAACTGTATGTCCTAAGAACATGTGATCAGCGTTGTTCTATTTTCCATGATCAAGGGTGTTTTCCATGTTTTCATTCCAGGCTTCCTGTTGCCAGATATTAACGATGTTCCTCAAACACCTAGGGTAGAATTCATCAGATCTTCCATCCTATGTTGCTGGAAAATGCTTTCATTTAATTGAATACTGTTGTTGTTGTTTTTTACTTTGATCCATCCAAGGTGCAGGCAGTAATTAGAAGCTGAACAGACTGAATCAAAAGAAAAAAAATTTTTTTTTCCTGAAATATATGTGATTCATTATGAAGTTTCCAAGAGGTTTTTTTTTTTTTTGCATAGGCCAGAATTTGACTTGGATGCCCAGAGATTGCTTTACACTGAATCAAAGTTACATATAAATGCAGTGTACTAGATAAATAGATCTTGGTTTGACTGCTTATGGAGAAGAAGACACAACTGCCAGCAGAATGCTTCTTTATATCGTTCTTGAATACCATTTAATGTAATTTGGTGGTTACAAATATATCTGCCCATATAGCTGATTATTTATTTATTTATTTATTTATTTATAACATTTATATAGCCACCAATCTTATATTGAACTCTGGGTGGCTCCCAACCAACAATTAAAGCAACATCAATATACCATTAATACATACATATGTCTATTAAAACCACAAACATTAAAAAACCTGGCACCAAAGTTAAATGTTCACATGCAGTCCATCACTAAGTCCTCCCATCAATCTCACCCTCTCCCAGCGCTTGGGGGGAAAGACAGGTCTTATATGCTTTTTGGAAGGCTAAGGGGGTGGGGGTCTGCTGAACTTCAGGGGAAGGGTGTTCCACAGTGTAGAGGCTGCCACAGAAAAGGCATGCTTCCTAGATCCCATAAGATGGCAATGTTTAAGGGAAGGGACTAGGAGCATGCCCACCCTATCTGATCTGGTAGAATGGGTAGATGTCCTTAGGGAGAGGTAATCCTGCAGATAACCCAGCCCTGTGCCATGTAGGGCTTTAAAGGTAATAACCAGCACCTTGAATTGCACCCAGAAGGAAACCAAGAGTCAGTGCAGCTCACATAATAGAGATGTTGCATGGGTAAACCTAGAGGCACCCGTAACTGCATGTGCATTTACAACTGGTCCGCATTCTGGACCAGTTGTAGCTTCCAGGTGGTCTTCAAGGGCAGCCCCATGTAGAACATGTTGCAGTAATCCAAATGAGAAGTGACCAAAGCATGAGTGACCATGAGCCAGGCCTCCCGGTTCAGGAAGGGACATAATTGGCACACGAGATGAATCTGTGCAAAGGCCCCCCTAGCCATGGCTGCCACCTGCTCCTCTAGCAGGAGCTGTGAGTCTAGGAGGACCTCCAAACTGTACCCCAACTCAATCTGGGGGAGTGCCACCCTGTCCAGAGTTAGAGATGAAATATCACCTGGGCCTGGCAGGCCAAAACTCCAGAGCCACTCCGTCTTGCTAGGGTTGAGTTGAGTTCCTCCCCATCCTGGCCGTTACATCCTCCAGGCACTTGGCCAGCATCACCACAGCATCACTTGTCCAGCTAGGGGTGGAGATATATAAGCTGATGATACCACACCCCATACTGACAGATGACCTCCCCCAGAGGTTTCATGTAGATGAAATACTGATGATACCACACCCCATACTGACAGATGACCTCCCCCAGAGGTTTCATGTAGATGTTAAAGAGGAGAGGAGAAAGACTTGAACCCTGAGGGACCTCACCGTGACCTCTCCTCCCCCACCAACACTGACTGGAACCAGCCAAGGAGAAAGGAGGAGAACCAGCATAACACAGTGCCTCCCACTCCCAACCCTGAAGTCAGTCCAGAAGGATACCATGGTCAATGGTATTGAAAGACGTTGAGAAGTCCAGAAGGGCCAGAATGGTTGCACCATCCCCATCCCAAAGGTCATCAACAAGTGTAACCAATGCCATTTCAGTGCTGTGCCCCAGCCTGAAAAGGGTCCAGATAATCTGCTTCATCCAGGGTCCTCTCTAGCTGTGTGCCAACCACCCTCTCAGCAACCTTCCCTAAAAAGGGAAGGTTGGAGACTGTTATCTAACACTGTTGGGTCCTCTTGAGAAGGGGGGACACCACCCCCTTCCTGCAAACAGGCATTAATCACCACTTGGACCCAACCACATGCCACCTCACGGGAGGCCTTAACCAGCCAGGAGGGGCATGGGTCCAGAACACAGGTGGCTGAGCTCACAGCTGCAAGGATCCTGTCCACTTCCAGAAAAGCAACCGGCTCGAACTCCTTCCAGATAACAAGTCTCAGATGTGTCTCCGTCACCTCCAAAGGATCTGCCCAGCCAGAGTCCAACTCTGAGTGAAGTCAAGTGACTTTATCTGACAGATGCCAGATAGTTATGTTTTCCTGGGATTGAAATCTACCATATAATCCTAAAAATATAGCAGGATCCCCTGTTTCTCCCCAAAAAGCACAACTCTGAATTTTTCTCTGCAGCAGCAACTTTTCAATCATTTCAGAACTGATGGATATTTTATTTTCTTCTGTCCGTTTTCATTGTTATGAAACAGTGACCATGTCCACAAATTGCATTAAGTAATAACTTGATTTATTTGGCTTTGGTTTGGCATGTTGTATGAAGCTGGTAAGTTGTGGATTGTAGTTATGTGTGAATTCAGCCTATTTGATAAATCCAGGTTAATACAAAACATGGTTTTGTTTGTTGTGTGAAACCATACTAAAAGCAAAGAACAGAAAAAAGCAGCTACAGTGAAACCTTGATTTAATGGACCCCTGTTTAGCAGACTTTGGATGCAACAGACCAAATATCCATCACATATCTCCACAAAATAGCAGATAAGTCTGTTTCAAAGACATCTTATGTAAATGACATAAAATCCATCATTTGCATAATGACATCATTAAGTGAATGATGTAAATCATTGCAATGATATACTTTTGTATTTAACACACAGCCAAATCTGATGGACAACCTTCCTCACAAATAGTCCTTAAAAATGGGATTTCACTCCATATACATAGTGCAAAAAATGATATTGTAATTATATTATAGTTGGCTATATAATTTTGATGTTATAAATAATATAAGTTTATTATAAATGTGTTTGAAAGCTCGTGTTTCTCTGCAGTATATTAACTTATCCAGAGTCATAATGCAGTATTTTAATGGAAGATTTCCATTTTCCAAGATATGGTACTTCTTCTATAGTAGAAAACAATATGTGCTTTATTACGTATAATTCTAAAGGCTAACAAAAATTCTGGTCAGGCTGAAGTCCCAGTTTACTTAATCGGAATAAGGAGAGTCCTCTTCTATGCTTTGGAAAACAGAAAAACAATGATATAAATATCCGTTCATAAGCACTTCCACCAGATGGCAGAGGAAAGCCATTTAGACTGAGGACACCCTATTTTGAAAAAAGCTTCAGCCTGAGATCTGGTTTCCTTGAATAAAATCCAAATGCAAGAACTCCAGTAAGGGGAAAGTATTTATTGAATCAATTTACTGCCCCCCACCTCAATTGTCAAAGCAGCTCCAAGTGCCTTAAAACGATACTGTATAACAGAAACAGATTAAAATAGATGTCCAACAGTAAAACAACACAGTAATGGGTAAGAAAAAACTCACACTGGGGAAACAAGATGCGGCATACGAATGAGGCATATGGCATACGGTTATGCGGCATACGAATGAGATCACAAGCAAGGTCACAGACTGCCTTGCCCAAGGTCCTGCTGAAAAAGTCAGAGCTCCACAGTTTTCTGAAAGCACAATGGTGTCAGGGTCTTGCAGACATCTGGGGGAAGGCGGGGCCAGAAGACAGGATCCGCAGACAAGACACTTCTCCTGGGTCCCATGATGGCACTGCTTCACTGATGGGATGTGGAGCATGTTGACCCTGACAAATGCAAAACAGCAGGCAGTTCCATAAGACAAGCCTCAAGATGATTACAGCATAAATGAATAACCATTTCTGCATAATCCCTCCCTAAGTTTGGAAATAAAAGAAACCCCCCAGGGATGTCAGTGGAAGCCCAATACAGTGTTGCAGCAACGAATGGGATCCATTACTATTCATTATTCTCTCTACAAATATCTCCATTAAATCCTATTTGGGAAAGATCCATCTCAAAAATAGACTATACATATACCTCAGTTGTGTACAAAAAAGCTGAAGTATGGGTAGGTGCATTTTTTAAAAAAGCTTACAAAAATCACTAAATATTTGATAGGGCTGAATAATATGTGAAATCCTGTGACATTACATGGATCAGATGGGGGCTAATGTGTGCATCCCCTCTTTCAAAAATGTTAAGCAAAGCCTTTTCTGTTCTTCCAAATCTGTTCACATCACTGACTTGGAGCATCTTGGGTTGCCCCCTTGAATCTTCACAATATAAAGATTTTAACTAGCAACAACTATATTTCTAACCATTCCTACTAAATTCTGCAACTGAGAGATTATTCCTAAGGCTTCGTGGATCTTAGATGGGGTGAGTTGATTTGAGGAAGCTTCAATAGTGTCACCTCATCAACATGGATCACCAAATCAAACTGGATCTGCTTTGATTTGGCTGTTTGGATGGTTTGCTGCCTAAGCAGGCAAGCGTTTTACACATACACAAAAGATCCTTTTATTATGGTGATATGAAAACCAAATTGCTCTATTCAACCACTCAATTTACTGGATTGGATCAGGGAATTTAATCAGGTCACTTCCATGCATTGGATCAAAGTGATTTGATTTTCTGCACCAGTGTGACTGTTTGAAGGAGAAGTGAAGGCTTTGAACAGGCTCATTATTTCATCTCATACTTTTCCTTGCCTCCGGTAAATTCTGCTACTAGAGGTCAGAGGAAGCAACACTGGCTGAAGTGCTGTTGTGTCCTTTTCTACTGTAATAGTATTTCAACATTGTCTCCAAGGGCTAACCAGGGGTATCCATGGGATGGGGGGGGGGTGTTAAAAAAAGTCAGGAAGGTGGTTGTGACTATGCAATAAAAGCTTTGCCTCTCTTTAATGTGTGTTGCAAATACAGAGATACAAAGATATTTCATTTATTACTATGATCTTGAACTGTTGGGATTGTGCTGACAGATCACTCCCATCTGATTTCACTCTCATTGTGAAGGAGCAAGGGAGCATCAAAGTGGAACCATCTGCTGCAACTTGGGCCCAATTTCAGTTCACCACTGCATGGTTGCCAGGGCAACTGCACAGTTATAGAACCCTCATGGCCCCTGTGCAGCATTTTGTGATCAGATGATGCTGTGTTATCAGCTGATCAATCCCTAGGAAGAGAGAAGTGCTTCCACACAGACATTTTAAAAAAAGAAGCCCGGGGCGGAGCTGGCGTCGCGGCGATACGGCGGGCGATCCTGGGCTCCCAGGATGGCAGCCGATATCTCCTCCCCCGGACGGTCCTGATGGACCTAAGCCGTCCCGTAGAGATGGCGATCGCAAAGGGCACGTCCCGCGGATCTCAGGGACGCCGCAAGTCCCAGATGGATCCGGGGAGAAGCTCTTGAAGCCGGCGGAGGAGAGCCAGCCAAAATGGCTGCGAAAGCCGGGGCAGCTCCAAAGGAAGAAGGAAGAGAAGGGTGTCAACTGGGTGAGATGGACTTTTACTATTTAACTATTCTTAGAGAACACCTTAAGTAACTTAAAGAGATTTTTAAAAGTGAAGAAAAGTGGATTAAGCGGCGAGATCGAGCCTTATAAAAAAGGGGGGAAATTTTTTTTTTCTTTTCAACTTTCCCTTTTTAGTGGAATTGGCAAGATGTTTTTTTCTTAAAAAAATATATATTTTTAACTGGATTGGCTTTTTTTTTTAATACTCAATAACTCTTTATCTTAAGCCATTTTTTTGACTAAGATTTCTTTATTGTTGTAAGAAATTTATACTTTTTGATTTTGAAATGGGGAAAGTGGAGTTAAGAGAAAGTAAATGAAAGAAAGTTACACTACCATCTAGAGGCTCAACATAGTGCTTTTTTTCTTCTATTGTGACGCATGCTCAAGGACCCTGTGCTTTCTAAAAAGATAGTGGGATGTGCATGTTTATACAGGTGCCATCCGTAACTATAAATAAGAAAGTGGAGTTGAAAGCGATTTTGAAAATATCAAGATGGAAAGTTTGAGCTAGTCACAAGAGCCCTGATTAGTGGCAGTAGCTCTTCTTTCTGCTAGAAGCTCTGCTTTGCTCTCCATTCCCCCCTCAGTTGGATTTTTTTTAAAGAGACTTAGTCTTTTCCCTCCTCTTCTTTTTTTTTTTTTCTCCTCTTGTTTTTTTTATTTTTTTTTATTTTTGGCAAGAACAAAGATAAAGAATCCTTTGACTCAATGAAGGTTTATCAAGACAATAAACTATACGAGAAACACAATGCAGAAAAAGATCTTTAAACTATTGAGGATGACTATAAAAAACTGGAAGAAGAGCTGCAGAAATTCCCGCAAAAAAAAAATAAAAAGAAAAAAAAGATACTAAAGCTAAAATGGACTTAATTAAACATAAAACGGGATCAATGGAAAAGGAAGAAATAGTACAAGAAATCAGAAACATTAAACAGAATTATTGTGAGGCTTATAAACTGAGAATTAAAAGGGTTAATCAACTGATAAATGAAGAGGGACAGACTTGTTCTTGGCACTGAGGGTGAGAAAAAGATTATACAAGATTATAATGGAAAATCGTACTAAAAGAATGCACAAAAAGAAGAAGTAAAACAATATTGAAAGAAACTACTTCAGATGTTTAAAGAAAAAACGAGGGGAATACAACAATGATGGAACTGACAGAAGCTTCAAAAAGCAGAATGTTTGAAAGGACATTTATTATTGCTTTCTCTTATCCAATAATATAGAAAAAGGAATAAACAGCTAGATATTTTGGGATATTGAATGAAAAGGGTGAACTCAAAATTATGCAAGCGCTGGAATAAAGTATAAATCTGAGATATATAGTTAAAAATTGTATTTGATTCTGAATGTTTTAAGAGATTAGACATTTACATATGGTTGAATATAGTAACATATAGATTTTAAACTAGAGATTTTTTTGTTGAAATATGTAGTGAAGAATCTGGTTAGAACTGTAACCTGGTTAGAACTGTAACTGATATTGTAACTGATACTGGTTAGAACTGTAACTTTTAAGAATTGGAAAAATTAAAAATTACTTATGCAGGAGGAAGTTATTGAAAATTATGAAATGTGCAGAGATGAGTTAAACTGAGATTTGAAATTAGAGTAAGAAGATAAGTAACTTGTTTTTATTAATGATTGGATGAGAAAATATAGTAATGTAATGGATTAGGAAACTTTATAATAGAAATTTGATATTAATTATTATATATATACACATATAATCGATAGATGAAAATGTATTACTAATCCTATTGAAAGTTAAAATTTCTTGTAATAAATGATTTTATAGATTAGCTATGAATGATTAATAATTGTTAATTGATAAGTATACAAGTATATTTTGAATAGATGATATGAGAATTTAAGATTATGAAAGGGGCACCAACGAGTTGGTAACTGGTTGACACACGCTATAAAATGGAAGATGCTCTTTTTTTTACGCCTTTTTATGGTTTTGTTTGTCCATGTATGTTTTGTGTTTGTTGTAAAAATAAAAAAATATTAAAAAAAAAAAAAAAAAGAAGCCCAGAGAAGTTCATTATGACCTCCTCTCTGCTCTCAGTTTTTTAATATATAAATGTTGTTTTCTCCCTGAAAAAGTGGTGATGAGAATAACATTTGAAGATCATAAGGACCCCTTATGGATTTTTATCTTAATATGTAAACTATGTATAAAGATTATATTTTACATGAATACATAAAGCATGTAGCAAAAGTTGATTTGGAGAGTGGAAGAGACCGGAAGGAGAACTGGAATACCTTTCCATTGCATGATCCCATTTTTTGAGGACTAGTGATAGGGAGAGCCTTCAGAAATTTGCAGAAGAACAGAGGGGTCCTGTATCACTAGATGCTCACCAGTGCTTTGTGACTAGATCAACTCCGCAAGCCTAAACCCAGCAAGCATGTGATTTTCCAAACCCGTGGTTCCCCTGAAAGCCGGGGACTCAGATTCGTTTAGAGGATAGGCATGGTGATAGGGGGTGGGAATGGAATTGTTTTTACAAGGAGTCAAATCTTTTCCAAATGCTGGAGCTTGATTTGTTATAGCATTATAAGACTTTATTGTGCAAATATTCTGGCTGGGTCCAAATGCAGGTAGATGTTTTCTCTGGGAATGAACCATGTGATTTGGGCATAGAAGCACAAGATTTCATATATATCTTGCTGAAACAGGAAAAATGAAACACATAAAAATGTTTCTGTTCAAGATTCCATTCAGGCCACCACGGCCTCCCTCACGTCATGCAGGTGAGTCATTACTCTCCCAGCGGCTGTCAGCCAGTGGGAATGTGGGGCTTCTTGCTGCCTTGGCCAATTGGCCTACACCCCTGCTGATGTTTTACCATCTCTGGCACAGTTTTTGTTTAAACTTTCAACAGCATTTTGCTACCAAAGCTAAATTGGGAGGTGATGAAAATCCAGTGGGACTCTGTGAGGTCTTTTCACTCCAGTCATCTGGTGCCTGATCTGAGGGAGGAAACATAGGCTAGGTTCACTCAACATCCTTAGCCAGGTAGGCTAAAAATCTAATCTTTGCAAATACACTTATATTTTAGTATTAATTAGTTTTTTGTGAACCTGGCCTGTTCCATAAATTTAGACTGGGAAGTTAAAAAAAATCCAGGAGAAAAAATGGCAACTAATTCCACAAGGCTGCCAAGAAATATGCATAGAGGCAGTCACCAGGCTTATAGCATCCAGGTCCTTCCTCAGAATGAAATGTTATAATTCATAATCACTGCCTTGAAGAACTTGTAGAAGCAGCCACTTTCCTGGTGCTACAAGCTGCAAAATCTGAAAGAGCAGCCCAAGCCAGTCCTCAAAGGTCAGATGCCATCCATGGAGGAGGAGAAAACAATAGTTGTTGATCTACCTTGAGTATCAGGAAAGCTTCTGTTGGCTTTGGCTGTGATCTGTCAAAGGGTCAACCATCCGTTCCCTCCCCGCTTTCCTGGCAAAAAAACCAGGAAGAGTCTGATAGCAACTTTTCCAACTAACATGTTTTCTTTTTTCTTTTTAATAAGAACTGTATTATATTGTATTTCAAAGTACAACTAAAATACAAAACAGAAAGTACAGCAAAGAGAGAAGATAGGGCTAAAAGAAAAAAAGACAGAAACTATAATAGTGAAGATAGAACATTGAAACAGAAAGTGACTTCTGACTATCTCCAATTCAGATATAAATACAAATTAAAAAAAAAAAGTCTCTTATCACTAATTAATCCAAGTTCACATTCTTTCTATCAGCACAAATGGTCTAATCATTAAAACCCACAATCAAAGCCTCATTTTTTTCCCACACAAGCACGTAATCTAAGAAGGGTTGCTATAAGGAGACAAATTTAGAAACAGTACTATCACTCATTAACGCTGTTAACATCACCATTTGGGCCATCAACTAACACATTTTCTTAAAGGCCTAATTTTTCATGAGCTGCAACTCACTTCATCAGTTTATGAAAGGATCTTCCTTTTACTAAAATTGTTGGAAAAGGTGCTACCAGATTCCTCATGACTTGTTGCCACCATAGACTAACATGGCTCTCCTCCTACAATGTTTCCCCTTCCTGTTTTTCTTTTTTGCTTTCCCAGCAGACCCTTAACTTTCCATGGCTCCTGCAGGCTACTGAGTATGATTATTCCTCCTTGGGATACTTTGGAGGGAATATTACTGTTCTTGTCTGCTTGTTTTGGAAGTTCTGAAATGCTTGGGGTTCACTTGCCATCTCATTATCCTTGCTTTGTCTCCTATTTTGTCCTAATTAGAAGCTGTTATGTCTCTGCAGTGAACACCCCCATGCAGCCCAAAGCATCTTTTTCTCATCAAATCTGAGCTGTGCACAGTCATTATAGACATGCATGGACAGCTAGGGAATGGGGACTTAGGGATTTGTGAGAATGAACAAAGACAACTATATCTGACCTGCCTTTAGAAAATCACTGTGCAAGTTGCAGTATGTAAAGAGACTAGCCTCCTGACCACTGGTGTCTGCAAGGGGCAGAATCGGGCAGGTGATGAAATGACATCATGATGCAAAACTCATGACTTATAGTTAGCTGCTGGGCCACAAGTGCATAAAGACAAGATTTATTGGTGGAGGAATGTGGTGGCATTTGGGTGACCCACATCTTCTTCCCTCCCTTTACTGCCATAGCTGCTGGGGCTGCTCTGAAGGCTGTCAGCAGTCCCTTGGCATTGCTTGACTTGGCTTCCACAATGGCATTGCCTTCTGCCTGAGTGGACACAGAGGCTCATGGAGGTTGTAGCAGCAGCAGGAGAGACACTTCCTTTCTGCCTTACTTGATGACTGGTAATGCGTTCCATGCAGCCACCATTCAGCCACCTATTCTGGGGTGCAACATGGGCTTTTCTGATGGGAACATTTTAGCCTCTTAGACTCATTCCTCTCACCCTCTTCACAGATCCAACAGGGAAGGAAGCTTACTTCCTCGAAACTCCATGTTGTTGCCTGACCCTACAACTTTATTTTCTAGCATTGTTGGAGAGGCAAAAGGTAGCAAGGAATCACAACTTCCCCAGTGCTTAGCTTAGATGGGAAGCACCAGCCTGCCAACACCAATTTCCTCTCAGCATCACTTGGAGCGAGTTTTTAGTTTATATCTAGCTTTATATGGATGCTATTGGAACAAAACAGTAGCAGTGCTAGCCTTCATCATAAAAGAGGGGTCATTTTTTCTTTACAGATAGTGCTTAACTTACAATCACAACTGGGACTGGAATTTCCATTGCTAAGTGATGTGGTCATAAAGTGAGACATCATGTGACCTCATTGCTTAGCAACAGCAATCCCAGTTGGTGTTATTAACTGAGAATCGCGGATTGTTAAACAAGTACCCACCCCAATCCAAGCCATTGAAAGCTGCCGAGAGGTCAAGAATAGCAAGGATGGATGCATTACCCCCATCCCGCTCTCACCAGAGATCATCTAAAAGTGCGACCGATGCTGTTTATGTCCAATAACCGGGCCTGAAACCTGACTGATAGGGGTCCAGATAATCCATTTCTTACAAGATCCTCTGAAGCTGCTGCATGACCACCTTTTCCATCACCTTCCCTAAAAAGGGAAGGTGGGAAACTGGATGAAAATTGTCCAGAAGGGTTGGATCTAGTGATGATTTCTTGAGGAGGGGGTGGATCAAAGCCTCCTTAAAAGACTTCAGAAACACCCCTTCCTCCAAGGATGAATTGACCACTGCCAGTACCCCACCCTAAAGTCACCTCAGGAGGCAGAGCTAGGGGGTGTAGACCCAAGTGGCTTCCAAGAGAGTAGGAAAAGGAGGTCATCCACAGCAGCAACCATGTATGCTTCCATCCCATGCTTCTGTTGAATGCTGACTGAAAGGGACCTAAATAATTCATTTCACCCCCTCCTTTCAGAATGTATGCTATTAATAATAATGGAAATGGTTCTTTCTCTATCATAAATAAAATTACTTCCACAAATTTAGCTTTTCAATTCTTCCTATATTCACCTAAGCAATGCCATCTTGGTCATCTGTAATAGATGATTCTTCATTACAACATTTCTGAAAGAAGAAAATATACCCAGGCAGAGTAGATTTCACTAAACTGTGAGATTGGTCTAACATTTTGGTATCTCAAAAAAGGAAAAGTTGAGAGCTTGAAAAAAAAAGTGCTTTAGTCACCTCCTGTTGTCTTCCTCAGGACCAGGAAAATTTGTTTATATCCTTTGGAAAGGTTAAGATATTCCAACCTGAAGAGAGTTTGGGGAATTCTGGGTATTATTACCATGAGAATTATTGGAACTATGAACCACATGGAGTGTGGCTAGATCCTTACTATGTTGATTGGTTCCTCCACCTGGACTCACATTAGGATGTAGGAGACGAGAATGGCCTTGGTTGAGGTGTTGAATGTGAAAGGTAACGGACAGGAGATTGCTCATGGCTTGAAAGTGAAATGAGCTAACCACATTGTGAAGACATTATACAAGAAACTGTCAGTTCACCACAAACTGACAAGAGATCTAATTAGAAAAGATAGCAATTTGGTATATCCATGCCCCAAAGCCAAGCCAAGCCAAGCCAAGCCAAGCCAAGCCAAGCCAAGCCAAGCCAAGCCAAGCCAAGCC
Organism: Python bivittatus; assembly: GCF_059951505.1. Taxonomy (NCBI): domain Eukaryota; kingdom Metazoa; phylum Chordata; class Lepidosauria; order Squamata; family Pythonidae; genus Python; species Python bivittatus. Next base: position 82,574,953 of record NW_028277098.1, read on the forward strand.
AAGCCAATAGATTGTATATCCCAGCTTGCCAGAGCCCATATATATATAGCTGAATTTTCTAGGATCATGTGGCACCCACAGGATTCCATTTTCCTAGTTATTTTGTTCAGCAACATCTTCTTCCTTCCTGAAGGTACAACTAAGCCTACCAAGCTGTTACACCAAGGTAAGTGGCAGAGTTAGAGGGTGTAGAGCCAGGCGGTTTCCAAGAGAGAAGGAAAAGAACCCCCCCCAACTGTACCCCCCCCCCTCAGTTTAAATAGAGTTATACTGGCAGGTGACACTAGTTAGGAAGGCAATGGAAACTGAGAAACTACTAGTAACTGCCCTGAAACTGTCCTGCATTGAATCTGTAAGAACAGCAGCTCTCCCTGACCTTCTTGCTGGGGCCTTGGGGTCAGCACAACGTATGTCGACATATTTCTCCCAGTTCAAGGCTAGGAAGAATGCATGTTCACGCAGATGAGAAGAAGTGTTTACTTGGTAACACATCTGTATTTCTGCAGCCATGATATCATGTTCCGTGCCTTGTGGTTGCCCAAAATCGACATGCTTATTTTCCTTTTTCCTACATCTTTCCTTAATATCTCACCTGAAAAAAAAGAAGTTGAAACCTCAGATAGAAGGAATCTGATGGCGCTGAAAGACATGGAAGGGTGAATCTATTCTATACTACACCAGAATATTGCAGATACTAATCTAGCCACCGGTTCGTCCCCTGGCTTCTCTTGCAACATAACATATAATCTGCAAGAATGAGAACAAAGCAATTGCTAAAGTTTGGGGAGAGCATATAAACTTCTTTTGCATAACTGTGGCCTGGGTGACTGAGAAAGTATAAATGCAGATAGGGCCCCACTGCAAAAAGGAATTCTATTTAGCTTCTGCACCTCACTTTCCCATTGTGTTGGGACCGGAGTGGCCAAAAACTCACAACCCTCATATTATGTGGTCCACAGGACTTCTCACTTTTGCTTCCCCCCACTGTAAACTACGTGTTAATACAGCACCTGAAACCCTTGTAGTGGAAGATATGAAGAAACCACTCCAGGGTCTTTCCTGAAAGTATGCAAAGTTCATGGATATGTTCAGTGAGAAGGAAGCAGACCAACTACCTCCACACCAACCATATGATTGCCCTATAGACCTGGTGCCCAGTGCCAAGATTCCAGTAGCCCAAAGTTACCCACTTTTGGAGCCAGAGTTAGCAGTGTTGTGGGACTTCATTGAATAAAATCTGAAGAGGAAATTCATAAGGCCTTCTTCCTCCCCTGTAGCTGCTCCTGTCTTGTTTGTCAAGAAAAAGTCAGAGGACCTGAGATTATGTAGTGACTACTGGCTGCTAAACAAGATCACCATCAGGAATCACTACCCTCTGCCTCTCATTTCAGAGCTCTTAGACAAGTTACATGATGTCAAAGTTTTTACCAAACTCGATCTCCATGGAGCTAATAACCTGGTGCATATCCAGAGGGGTGACGAATGGAAGATCACCTTCTGCACCTGCTATGGCCACTTTGAGTGCACTTTCATGCCTTTTGGACTATCTAATGCTCCCTTGGTCTTCCAGAATTTTATGAATGATGTTTTCCAGGATTTTCTTGACCAATATGTTGTTATTTACTTGGATTACATCCTCATCTTTTCCTCATCTATCTTTGACCATGAGAAGCATGTCAGGACTGTATTACAGTGCCTCGGGGATCATAATTTTTTTTTACCAAACTTAAGAAATGTGAATTTGAGAAGAAGACTATTGATTTCTTGGGTCACCTCATTTCTTCAGATGGCATCAGCATGTCCCCTGATAAAATAAAAGCACTTCTGACTTGGCAACCACCACACAGAATTAAGATGTTCAGCATTTGCTTGGCTTTGCCAATTATTATAGGAATATTTTACTGGGATTTGCAGATCTCACTGCACCTTTGGCTTGTCTGTTGCACAACAAAACACCTTTCATTTGGGATGAAGATGCAAAACAGGCTTTTGAAGCCTTAAAGACAGCTTTTGCATTAGAACCCATTCTCCAGCATCCAGACCCTGCACAACCCTTCATTGTAGAAACTGATGCTTCTGATGTGGCCATAGGAGTGGTGCTACTACAAGCTGGCCAGCATTCAACCAATTTGTTCCCATGTGCATACTACTCATGGCAACTTACAATATCTATACAGAACTACACCATATCAGACAAAGAACTCCTTACAATTAAGGTGGCCTTTGAAATGTGGCAACAACTCATAGAGGGGGCATGGCATGCTGTGGAAGTACACACTGATAACTGGAACTTAGAGTATCTGAAAACAGCATGAAACTTAAACCAATGGCAAATACAGTTGTTTTTATTCTTATGCTGTAAAGTAAGAATGCTTTCAAATATATATATTGTAATTGTTTGTTTATTAATTTACAAAATACAAAGTGAGTGAACAGAAGAAAAACCCAAATCAAATCAATATTTAGTGTGACCACCCTTTGCCTTCAAAACAGCATAAATTCTTCTAGGTACACTTGCACACAGTTTTTGAAGGAACTCGGCAGGTAGATTGTTCCAAACATCTTGAAGAACTAACCACAGATCTCCTGTGGATGTAGGCTGCCTCAAATCCTTCTGTCTCTTCATGTAATCCCAGACAGACTCAATGTTGAGATCAGGGGTCTGTGGGGGCCAAACCATCACTTCCAGGACTCCTTGTTCTTCTTTACACTGAAGATAGTTCTTAATGACATTGTCTGTATGTTTGGGGTCATTGTCATGCTGAAGAATAAATTTGGGGCCAAGCACACACCTCCCTGATGGCATGGCATGATGGATAAGTATCTGCCTGTATTTCTCAGCATTGAGGACACCATTGATCCTGACCAAATCTCCAACTCCATTTGCAGAAATGCAGCCTCAAACTTGCAAGGAACCTCCACCATGCTTCACTGTTCTCTGCAGACACTAATTATTGTACTGCTGTCCAGCCCTTCGGCAAACAAACTGCCTCCTGCTACAGCCAAATATTTCAAATTTGGACTCATCAGTCCAGAACTGCTGCCATTTTTCTGCACCCCAGTTCCTATGTTTTTGTGCACAGTTGAGTTGCTTAGCCTTGTTTCCACATCGGAGGCATGGCTTTTTGGCTGCAAGTCTTCCATGAAGACCACTTCTGGCCAGACTTCTCCAGACAGTAGATGGGTATACCTGGGTCCCACTGGTTTCCACCAGTTCTGTGTTGATGGCACTGCTGGACATCTTCTGATGTTGAAGGGAAGTAAATGTGATGTTTCTTCCAACTGCTGCATTAAGTTTCTTTGGCGGACCACTGGATCTATGGTCCTCAACATTGCCCGTTTAACAGCACATCTTGAAACCCCGGTCTGCTTTGAAATTTTTGCCTGGAAGACACCTTGCTGATGCAGTCTAACTACCTTGTGTCTTGTTGCTATGCTCAGTCTTGCCATGGTGTATGACTTGTGACATGAAACTGTCTCCAACAACCTCACCTTAATAGCAGAGTTTGGCTGTTCCTCACCCAGTTTTAAGCCTCCTACACAGCTGTTTCTGTTTCAGTTAATGACTGTGTTTCAACCTACATATGAAATTGATGATCATTAGCACCTGCTTGGTATAATTGGTTAATCATACAACTGACTCTAATCCTACAAGATCCCTGACTTTGTGCAAGTGTACAAAGTATGCAAGTGTAAAAATTGATGCTGTTTTGAAGGCAAAGGGTGGTGACACCAAATATTGATTTGATTTGGGTTTTTCTTCTGTTCATTCACTTTGCATTTTGTAAATTGATAAACATAAACAATTACAATATATATTTTTGAAAGCATTCTTACTTTACAGCATTTTTTCACACCTGCCTAAAACTTTTTCACTGTACTGTATGTACTCAACACCAAGCTTTACAAAATATAGCCTCTGATTAGCCAAGCCCTTGGACCTGGGAACAAGAACTCCTCTGTTTCTGTGGATGGTATTATGTTCCAGGTGGCCCAATACAGAGCAAGGTGCTTCACCTATGTCACAATAGCCCAGCTGCATGCCACTTTGGTCTTTTTAAGACCCTTCATTTAATTTTAAGAGCTTTTTGGTGGCCACGAATCCGGGATGATGTAAGTCAATATGTTTCATCCTGCTCTACCTGTCTCAGAGCAAAAGATGTATCAGGAAGGCCATCAGGATTTTTGGTGCCATTGCCCATCCCAACACATCTGTGGGCCACTGTATCCTTGGACTTTATAACAGATCTACTAAAGTCAAAAGGGAACATGACAATCTTGGTAGTGGTGGATGCTTTAACCAAGATGGCTCACTTCATAGCTTCCTGAGGTATGCCCACAGCCAAAGATACCACTCAACTATTTTTACAACATATCTACCATTTACATGGTTTAGCTGATCACTTGGTTTCAGATCATGACCCACAATTCATTGCTAGGTTTTGGCAAGAACTTTTCAAAAGTCTAGGGATCCGGATTCACTTATCTTCCACACATCATCTAGAGTCAGATGGACAAATGGAAAGGGTGAATAGGTTTCTGGAGCAATATCTCAGATAATTTGTTAACTACCAAGAAGACAACTGGGTGGTCCTCCCAGCATAGGCTGAGTTTGCTTATAATAATGCACAACATACCTCCAGCCAAATGATGCCATAAATGGCTAACTATGGCTTCCACCCTCAATTCTTCCCATTGACCCCACCAGCTTCTTCTGTTCCAGCCTCAGATCAGCTCTTGCAGGACCTACAAGCAATTCATCAAGTTCTCCAGGATCAGTTATAGAAGGTCAAGGATGAACATAAATGCTTTGCCAATCATCATCACCAGGCAGGTACACTGATAGCTGTGGTGGACTTAGTGTGGGTCTCATCTAAACACCTTGCTAACCATCACCCATCAAAGAAATTGGATCACCACATCCTGGGATCATTCCCAGTGGAAGCTATCATCAACCCAGTTGCTTTCTGGCTCATGTTTCCCTCCAGTTTCCATGTTCATCCTGTATTCCATAATTCCTTGTTGGTTTCTATTGCACCTCCCAACTCTCATTGCTCCTCCACACTGGCTCCACTGCCCATGTGGTTGAAGGGGTACCTGAATATGAGGTAGCCCAGATTCTAGATGCCTGGCTCCATCAAGGCTGCCTCCAGTATCTATGGATTAGAAGGGTTATGGACCAGAGGAGTGTTCCTGGGAAGATATCAATGATGCCCATGCTCCCTGCCTCACATGCCTATTCCATCAATAATATGGACAAAAGCCCAGACCTCAGTCTGCAGGAGAGGAGAGCCCTGAAGGGGGGGTGGGGGTGGGGGTGGATAATGTCACGGCCAGCTCAAACTCTGAAGATGAAGAGGAGTTACAGGAGGGTCATCAACCTGAGGGGATTCAGCTGGAAGAGATGCAGGTAGGGAAAGCAGCATTGCCTAGCAACCAGGAGAGGCAGCTATTGCTGCTTCAAAAGACCAAGAAACAGAGCTAAACCTCCCCCCTGTAACTCCTTAGTCTGCCTGCTCCGGTAGTGACTCTGGACCCTCATACCATGTTTCTTAGACCCTCCAGCACCTTGTTTATGAATTGAACTCTTTCTTGCCTGTAATTTAAGCTGGTTGAATATTTGTGGGCTAGGTATTTTGGGCATGAGGGACTATGTTTGTTTGCTCAAACATTTTTGCCATTAGAATTCTTAGTAAAGATATAAACCTTACCTGTGTGTCTGTGAATTCTGTGGGTTGGGACACAAATGTATGAGAAGTCACGTGATCTACAGACTAGAGTGATCATAGATTCGAAGGGGCTGGATTGAAGCAAATGCTTCAGGCAATAAATTAAAGAATGTAAATCTCGGCTGTTAAGTCTGTTGACAGATGAGGGAAAGAAAGAAGCAGACAATTTACAAGGTACAATACATGAAAGATTGAATGACTATCCTTATGACAAAAGTTTAATTTTTTTTTTAAAAAAGAGACACTTAAAAGTCTGGACAGTATTTTATTTTAAGGCTCTGTCTACCAGACAGAGGACATTACCCAAAACCACTTATCAGAAAGTCCTTTTTACCCAACGTACTGTAGCTAAAATACTTTAAGTCAATTTAAATGTCCCTGTTGTGGTTGGGTAATGAGTTTGTGTGTCATTACCCAAAGAAAAACCACTTTTATCCCATTTAGGATAATTTACCCAGATTTCAGAAGTTCTGTAATAAACTATGAGGTTGGTCTCACAGTTCAGTACCTCAAAGAAGGAAAAGCTGAGAGGAGAGCTTTCACATTCAACATCTCAGCCAATGCAATTCTCTACATTCTAATGTGAGTCCAGTTGCAAGAGCCAATCAACATGGTAAGGATCTATCCACACTCCTTGTGGTTCATACTTCCCACATTTACTCTGGTATTAATACCTAGAATTCCCCAAATCTTAACGTTTCCAACGGATATAAACAAACTTTCCTGGTCCTGAGGAGGCCAACAGGAGATGATATGAGGTTTGGAAAATAAATGTGATTAGAAGTGCAGCAGGATCACCTAACGTGGGGAAGAGCTGACTGAAAGGAGGGGTGAATTAATGGTTTAGATCCCTTTCAGTCAGGGTTCACACTGAAGCATGGGATGGAAGCATATATGGTTGCTGTTGGGAATGACCATGGATGACCTCAGTTGCGACTTAGATGTTTGGAGTGCAACTTTCCTTGTCCTGTTAGATCTCTTAGGGATGTTTGACACTATCAGTCCTAATATAGTTCAGGACTTCTATAAGGGTTAGGAACTGGGGGCACAGTATTGTAGTTGTCTCCTTATAATGTGACTCCTAAAGCACTTTTTTTTTCAAGCTCTCAACTTTACCTTCTTTGAGGCCAACCACAGATTTTAGTGGAACCTACTCTGTCCTGGATATATTGTCTTCTCTGGGAAATGTAATTCTGCAGGTAAATATAGGAAGAATTGAAGAATTGAAAACTGAAATTTGAGAAAGTAATTTTATTTATGATAGAGAAAGAACAATTTTCATTACAATGAGTAATATACATATTTTTCTGTGTTTTTCATTATCCATTTGAAAAAAGTATAAGCTGTAGCAACTCAAAAATGGAAAGAAGAAGGAAGAAGGAAGAAGGAAGAAGGAAGAAGGAAGGAAGGAAGGAAGGAAGGAAGGAAGGAAGGAAGGAAGGAAGGAAGAAAAGGTCCCTGTAACAACAAGGAGCAGAGGTTATACAATGGCAATGAGGCATATATCCTGTTGTTCTCATCTCTTGTTCAAGAGACACTTCTGAGGCTAATGAAGGGATCAGAAAGATGCTGTAAAGTTGTGGTATACATGGAGCTGCCAAACCATTTTCATCACCTGATAAGTCTGTTATGGATTACAAATTACAATTTCAACTCAAATACAGAACAAACCAGAAGTGGCTACATGAGCCTCTCCATTTCTAACTACCAAACTAGTTCCAAAGGAAACATTTTGCTGGAGATTTTGCCAAAGAAGCGGCCAAATGGTATAATACCAAAAAACATCTGTCAACCTGGGTTGAAGGAACTCTAGTTGTAAATGGATAGCTGAAGGATCACCTGCTGTGGGAAATTTAATGAAGTATAACAATGCCAACAACTTGGGTTTGCATGTGGTTGCTCCGAAATTTACCGCAGTTCAACTCAAGCAGGGGGAATCAGAGGCAGGTGAGGTGAAAGCAATATCTGTATTCACCAGAGAAGCAAAAGAAAGGATGTCAGGAGCCAAAAGTGATATGCAGCCAGTAGCTGCTGTTTCCAAACCACTGACGCCCATACGAGCTGACTTAGTTGGCAGAGGGTGATGTGTAGGAATCCAGGTTAGGGAAGATTAGGCTCAAGGACCAAACTGAGGAGAACATGGAAGATATTTCCTTGTTGACTAAGAGCATGATAGTCTGGAACACAGTGTGTGCTTGAGGGGAAATTAACATAAAGTACTGTCTGAGTCCAAGAACTTATAATGCTGGGTTCACACAGAATGTTGGACAACAGATTAGACAGCACTTCCTTTTTGCTGCACAGGTACGATCTCTCTGGCAAATCTCAGACTGAATTTGCTGGCAGTAACAAACAGCAAATGGGCACCTCCCCGGCTTTGGTGGAATTCGACATTCTGAGAATAGCAGAGGATAGCACAGGGAAGAAAAAAAAGTGGTAGAATCATAAATTAATTAAAATATAATATATTCAGTTCACATATAATTAGCAGACAAAAATCCTAGTTTTCAAAAGCAAAATTATTACCAAAGAATGTTGAAAAGAAGAGCTGTACTCATTCTCCTAGAGACTAACAAGGAAGTGAATTAATTAGCTTCTTTGTCCCACACTTTTAGTGCTCCCTCAGAAAGGATTTCTATCCACAATTAGATTTCCATCTCTGAGAAGGGAAACTCTGAAAAATTCCTCCTTCCAGAGTTACCCCTATTATCTTACTCATTGAATACCTCTTTGTTTTTATTTAGTATGTAATTTTGCTGTTTGATACTAAGGAGGAAACCTTGGCTCACATAAGATCCACAAACAGCACTGAGCAGCAGGAAATTTGCTCACAGATATTGTTCAAGACATTCTCCATAGAATTCCTAACTCTATCTTAGTTTCAAAAGCCAATTCAATCCACTGTCTTTTTCTGGCATTTGCATATTGTATTTCTGAAACTGCATTACCAATTAAAATATGTTGTCAGATTTTCTATGATAACACTAATTTTCATAAAGGAAGCAGTACATAAATTAATATGCAGTCGGCTACAGAAAATAGACATAAATAAAGGTGCAGGCATGAAACTTAAAGAGTTCCTACTAATTTCCTCCATCATCTCTGTTTACCCGACATCTAGTTTTATGTCTCACCTGTTGGGAAGTCACTACCAGCTGCAGAGGGGAATCCTAACCAAAGAGCTAGAAGGCCCACAAGGAGAAAGATAGCGAGCAGATTCATGTTGTTCTCCAGATTCAGCAAAATCTTAAGAATAATGAAGAACTACAACTGAGCAAAGCCAATATATAAACAGAAATGTGGTTAGGACTAAAGTTGCACCTAACTGCAATCAATAGTTTTGCAAAAGAGATTTATATGCACACCCCAAAATTATCAATTGCTTTGTTCTCATTCTCACAGAGTATCTGTTATGCTGCACCAGTAGACCCGGTGGCTAGATTAGTACCTGCAATATTCTCGTGTAGTGTAGAATATATTCACCCTTCCATGTCTTTAAGCACCATCAGATTCCTTCTATTTAAAATTGTGCCCAAATCTCCAATTTCTTGGAAATTATCTTCCATTGCCAAAAGAAGCAAGAAAACAAGGCAGTTGAATTCTCATTTGTATCTCACTCTCAGGCCATGTTCCAATTTCTTTCATATTTCTATTGTGATGTTTAACTCCTACTTTTTTACTTATACATCTTTCTATAGCCTCACTGATTGCCTAGGCATCCTGCACTCTCACAATGTCTTTGCCTGACACTGAATTAAGGCTTTTTCACATGTGGAGCCACACTGATCTGACATTGCATATTGTTGGGGTTTGGGAAGATGAGGTAGTAATTTCCTTTCTTCCTGCTCCTACACCTGCTCCTGCTCTTGCAATCCCTAACAAAAGGTGCTTTTACAGTGTTACCAAGTGAACACTTCTTCTCATCTGAGTAAACATGCGTTCTTCTTGTCCTTGAATTGGGAGAAATATGTCAATATATATTGTGCTGCCCCAGGGAGAGCTTAATATATTAAAACCTGGATAGAGTTTGTAGAATTTTGGGAACTATTACCAGAGTAAATGTGGGAACTATGAACCACAAGGAGTGTGGATAGATCCTTACTATGTTGATTACTTCCTCCAAATGGACCTCTCATTAGGATGTAGGAGATGTGAATTGTCTTGGTTGAGATGTTGAATGTGAAAGGTAACAGACAGGATATTGCTCGTGGCTTGAAAGTGAAATGAGCTCACCACATTATGAAGACATTATCCAAGAAACTGTGAGTTTACCACAAACTGACAAAAGACCTAATTAGAAAAGATAGCCACTCATTGCATCCATGCCCCAAAGCCAAGCCAAGCTAATAGACTGTATATTCCAGCTTGCCAGAGACCATATACATATGGCTGAAATTTCTAGGATCATGTGGCCGCCACTGGATTCCATTCTCCAAGTTATCTTTTTCAGCAACATCTTCTTCCTTCCTGAAGGTACACTTAGGCCTACCAAGCTGTTACACTAAGGAAGGAGTCAGAGCTAGAAGGTGTAGACCCAGGTGGCTTCCAAGAGAGCAGGAAAAGGAGTACCAGAACCCCCAACTGTACCCTCCCTTAAGTTAAACACAGTTCTGCTGGCAGGCAACACTAATTGGGAAGGGCATGGAAGGTGAGAACCCACCAATAGATCCCCAGAAACTGTACTGTCCTACATTAAATCTGTAAGAACAGCGCCTCTCCCTGACCTTATTACTGTGGCACAATAAAGCTTGGCCATGGGGTCAGCATGTTTATATCCATTGGAAAGGTTAAAATAATGCAACCTGGACAGAGTTTGGGGAATTCTGGGTATTATTACCAGAGTAAATATAGAAACTATGAGCCAGAAGGAGCATGGCCAGATCCTTATTATCTTGATTGGTTCCTCCAACTGGACCTTACATTAGGATGCAGGAGAGAAGAATCGCCTTGGTGGAGATGTTGAATATGAAAGGTAACAGTCAGGATATTGCTCATGGCTTGAAAGTGAAATGAGCTAACCACATTATGAAGACATTATACAAGAAACTGTCACTTCACCACAAACTGACAAGAGATCTAATTAGAAAGGAAAGCCACTTGGTGTATCCATGCCCCAAAGCCAAGCCAAGCCAATAGATTGTATATCCCAGGTCGCCAGAGACCATATACATATAGCTGAATTTTCCAGGATCATGTGGCACCCACCGGATTCTGTTCTCCTAGGTATCTTGTTCAGCAACATCTTCTTCTGTCCTGAAGGTACCGCTAGGCCTACCAAGCTGTTATACCAAGGCAGCAGGCAGAGGGTATATATAGAGGGTGTATACTCAGGTGGCTTCCAAGAGAGGAGGAACCCCCCCCTCCCAACTGTACCCCTCCTCAGGTTAAACACCATTCTGCTAGCAGGTGACACTGGTTGGGAAAGGGATGGAAGCTGAGAATCCACCAATAGCTGTCCTGAAATTATCCTGCATTAAATCTGTAAGTACAGCACAAGATCTCCTGGACCTTATTGCTGTGGCCTTGAGCTCTTGACATATTTCTCCCAAATCAAGGATAGGAAGAATGTGTGTTCATGCAGAGGAGAAGAATTGTTCACTTGGTCGAAAAGCAGCCTTTGTTAGGGATACTATACTTGGGATGCAAAAAAATGAGAGATCCTGAGATGAAGTAAGGAGAGTTTTCTGTATCTTGGAATTGCCTTCTACTGATCATCTGTATTTTTGCAGTCATGATATCATGTTCCTAGCCTTGTGGTTGTAACAGATTGACATGCTTAGCTTCCCTTTTCCTCCACCTTTCCTTTATATCTAGCTTGAAAAATGAAGAACTTGAAACCTCAGATAGAAGGAATGTAAAGGGGCTTAAAGACATCCAAGGGTGAATCTATTCTAAACTACACCAGAATATTGCAGGTACTAAACTAGCCACCAGTTCTACCCCTGGTCTCTTTTTCAGCATAACAGATACTCTATGAGAATGAGAACAAAGCAATTGCTTATGTCTTGAGGGAGGAGAAAGAATTGGACCATACAAGCCTCCTTGGTGTCACTATTGATTGCAATTCGGTGCAAAAGTATTGCCTAACCAAGTTTCTGTTTATATGCTAGCTTTGCTCAATTGTAGTTCTAGATTATTCTTAAGATTTTACTGAATCTGGAGGACAACATGAAGCTGCTCGCTACCTTTCTCCTTGTGGGCCTTCTAGCTCTTTGGATAGGATTCCCCTCTGCAGATGGTACCGACTTCCCAACAGGTGAGACATAAAACTAGGTTTCCGGTCAACAGAGTTGATGGAGGAAAAGAGTAGGAAACCTTATTAGGTTTCATGCCTGCCTCTTTATTATAACTTGTCTATTTTCTGCAGATGATTAAATACTAATTTATGTACTCTTTTCTTTATTACAATTATTGTTATTGTAGAAAATCTGACAACATAGTTTAATCTGTAATGCAGTTTCAGAAATATAATAGGCAAATGTTCTTGAGAGCACCTTTTGTATACAGACCTCCCTGAAAGCCTTTAAAGTTGGAGAAAATTACAACTTAGTTGACTTTGTATAAGTTTGTGTTGTATCAGGCAGGTTCTATGCAGGCGAGGAGGGAATGAAGAACAGGCTACATTGCTGAACAGTTAAGACTAACTGGCTGTGTTCATATAAGCTGTTGAACCATAAAGTAGGAATCCACATTTAGCCAGAGTTAGCAACAGGTCATGCCATTCAGCCACTCTCTCTCTGCATTTCCTGAACATAGCTTGAAGTGGAATATGCAGTTGGACGCCAGAAAAAGTCAATGGATTGAATTAGCCTTTGAAACTAAGACAGAGTTAGGAATTCGACAGAGAAGGTGTTGAACAATATTTGTGAGGAAATTTCCTGCTGCTCAGTGCTAACTGCGGATCTTATGCGAGCCAAGAATGCCTCCTTAGTATGAAACAACAAAATTACATACTTCATAAAAACAAGGAGGTATTCAATGAGTAAGATAGTAGGGGTGTCACAGGAGAACTCTGGAAGGACGAACTCTTCAGAGTTTCCCTTCTCAGAGGTGTAAATCTAGTAGTGGATAGAAATCCTTTCCGGGGGAGCACTGAAAGTGTGGGGCAAACACAGAAGCTAATTCATTCACTTCTTTGTTAGTCTGCAGGAAAATGAGTACAGCTCCTCTTATGAACAATCTTTGGTTATGCTTGTGCTGTTGAACATAAGGATTTCTGGCTGCTAATTACATGTGTACTGAATACAAGTAGTCCATGTTTAGCAACCACAACTTGGCAACTCGTTTGTTAAGCGAAGACATCGTTAAGTGAAACCCTGACTGCGCTTCTGATTTGAATTCAGGTTTCCTTTCATTGGCAGACCTGTGAAGGTTGTAAATGTGAGGATTGGCCATAAAGTTACTTTTTCACCATAGTTCTAACTGCACACGGTTGCTAAACAAGGCAGTCGACAAATGGGCACTGCCTGTACATTATATTTTAAAGGTTGTCTAAGGTATAGAATGAATATACCTCTCTCTCTCTCTCTCTCTCTCTTTATATATATAGAGGATAGCACAGTTAAAAAGCAAACTGTGGGGAAATCAATATATAAATACGCACATGCATCTATGTATGTATGTGTGTGTGTGTATATATATATATATATATATACACACACACATACATACATACATACATACATAGATGCATGTACGTATTTATATATTGATTTCCCCACAGTTTGCTTTTTAACTGTGCTATCCTCTGTTATTGTCAGAACGTAAAATTCCACAGAAGCCAGGGACGTGCCCACCAGATCTTTGCTTCTGCATTTATCCTCACCCTAATAAGTGCTGGAGAGATCATGACTGTGAAGGAAAGAAGAAGTGCTGTAACTATTGTTGTGCATTGAACTGCGTGGATCCACTCAGGGTTTTGGGATTCAGGTAGTACTTTATGTGTATTTTCCCCTCAAGCACACATTGGATTCCAGGCTATCATGTTCTTAGTCAACAAGGAAATATCTTCCATGTTCTCCTCAGTTTGGTCCTTGAGCCTAATCTTCCCCAACCTGGGTTCCTACACATCGTCCTCTGCCAACTAAGTCAGCTCACATGGGCGTCAGGGGTTTGGAAACAGCAGCTACTGGCTGCAAGTCCCTTTCAGGTCCTCACATTCTTTCCTTTGCTTCTCTGGTGAATACAGATACTGCTTTCACCTCACCTGCCTCTGATTTCCCCTGTTTCAGATGAACTGCCATAAATTTCAGAGCAGCCAGGTGCAAACCCAAGTTGTTGGCATTGTTATACTTGATTCAGCTTCCCATAGCAGCTGATCCTTGACTCTTCTTTTAAATTCTTCAGCCATCCATTTACAACCAAAGTTCTCCAACCCAGGTTGACAGACATTTCTCTTTATTCTATCATTCGGCTGCTTCTTTGGCAACATCTACAGCAAAATGTTTCCCTGGAACTGGTTTGATAGTTAGAAATGTGGATGCTCATGTAGCCACTTCTGGATCGTTCTGTATTTGAGCTGAACATGTAATTTGTAATCCATAACAGGCTTATCAGGGAGTGAAAACGGTTTGGCCGCTCCATGTATTCCACAATTTTACAGCAATTTTCTGATCCTTTCATCAGCCTCAGAAGTGTCTCCTGAAGAAGAGATGAGAACAGAAGTTATCTGCCTCTTTGCCATTATGTAACCTCTGCTCCTCATTGTTATTGGGACCTTTTCTTTTTCCTTCCTTCCTTCCTTCCTTCCTTCCTTCCTTCCTTCCTTCCTTCCTTCCTTCCTTCCTTCCTTCCTTCCTTCCTTCCTTCCTTCCTTCCTTTTCCTTATTTCCTTATTTCCTTATTTGAATTCCTGCAGCTTATAATTTTTTCAAATGTATAATGAAAAATGCAGAAAAATATGTATGTAATTCATTGTAACAGAATTTGTTCTTTCTCTATCATCAATAAAATTACGTTCTCAATTTCACTTTTCAATTCTTCCTTTATTCACCTGCAGAATGCCAACTTGGTCATCGGAAATAGATGCTTTTCCATTACAACATTTCCCAAAGAAGACAATATACTCATGGAAGAGTAGATTTCACTAAAGTGTGAGGTTGGTCTCACATCTTGGTATCTCAGAGAAGGTAAACTTGAGAGCTTGAAAAAAAAAGTGCCTTAGGAGTCACATTATAAGGAGACAACTACAATACTGTGCCCCCAGTTCCTAACCCTTATAGAAGTCCTGAACTATATTAGGACGGATAGTGTCAAAAGTCCCTAAGACATCTAACAGGACAAGGGAAGTTGCACTCCAAACATCTAAGTCGCAACTGAGGTCACCCATGGTCAGCAACCCAACAGCAGCCATGTATGCTTCCATCCCATGCTTCACTGTGAACCCTGCCTGAAAGGGATCTAAACCATTAATTCACCCCTCCTTTCAGTCAGCTCTTCCCGACGTTAGATGATCCTGCTTCGCTTCTAATCACACTTATTTTCCAAACCTCATATCATCTCCTCTTGGCCTCCTCAAGACCAGGAAAATTTCTTTATATCCTTTGGAAAGCTTAAGATTTTTGAACCTGGACAGAGTTTGTGGAATTTTGGGTATTATTACCAGAGTAAATGTGGGAACTATGAACCACAAGGAGTGTGGATAGATCATTACTTTGTTGATTAGTTCCTCCAAATGGACCTCTCTTTAGGATGTAGGAGATGTGAATTGCCTTGGTTGAGATGTTGAACGTGAAAGGTAACAGACAGGATATTGCTCGTGGCTTGAAAGTGAAATGAGCTCACCACATTTTGAAGACATTATCCAAGAAACTGTGAGTTTACCACAAACTGACAAAAGACCTAATTAGAAAAGAGAGCCACTTGTTGTATCCATGCCCCAAAGCCAGGCCAAGCCACGCCAAGCTAATAGACTGTACATCCCAGCTTGCCAGAGACCATATACTGTATATATGGCTGAAATTTCTAGGTTCATGTGGCAGCCACAGGATTCCGTTCTCCACGTTATCTTGTTCAGCAACATCTTCTTCCTTCCTGAAGGTACACCTAGGCCTACCAAGCTGTTACACTAAGGAAGGAGTCAGAGCTAGAAGGTGTAGACCCAGGTGGCTTCCAAGAGAGCAGGAAAAGGAGTGCCAGAACCCCCAACTGTACCCTCCCTTAAGTTAAACAGTTCTGCTGGCAGGCAACACTAATTGGGAAGAGCATGGAAGGTAAGAAGCCACCAATAGTTCCCCGGAAACTGTACTGTCCTGGATTAAATCTGTAAGAACAGCGCCTCTCCCTGACCTTATTGCTGTGGCACAATAAAGCTTGTCCACGGGGTCAGCACAATATAAGTTGATGTATTTCTCCCAATTCAAGCATAGGAGGAACGCATGTTCATGCAGAGGAGAAGAAAGGTTCACTTGGTCTAAAAGCAGCATTTGTTACAGATACCATATCTGGGCTGCAAAAATCCGAGAGGTCCTGAGATGACGTAAGGAGAGTTTTCTGTATCTCTGAATTGCCTTCTAGTGATCATCTGTATTTTTGCAGCCATGATATTATATTCCTAGCCTTGTGGTTGCAACACGACATGCTTCGTTTCCCTTTTCCTACATTTTTCCTGAATATCTAGCCTGAAAAATGAAGAACTTGACATCCACAACAGCAACCATATATGCTTCCATCCCATACTTCAGCTGAACCCTGACTCAAAGGGATCTAAATCATTCATCTTACACCTGCTTTTAGTCAGCTCTTCCCCACGTTAGATGATCCTGCTTCGCTTCTAATCACACTTATTTTCCAAATCTCATATGATTTCCTGTTGGCCTCCTCAGCACCAGGCAGGTTTGTTTATATCCTTCGGAAGGGTTACGATTTGGGGAATTCTAGGTATTATTACCAGAGTAAATGTGGGAAGTATGAACCACAAGGAGTGTGGCCAGATCCTTATTATGTTGATTGGCTCTTGCAACTGGACTCACATTAGGATGCAGGAGCGAGAATGGCCTTGGTTGAGATGTTGAATGTGAAAGGTAACAGACAGGATATTGCTCATGGCTTGAAAGTGAAATGAGCTAACCACATTATGAAGACATTATCCAAGAAACTATCATTTCACCACAAACTGACAAGAGACCTAATTAGAAAAGATAGCCATTTGGTGTATCCATGCCACAAAGCCAAGCCAAGCCAACAGATTGTATATCCCACCTTGCTGGAGACCATATACTTATGGCTGGAATTTCTAGGATCATGTGGCACCCACAGGACTCCATTCTACTAGGTATCTTGTTCAGCAACATCTTCCTTCCTTCCTGAAGGTACAACTAAGCCTACCAAGCTGTTCCATCAAGGTAGGTGGCAGGGCTAGAGGGTGTAGACCAGGCGGTTTCCAAGAGAGAAGGAAAAGACACCCCCCCCAACTGTACCCCCCTCCATTTAAACAGAGTTATACTGGCAGGTGACACTAGTTAGGAAGGCGATGGAAACTGAGAATCCACCAAGAGCTGCCCTGAAACTGTTCTGCATTGAATCTGTAAGAACAGCAGCTCTCCCTGACCTTCTGGCTGGGGCCTTGGGGTCAGCACAACGTATGTCGACATATTTCTCCCAGTTCAAGGCTAGGAAGAATGCATGTTCACGCAGATGAGAAGAAGTGTTTACTTGGTAACATATCCGTATTTCTGCAGTGATGATATCATGTTCCTTGCCTCGTGGTTGCCCAAAATTGACATGCTTATTTTCCTCTTTCCTACATCTTTCCTTAATATCTCACCTGAAAAACAAAGAACTTGAAACCAAATAGAAGGAATCTGAAGGGGCTTAAAGACAGGCAAGGGTGAATCTATTCTACAGTACACCAGAATATTGCAGTACTAATCTAGCCACTAGTTCCACCCCTGGCCTCTCTTGCAACATAACATATAATCTGCGAGAATGAGAAGACAGCAACTGCTAAAGTTTGGGAGGAGCATATAAACCTCTTTTGCATAACTGTTGATTGCAGTTAGGTGCAACTGAGGTCCTAACCACATTTCTGTTTATATTCTGGCTTTTCTCACTTATAGTTCTAGATTATTCTTAAGATTTTGCTGAATCTGGAGGACAACATGGAGCTGTTCGCTACCTTTCTCCTTGTGGGCCTTCTAGCTCTTGCGATAGGATTCCCCTCCATAGCCGGTAGTTAATATAAATATAAACTAGGTGTCTGGTGAACAGAGTTGATGGAGGAAGAGAGTAGGAGACCTCATTAAGTTCAATACCTGCATGTTTATTTATAAGTCATCTATTTTCTGTAGTTGATTGAATATTAATCTATGTACTGCTTCCTTTCTTACAATTTTTATTATCATAGAAAGTCTGAGAACAGTTTAATCTGTAATGCAGTTTCAGAAATATAATCTGCAAATGTTCATATTTTGTTAGAGATGCTCTTAATACAGTTTACTGTAGTCCTTATATTATTCAATCAATACAGTGTTTATACAACTATTTGTCCAATATAATTTGTTTAAGTCATGTCAGGCCAATTCAAGGTTAGGTCAGGGATTGCAAACTCAACGTAGTCCATACTTTAGATATTAGCTGCAACTGTAGATGGCAACATTTTCAGAGTTAATCTCCATTTTCTCCCAATAAGCCTGCAGATGCACATTTCCAGTGTTTATCAATATTTATATTAACGTTAGCACCCTTGAAAGGAGCAAGATAGGAACGATAAAGAATTTAAAAGCTGAGACAGGTTACTTAACCAATTCCCAATTGGTTGTTGTGAGCACCTTTTTTACATATACCATCCTGCAGGCCTTTCACGTTGGAGACAATTACAATTTAGCTGTCTTTGTATATGTTTGTGGTGTTGTATCAGGCAGGTTCTATGCAGGTGAGGAGAGACTGAAGTACAGGCTACATTGCTGAACAGTTAAGATTAACTGGCGGGGTTCATATAAGCTGCTGAATCATAAAGTAGCAAGCCACAGGTCATGCCATTCAACCACTCTCCTTCTGTATTTCTGTATTAACATAACTTGAAGTGGAATATGCAGTTGGAAGCCAGAAAAAGTCAATGGATTGAATTGGCCTTTGAAACTAAGACAGAGTTAGGAATTCTTTGGAGAACGTGTTGAACGATATCTGTGAGGAAATGTCCTGCTGCTCAGTGCTCATTGTGGATCTTATGTGAGCCAAGGATTCCTCCTTAGTATGGAAAAGCAAAACTACAAACTTAGTAAGAAACAAGGAGGTGTTCAATGAGTAAGATAGTAGGGGTAACTCTGGAAGGAGGAATTCTTCAGAGTTTTCCTTCTCTGGGGTGTAAATCTACCAGTGGATAGAAATCCTTTCTGAGGGAGCATTGAAAGTGTGGAACAGACACAGAAGCTAATTAATTTCCCTTTTCGTTAGCCCCCAGGAGGCTGAGTACAGCTCCTCTTTTCAACAATCTTTGGTACATGTGCACTGAATACAGGTAGTCCTTGTTTAGCAACCACAATTGAGACCAGCAACTCGGGTCTTAAGCGAGTTGAACCTGATGAGTGCCACAGAGATCATGACTGCAAAAAGAAGAAGTGCTGTTTATTTTTTTGTGCAATGCGCTGTGTCAACCCAGCATCATAAACTCTGGGACTCAGGTATTATTTCATATGCATTTTCTTCTCTAACACACACTGGGTTCCAGGCTATCATGTTCTTGGTGAAAAAAAAAAAAAATCTTCCGAACTCCTTTCAGTTTGGTCCTTTAGCCTAATCTTCCCCATCCTGGATTCCTACACTTTTATTTTATTTTATTTTATTTTATTTTATTTTATTATTTTATTTTATTTTATTTTATTTTATTCTATTCTATTCTATTCTATTCTATTTTATTTTATTCTATTCTATTCATTAATTTATTTATATTTCAAATTTAGATACCTCCCATCTCACGAAAAGTGACTCATCGCTGCAGACACATCATTGTCTGCCAAGCCATGTCAGCTCACATGGGCATCGGGGGTTTGGAAACAGCAGCTACTGGCTGCAAATCCCTTTCAGGTCCTCACGTTCTTTCTTATGCTTCACTGGTGAATGCAGATACTGCTTTCGCCTCCCCTGCCTCGGATTCCCCCTGCTTGAGATGAACTACCGTAAATTTCAGAGCAGCCAGATGCAAACCCAGGTTGTTGGCATTGTTATACTTCATTCAGCTCCCCATAGCAGCTGATCCTTGACTCCTCTTTTAAATTCTTCGGCCATCCATTTACAACCACAGTTCCTCCAACCCAGGCTGACAGGCGTTTTTGGGTATTACAGCACTTGGCAGCTTCTTTGGCAATATCTGCAGCAAAATGTTTCCTCATGAACTAGTTTGGCAGTTAGAAATGTAGACGCTCATGTAGCCATTTCTGGACTGTTCTGTATTTGAGCTGAACATTTAATTTGTAATCCATAACAGGCTTATCAGATGATGAAAATGGTTCGGCAGCTCCATGGATTCCAGGATTTTACATCTCTCTGAACTGTTCATCCGCCTCAGACGTCTCTTTTGCACAAGGGATGAGAACAGCAAGATATTTCCTTCATTGCCATTATATAACCTCTCCTCCTTGTTGTTACAGGCACCTTTTCTTTCTTTCTTTCTTTCTTTCTTTCTTTCTTTCTTTCTTTCTTTCTTTCTTTCTTTCTTTCTTTCTTTCTTTCTTTCTTTCTTCCTGCCTGCCTGCCTGCCTGCCTGCCTGCCTTCCTTCCTTCCTTCCTTCCTTCCTTCCTTCCTTCCTTCCTTCCTTCCTTCCTTCCTTCCTTCCTTCCTTTATCAGGACCAGGAAAGTTTGTTTATATCCTTTGGAAAGGTTAAGATAATGCAACCTGGACAGAGTTTGGGGAATTCTGGGTATTATTACCAGAGTAAATATAGGAACTATGAACCAGAAGGAGCATGGCCAGATCCTTATTATCTTGATTGGTTCCTCCAACTGGACCTTACATTAGGATGCAGGAGACGAGAATCGCCTTGGTGGAGATGTTGAATATGAAAGGTAACAGTCAGGATATTGCTCATGGCTTGAAAGTGAAATGAGCTAACCACATTATGAAGACATTATACAAGAAACCGTCAGTTCACCACAAACTGACAAGAGATCTAATTAGAAAGGAAAGCCACTTGGTGTATCCATGCCCCAAAGCCAAGCCAAGCCAATAGATTGTATATCCCAGGTCTCCAGAGACTGTATACATATAGCTGAATTTTCTAGTTCATGTGGCACCCACCGGATTCTGTTCTCCTAGGTATCTTGTTCAGCAACATCTTCTTCCGTCCTGAAGGTACAGCTAGGCCTACCAAGCTGTTATACCAAGGTCGCAGGCAGAGATAGAAGGTGTATACTCAGGTGGCATCCAAGATAGGAGGAAAAGACCCCCCCCAACTGTACCCTTCCTCAGGTTAAACACCATTCTGCTAGCAGGTGACACTGGTTGGGAAAGGGATGGAAGCTGAGAATCCACCAATAGCTGCCCTGAAATTGTCCTGCATTAAATCTGTAAGTACAGCACAAGGTTTCCCAGACCTTATTGCTGTGGCCTTGGGGTGTTGACATATTTCTGCCAGTTCAAGGATAGGAAGAATGCATGTTCACGCAGAGGAGAAGAATTGTTCACTTGGTCAAAAAGCAGCTTTTGTTAGAGATACTATACTTGGGCTGCAAAAAAATGAGAGAGCCTGAGTTGAAGTAAGGAGAGTTTTCTGTATCTCATAATTGCCTTGTACTGATTGTCTGTATGATTGCAGTCATGTTCCTAGCCTTGTGGTTGCAACAGATTGACATGCTTAGTTTCCCTTTTCCTACATTTCTCCTTAACATCTAGCCTGAAAAATGAAGAACTTGAAACCTCAAATAGAAGGAATCTATTAAAGGCAAGGGCTTAAAGACAGGCAAGGGCAAGGGCTTAAAGACAGGCAAGGGTGAATATATTCTAAACTACACCCGAACATGGCAGGTACTAATCTAGCCACCGGGTCTACCCCTGGTCTCTTTTGCAGCATAACAGATACATGGTGAGAATGAGAACAAAGCAATTGCTTACATTTTGGGGGAGGGGAAAGTGTTGAACCATACACGCCTGTTTGGTGTAACTATTGATTGCAGTTCAGTGCAGCTGTATGGCCTAACTACGGTTCTGTTTATATGCTAGCTTTGCTCAATTGTAGTTCTAGATTATTCTTAAGATTTTACTGAATCTGGAGGACAACATGAAGCTGCTCGCTACCTTTCTCCTTGTGGGCCTTCTAGCTCTTTGGATAGGATTCCCCTCTGCAGATGGTACCGACTTCCCAACAGGTGAGACATAAAACTAGGTTTCCGGTCAACAGAGTTGATGGAGGAAAAGAGTAGGAAACCTTATTAGGTTTCATGCCTGCCTCTTTATTATAACTTGTCTATTTTCTGCAGATGATTAAATACTAATTTATGTACTCTTTTCTTTATTACAATTATTGTTATTGTAGAAAATCTGACAACATAGTTTAATCTGTAATGCAGTTTCAGAAATATAATAGGCAAATGTTCTTGAGAGCACCTTTTGTATACAGACCTCCCTGAAAGCCTTTAAAGTTGGAGAAAATTACAACTTAGTTGACTTTGTATAAGTTTGTGTTGTATCAGGCAGGTTCTATGCAGGCGAGGAGGGAATGAAGAACAGGCTATATTGCTGAAGAGTTAAGACTAACTGGCTGTGTTCATATAAGCTGTTGAACCATAAAGTAGGAATCCACATTAGGCAGAGTTAGCAACAGGTCATGCCATTCAGCCACTCTCTCTCTGCATTTCCTGAACATAGCTTGAAGTGGAATATGCAGTTGGACGCCAGAAAAAGTCAGTGGATTGAATTGGCCTTTGAAACTAAGACAGAGTTAGGAATTTGACGAGAATGTGTTGAACAATATTTGTGAGGAAATTTCCTGCTGCTCAGTGCTAACTGCGGATCTTATGCGAGCCAAGAATGCCTCCTTAGTATGAAACAGCAAAATTACATACTAAATAAAAACAAGGAGGTATTCAATGAGTAAGATAGTAGGGGTGTCACAGGAGAACTCTGGAAGGACGAACTCTTCAGAGTTTCCCTTCTCAGAGGTGTAAATCTAGTAGTGGATAGAAATCCTTTCCGGGGGAGCACTGAAAGTGTGGGACAAACACAGAAGCTAATTCATTCACTTCTTTGTTAGTCTGCAGGAAAATGAGTACAGCTCCTCTTATGAACAATCTTTGGTTATACCTGTCCTGTTCAACATGAGGATTTTTGGCTGCTAATTACATGTGTACTGAATACAAGTAGTGCATTTTTAGCAACCACAACTTGGCAACTCGTTTGTTAAGCGAAGACGCCATTAAGTGAAACCCTGACTGCGCTTCTGATTTGAATTCAGGTTTCCTTTCATTGGCAGACCTGTGAAGGTTGTAAATGTGAGGATTGGCAATAAAGTTACTTTTTCACCATAGTTCTAACTGCAAATGGTTGCTAAACAAAGCAGTCGACAAACGGGCACTGCCTGTACATTATATTTTAAGGGTTGTCTAAGGTATAGAATGAATATACCAAGAGGCGTGACAATTTTTAATGGGTAAAACTGTGGTGTTTTCATGGTTTTTCTTTCTGTTTCCAGTTCCACTGATAGACGCATCAGATGGGAAGGTTTCAAGTATGCAGGGGAGGTAATAGAGGAGGCTCATACAAAAAGTCTATCAGTGGAGGCCAAAGACTTGTCCATGGAAAGTTGTTGATGCTTGCTTTTCTGAAATGACTGGTAGGTAAAAAGTTTGGAAATCCACCAGTCAGAGACCATAGCTGATGAACAGAAACAGAGAACATAAAATCCATAAAGGGATTTTCTTAAGCCAATTTTACTTTCAGCCAGTGTGTACCTGGGAGTTATGGAGGTTAAGGCTGCAGTGTGGAAAATCCTTCAGAAGGCCCAACAAGCAGCCATCTCATTGTGAAAGAGGAAAGGAACCACGGTGTGTATGGTCACAGGCAGAAGAGCCACTTGGGGCATGACAGCACAAGCAACTGTGGCTAAGGAAGAGGGATTGAGTCCATAAATGGTGCTGGTTGAGGGGTATGTGTCCATGCATGTTTCGCCATGATGGAAATTGAAAAGTTGTTTCCTGCTCCCCTTTGTTATGCAGACTCCATTAAGAGTGGTGGCTGCTGGAAAGAGGGTTCAAAAGGACCCTTGAGGTAGCTGTGTAGAATCTAAGACGGCTAAGACAAGAAGAGAATGCAAAGCTTACTCAGTAATTCCACTGAAAAGGATCTACAGAGCCAGGCAGCAATGGGGTGCTTCTTCCTCCAGAAGCATTCACTGAACGTTTAGAAGGTTTTATACAGTATGTCACTGGTTTACTCATATGCAATTGTTTGAATGTTTTAAGTTGGATAAAAAGAATTATAGATTTGGTAATGAAATATCTTATTTTGAGATTCAACTTTGTACAAATGATGAACATGTTATTGCTAAAATGTATAAGATGTTGTTACAGATGAACTTAGGAGATGAACAAGTCAAAGAATGTATGATTAAATGGGTTAAAAACTTTGGATACAATATCATGTTGGAACAATGGGAAAATATGTGGAACAAAGGTTTGAAGTTTACGTTGAATTATAATCTAAAAGAGAATTTTTATAAAATGATGTACCGCTGGTATTTAACCCCTGATAAGTTATCAAAAATGTATACTGATATAACAAATGTTTGTTGGAAATGTTTACAGGGTGAAGGAACCTTTTATCATCTCTGGTGGACTTGTGAAAAGGCTTAAAAAAATTGGGACCAAATATGCATTACTATTCAAAAGATTCCTAAAGTGAACATTCAAAAAATCCAGAATTGTTTCTACTGGGTTTGATGGAGAAAGGATTGGAGAAACATTATGGAACTTTACTTCTATATATGATCACAGCTGCAAGACTGTTATATGTGCAAAGATGGAAAGACTCACAAATACCTACAGTGGAAGAATGGATTATTAAACTAATGGACTTGGCTCAAATGGCGAAGCTAACAGCTTTAATAAGAGATAATACCGTTTCTAAATTTATCTCTTCATGGCAACCCTTCCTAGATTACGTGCTTTGGTTGGGAAAAAATGAAGCTTTAATTGTGGGATTTAATGATTAGATGGTTTGTGTTGATAGAAATAATGAGAATTTGGATTAATTAGTGGTAAGAGATTAATTTTTTTAAAAAATTGTATTCATATCTATATTGGAGATAGTTGGAAGTCACTTTCTGTTTCATTTTCTTACTCGATCTCACTATTTTACCTTTTGTCTTTTTCTTTTAGTTCTATTTTCTCTCTCTTCTATACTTTCTGATTTGTATTTTAACTGTACTTTTTATATAACTTAATAAAAGTTTAAAAAGAAGCATTCACTGAACGCAACAGTCCTGTAGAATTTTCACCCATCTCCAACCTTCCCTTCTTACGCTGCCCTCTGGAATAATATCCCCCCAGATATTTGTATGACCCCCACCCTGACATTCTTTAAATCAGCCTTTAAACCCTGGCTTTTTCTCCTTGTGGGATATTTGGTTTCTGAGATTTTGTTGTCATTTTTTCTGGACTTTTCCTTTTGTATTACTTCTATTTTATGCTTGAATGTTTATGTTGTACCCCACCCCACCCACCCCGAGTCACAATGGATGGCTTAAATTTAATCATATTTAAATAAATAAATAAATAAATAAATAAATAAATAAATAAATAAATAAATATCTTGCCCTGTTTTGCTATTCTTGCAGCTGGATGTGATTACTTCATATCTTTGATGTATTGGTCTGCCATCTGTGTTTTTCAAACTTTTGCATTGAATCTGATGAAGAATAAACTGCTTTCTTTGTTTTTTCAAAGGAAAAATTCTTATATTTGGCATTCAGTATTCTTACATTTCCTTATTCCCAAAATGATGGAAGGGACTATTTATAAGTTTTCAGTGGTTTATAGCTTCCTTTACTATGAAGTTTCAATTAAATTCCAAAAAGATCATGAATGGGAACAGCCAGGAAGGCTGCAGAAGAATTGAGAGATTAAATATGGGAAAACACAGTAACAATGCTCTTCATTAGCTTGCAAGAACAACAACACAGGTCAAATATGCCACCAAAAGTAATACTACAGACATTGAAGAGCACCACATTCTGAATGTGGGTCAGTACAGTGCATGTACCACCTAAATGGTGGTAGATGGACATCAATGTGTTGATATGAGGTCACAAGCAGCCAAACAGATCAGTCTGTTACTAAAAGGGGGGGGGGAGAGGAGCACATTGCTCCTGTCCCAAAAAGGTGGTCTTCTAGCCCCTTGCATTGTGTGGACAGAGTAAATGGCCAGAGTATGACTTAATGAGTGAAAGGAAAGACAAATAGGCATGTTGTATATCTGTGAAACTTAGAAAAAGGGGGAAAATGTAATTTATCTAAATGAAGGTGATCTTGTAAAAGGGAATTAATCCCCCAGCACTAATAGCCTGGGAGCTCTACACCAATCCTTGGATACACATGGCAAAGGAAGGACTAAACATGTACAGGATTAATCTTCCTCAACTCCTGCTTTCCACATCTGCTGGCATTGAGTTCTCACAGTTTTGACAAAGCAAGGACATTCTTGACAAATGTTACCACTGTCAAATCTATTAAGAATGTTTTCCTAATATTCAGCTGAATCTACCCTGTTACAGCTTAAATCCATTACATCTCATCTTATCCTCTCTTTTATATGACACCCATTAGGAAGTTGAAGATACATGTCCATCCCTCCCTCCAATCAAACCTTCCCCAGGTTATCCAAACTAGTACCTTCCTTTAGGTGCTGAAAATGAGATATAATTGACAGGAAATTGCTAACATTCTAAAACTGAAACAAGCTAAGCACAATCTGACAAAAGACCTAATTAAAAGAGAAAGTCACTTGGTGTATTTATTCATCCCAAAAAGCCAAGTCAGGCTAATAGACTATATAACCCAGCTTGTCAGAGGCCATGTACACATGACTGAAATTTCCTGGGTTTTCTAGCAGGATTCCAAATCAAGCATCTGGAACCTGGCTCAGAAACCAACCAACAAACAGTAGAGCAGTTTCCACACAGGGCTATTTGTAAGGTTGGGAAAGGTTACTGTAATGTATTCCCTACTGCAACAGCTATTGCTGCAGCAAAGAAAAAAAAAGTCGATATTGAAAAATACTGAAAAATGCAATTCACTTTGAAGAGGTACCAGGCAGGTACAGTATGTGAGAAATCAGTTAGGTATGTGAGATATGAGATTATTGTTATGCAAAAAATTCTTGGCCCTGCCCTCTCCATATCAATATGGGGGTGTGGCGATTGTCATCTGGGAGTCTCATGGCTTTCAGGGATGCTATCCCACAGGTCACTGGATGTGAGACTGTGTTCATTAAGTTGGGCTCTAGGGATCAGTTGTGATTGTTGCTGTTGTATCAGCCTCCCTGCTGCATAGCAACCTCCCAGCCTGAGCTCTTGGACTCCATTTCTGGGTTGGCAGTGTTGTTCCCAAGACTTATGGTTCTGGGGGACTTCAATCTTCCTTCTCTAGGAGTGGGGTTTGAAGTGGCTCAGGAGTTCATGGCCAACACGATGGCCATGGGCCTATTCCAGGTCATTCAGAGCCCAACACAGGACAGTGGTCACACACCAGATCTGGTGTTCCTGTCAGAGCAGTGGCTATGTGATCTGAAATTCGGGGAGCTTTTGGTGTCTCTCTTGTCATGGTCAGATCACGCCGTGATTACCATGGGATTCTCTAATGCCATTACCCACTGCAGGGAGGCTGGACCCATTAGATTGGTCCACCCTGGTGACTGATGGACCCAGATGGGTTTAAGAGGGAGCTGCGGATTGTTCCTGCTGGTCTGTTGCACAGTCCATCTGAAGCCTTGGTTACCACTTGGAATAAAGGGGTGGCTGAGGCATTGGATCAGATAATGCCATGCAACCTCTTGGAGATCCCGCCACTCTCCATGATACTATGGCCTACCTCCATCCTTCCAATGGCAGCCCCATCTCCCAAGATCTGGGACTGGAGACCTCCCAGTGTCCTCATCAGCCATCCCTGGGAGGGGAAGCTGGGCACCTTGAGGCACTTTAGCTTCACCAGCTCTCAGCACACACAGGGTACCCAGCCGCCACCTCCCCACAGAGCACACACATAGAGCACACAAATATTACAACACATTCATACACACAAATATACAGAGGCTCCCTCACCTGCTGCTCCCACCAGCTGGAAGGAGGCTCCCCTCATTCACCCACCACCAATTCCTCCTCTGGCTCTCACCCAGAGGAGGAAACAGTTAATTCACAAAGGCACTGAAAAACAGATGGAGCTTTATTTCTTCCTTCCTGCCTTCTCAGGGCTACTAAGACATGCCCCCTGGCCCGGCCTGGCCACAACCCACACTCCAAAGCCCCAGTGTGTCCCACAGAAGCCAATAGTGCAGAAGAACCAGGTAGTGGCAAAGGCAAACATATTTGCATCCTGATCTCTGATGCAACTACAAAAGGTATAGCATTTGGGTGATAACACTGTTCTGTCAGATTCAGCCTGGCTCAGCGCATGCCATTCAAGCTAGCTGCCATTCCGCCTAGCCAAGTTCAAAGGCGCCTAGTCAGCTTCCTTGCCTCAGTCGCAGGCGATCGAAAGAGGAAGTGCTAACTGCAAGTAAACTGCCGACAGGTGGCGTCAATCAGCCTGCGGCAGGATTCAATTACCTTGTAACAAGCGGGACTTCCCCCAGCCGCCGCAGGCAAGCAGCCGAGAATAGAAACAAAGAGCTCTGCAGTTCAAGCCATGCTCAACTGCCCATCAAGTGCAATCGTGAGTCAGCCTCACAGGACCTGCCTCGCGAGCAAGACAGCTGGAAAACAAGGACCCTGGCTGAACCTGCCATCGGACTGAGGCTGGGAGAGCCAGGAGGTGAGAGGCGGGCAGGGGCGGTCTACAGGCGGGACTTGCAAAGTGCAGGAATGGGGAACCTATAAAATGCTATGTAATCTGTGCCAAGCCAACCCTGGCTTTGTTTGTAACCATCTGCATTACACCTGAGTAAATTGGTTTCGCATGAGCCTGTGTCTCATGGAGTCTTTATTCGGCGATGAATGCGACAACTCTTACATGTTCCACATGGATTGTCATTCCCTTTTCCCCTACTATGGACTCTCATGGTGCATGGTGTTTGAAGCCTTAATAAGTTGTTATCATGTCTAGCCTTCTGTGTAACTTAACCATACCCCACCCCCTCCAATGGTCTTCTGAATTGTGCAAAGAGCAGATACACTCCATATTTTGGACTGATTTCAATTCAGGCAGGAACTGGCAGCTCAAGGAAGATAAAATCTACTTTATGACTTTCTTGTGGCCTCCATGTTAATGTGAAGGCAGTTCTGGCATCAAGAACTGGGTTTCTGGGAGATTCCAATGTATGGCTTGCTCTCGCAACTCTTTACATTTTACAATTCTTCCAACCAGAAGTCCCTAATAAGTCCTTCTCCCTTGCTGGGAAATCCAATAAAAATAAAAGCCAGGTGATATCTCTATACCTACAAAGATCAGAATTATGCAAGCCATGATATTTCTTGTGACAGTCTATGGAAGTGAATGTTGGACTATGAAGATGCAGATTAGGAAGAGTATTGATGCCTTTGAACTTTGGTGTTGGAGAAGGCTCCTGAGAATGCCATGGACAGCCAAGGAAACAAACAAATGGATCATCGAACAAATCAACCCAGCGTCCTCATTCAAGGCACAAATGACCAGGCTCAAATTATTCTACTTTAGATACATTAGGTGAAGACCTAGCTCTCTGGAGGAGGTTCTAATGCTGGGGAAGGTAGAAGGAAAGACAATCAGCAGCAAAGTGGATGGACTGAGCTACAGTGGTGATGGGTACACTGTTGGAAGACCTGAAAGATGAGTTTAGGGACTGATAGTCAGGGAGGAATCTATGTGGTTGCTAAGAATCAACACTGACGTAATGGCACATAATCAATCAATCAATCAATCAATCAATCTTTTCCATCTCTTTTTAGAGATTTGAATCAGGCCCTGCACAGTCTTATGAGTGTGGAAGCTTGGATTTGTAGTTTCCCTACTGAAATTATGGACTCTTGCCTGCCTAGAAGACTGAGAAGAGGGAGGGGAGATATAAAAGGCCACAGCTGCACCACATTCAGTCAGTCTTTTAGAAGATAGGCTTGGATTTAAAAGCAAATTTTTGATTCAAACAGAAATGAAATATCCTGTCACATTTTCATTAGTTATATGCAGGATCTTGTATCTTCCTTAGTTCCAAGGTGGCTGAGAGATATATGTGAGAATCTTGTCTTTCATCCTAGAATAATCTCTTTGGTGATCTCTAGCCTAAGCTGGCTTCCCATGCTTAAATTGAATTTCAAGCAATAAAATTTCTGATCAGGAAGCACAAGAGCCTGGGAGATTCCACAGCAAAAGCAAGAGATGTATAATTGGGGGGGGGGGGGGGGGACACAGCACCTCCTACCGATGACAGAAATAGTTGGAAAAAAATCTGAAGTACCATGAGAGTGATGTTGACATTGAAAAACCCAAGCTTTCAAGAAATGTGAAGACAACCCATACTGGAACACTGCATTTGTTAAACTGCTCACTCACTCCAGCAACTGGTTCTCTTGCAGCCCAATATGTAGTCAGCGAAGATGGGAACAAAGCAATTATTTAAATTTGGGGTGGGGGGGAAGGAGGAGGGCAGTATCCAAGCATTAACACCCACTTTGTCAAATGATTCCTTGTCATCAAAAGACACAACTCTGTTTCTGAAATCTAGAAGTGTACTGTACATAGGAGCCTGTGTTTTTTGTCAATCTGGTTTTTGCTTCCTTTTGATTTCAGGTGAAACTGACAAGAGTTTGGCCAGTTTCCCACTGCAGTTCAAATGATAAGAAGAATGGTAAAACTATGTTTCCTTTCCTTTCCTTTCCTTTCCTTTCCTTTCCTTTCCTTTCCTTTCCTTTCCTTTCCTTTCCTTTCCTTTCCTTTCCTTTCCTTTCCTTTCCTTTCCTTTCCTTTCCTTTCCTTTCCTTCCCTTCCCTTCCCTTCCCTTTCCTTTCCTTTCCTTTCCTTTCCCTTCCCCTTCCCCTTCCCCTTCCCCTTCCCCTTCCCCTTCCCTCCTTCCTTCCTTCCTTCCTTCCTTCCTTCCTTCCTTCCTTCCTTCCTTCCTTCCTTCCCTCCTTCCCTCCTTCCCTCCTTCCCTCCTTCCCTCCTTCCCTCCTTCCCTCCTTCCTTCCTTCTGTAAATGCCCACAGTGGGAAGGTTATCAAGTATGAGAGGGAGTCAAGAAAGGGATGTGTAACAGTATGCATTAACTAAAGGCTGTCTGCTATCCAGTCACGTGTCACTCAAGCAGCCCTTATATTTTGATAAGGACAGATTGGGAGAATTACAAATAACAAACATTTCTCTGGAAAAAATTTCTCACAGGAAAGAAAAGCTCTTATGCTGGTGGGGAGAGAGAGATGAGAGCTAGCTATACTTAAAGAGGAAGAGTT
This sequence comes from Python bivittatus, assembly GCF_059951505.1. Taxonomy (NCBI): domain Eukaryota; kingdom Metazoa; phylum Chordata; class Lepidosauria; order Squamata; family Pythonidae; genus Python; species Python bivittatus. Next base: position 82,606,243 of record NW_028277098.1, read on the forward strand.
TTGGTGAAGAATGGGGGATGATAACCACACCAAAGTCGGCTAGACAGCATTGGCTGTTGCAGATTTGTATGTTCCAGAGGATCCTGGAGCAAGACACCTGAACTGGGTGGGATCCAGAGAAGAGCACCATAAAGGGAAGATGGGCAATGACAGACATGTCTTCTCTGTGCAGATAATCTCTGGAGGAGGCTGAAGATAGAAGACAACATCTTTCCAATGTAAGAGAGAAGGCCAGCCAGCATAATTAATATCCTTGCTTAACTCTAAGTGGGAAGGGGATTATAGAATAAGCCGTGCAGGCAAATAGCTTCAGGTTTATGTACCTACACATTAAATAGAGAAATAGTTAACCTAATATCATGGGCACAAGCAGCAATAAATCACTGCCACATTCCTATCCCTTTACCAGAAGCAAGAAGGGGAGGATGGAAAAATACTAACTGAATATTGAATACTGCATAATAAGCTTGGCTGAAAATGAAACTAAAACCTTGCCTTCTCTGTTAACAAACAGAAAAAGAAATTCACAAGGAGGTATGTGTGTGTTGTGGGTTGAATCATTTTCTGGAAATCCAAAGTCATGACAGGAGGCTCATATGAAAAGTATACTGATGGAAGCCACATGTTATTTAAGACCCATTCAGGAAAAGAAAAATTGTTGGTGTTGCTTTCCTGGCACAGGTGTGGGGTAAAGAACCAGAGGAATCCACTGATCAGGGGCAGTGATAAGCATAGTCCAGACAAAATTCCAGGTCATTACCCCGCTCAGGCAAAGGAAGGGGTTGAAATGCAGAAAGGGATTTCTTAAACTGGCTTCATTAACAATCATTTTATTCATAGGAGACAAGTATGTTAAGGCTGCAGTGCAAAAAGAAAAAAAAAAGCCCTATACTGAAATATCACTCCAGTGATTCCAGCACAGGCAATCTCTAAAGAGGCACAAAGCAAGAAGCAAGCAAACTGGATTTGCAATGCAATTAACTGCAATTAAATAATGCAGATGTTGAAAAAAGATATATTCTCTCAGCTCAACCCTATCATGGGTCTATTTAAATGCCAACCTTGATCATACTTGATTCCTGAAGACATAATGATCTCCTTGTTAGGCTTCTAGCTCTTTGAATAGAATTGTGTTTGATGTGGCAGTCATATTCAGCTACGTGAGACACGAAACTGGATCAGACTGAAGAAGGATTCAAGTGGGTGTAAAAGAATGCAGAGATAACCTTGATGAAGGAATGGATGAGCCGTTAAGGGAGGGAAAATGACAGGTTGTTCTGGGAAAGTGGAAAGTGGGAAAAAGAAACTGAAAATACAGTGGTACCTCAGGATACGAACTTAATCCATTCTGTGACTCTGGGCATATCCCGAGTTGGTCATAACCCGATGCAAATTTCCCCATAGGGTTCAATGTAAATCTGGTTAATCCGTTCCGCCCTCCGAATTTGGTCGCACCCCGAAGCAAATTTTCCCATAAGGTTCAATGTAATTACTGTTAATCCATTCTGGCATCCACGGACCACACGTCAGGGGTGGGAAAATGGCCGGGCGCCACGCAGCAGGGCAGGAAAATGGCCGTGCGCCATGCGGCGGGGCGGGAAAATGGCCGCAGACCACGTGTCAGGGCGGAAAAATGGCTGCGCACCATGTGTCAGGGTGGAAAAATGACCGTACCCCGAGGCGGAATTCGCACATCGAGGTAAATTTTTGCGGCCAGAGCTGGTCGTAACCCGAAAAGTTCATTAGTAGAGACGTTCGTATCCCGAGGTACCACTGTAACCCTGTCTTGATTCTATTTAGTACAAGAGGGGGCAGAGAGAAACTCTGACAGGCTTTCAAGATTCTATTATTATATCTTACAACAATAAAGTAGGATTTCTGGAACCCTTGTGGTATCTTCTTCCTTTTTTTGAATTATATTTTTTGAAAATTTTCTTATAGTAATAACAAGCCGAAAGAAAAAAAGGGGAGGGGGGACAGAAAAGAAAAAGAAAACCAAAGTTAAGAAACATAAATGACTTCTGACCTTCTTTTCAAAAGATAACTGTCTATGTGGCATTTCTAGATGTAGCACCCTTTGTACAATTATTACAGAATGTTTGGAGATTCCAAATGATAGTGATTTTTAACTTTAACTTCCTTGTCTTTTCCCACTACTGTTTCTACTGTTTTCTTTTCTAGATAAATGTTAAGGAGAGAAGGTGAGAAAAACTGCAGAATTTGGGCAATACTTTTGTAGCAGAGGAGTAGGAGAAACTATGGTGGTAAACCATTGATTGATTATGTGCCATTAAGTTGGTGTTGACTTAGTGACCTCAAAGATAGACTTCCTGTATGGCAATCTGTCCTCAGCCCAGTTTTTCAGGTCTTCCAACAGTGTACTCATCGCCACTGTAGCTGAATCCATCCATCTTGCTGCTGGTTACCTTCTTCTCTTTCCTTCCACCTTTCCAAGCATTATAGCTTTCTCCAGAGAGCTAGATCTTTGTATAATGTGTTTGAAATATGCTTATTTGAGCCTGGTCATTTGTGATCAAGTGAGAACTCTGGGTTGAGAGCCACCCAAGATTTCCCAATTTTGTTGTTTGCCAAAGTGCCAAGACATCTGAGGGCCTCTAGACTGGGAAAGGTGGTGCAACTGATTGATTTGACAAGGATTTGTGACAGACTGCTCACCTTAGTAGTGAAAATAGTAGCACTAAATCATTTTCTGCCATAAAAAATTCAACTTGATTGAATACTTCTTTGTTGGAGGATTTTTTTATTAATAACAAAACTATTACTTCAGCTCTACAAAGAATATTTCATTCATGCCATCATGCAGGGTCGATAATGGGTCATATATTTTCACAAGTAGGCCTATTTGCAACAACTTTGACTCACTTGATGAGGTGCATTGTACTGTGAACATGATGTACCTTACTGAAGCTAAGAAGCAATGTGATTTGCCTTGACCAGGTGCTTCGAATCACCTTGTAATCTCCTCTGGAGTTGAAAAATTATTACACGTGTCAGAGAAAGTTGCAGAGGTAGCCTCAAAGTAATCTAAAGCAGTGTTTCTCAAACACGGCAACTTTAAGACATGTGCACTTTAACTCCCAGAATTCCCAGAATTCCCACGTTTGAGAAATGCTGGTCTAAAGCAAAGCAATTCAGCCCCTTTGCTTTGCTTTTAGAAACAGGGAGATCATGTTGTTCCATGAAACATCTTCAATGAGGTGTTGTTGAGACAAATTATGCTTAGTCTTATACTACAGTGTTCTCTGCAGTTTTTTGCCCTATTTTAAGCTCATTGGGTGATAGAAATAATGGAAAACTTGATGGAATTATTTGGCCCTTGGAGCTAGAGTGACATTTGGCAAGAGTTGAGTGGTATATGTTAGGCCATTGTATATTGTGTCTCAGTGCTTACTGAGTACCAACTATGACTGAATTAAAAATTGGAAGATATTAAATGAGTAACAGATAAGTTCAGCTATAGCAGGTCTTAGGAACAAGCAAGCTCTTTGTGATTAGTTCTAGAAGAGGTAACAATTTTTTTGGACATTTTTTTATGCATTATTATTCCATCCCCATCACAAGCATGGTTTAATAATAATGTTATAATTAGGGTGGCTACTAAATGCTTGTGTGTTCTGGTTTCCCCTGAAAGGAGATAAGGGGGAGTTCTAGCTAGAACTGGGGTGAGGCAACAAGCCTTGTCCACCCCACTATGGTCCTGATCTGACATGCAAACTCACACTTGCTATTTGTGAAAGTAAACATAATAGTACAGTACAGTTAGCAAGCATTTTGTGCAAGTTGGCCCTTGGTCATTTGCTGAGAGAGGACGACCCTGCACTTCCATTGTTGCTTCCATTTGAGAAAGGGAAAAGAAAGGGAAAGAAAGACAAGGCTTTAAAATGCTTATCAAAGAAAAATATGTCCTATTTGTTCAGTAGCTACATTAAGGGAAAGAAGATATTGCCCACCAAATACAGAAACTGATCTTCCATATCAGGAAAACCAATGGTTATGCCAAAAATTCTCAATCTATGGGAGCTTTAAGTTGCAGGAATTGTTTTTTTCCATGAGGGGGAAAATAATCCAAAACTGCCAGCCTTGTGAGGTAGTCGAGACAAGAAGCATAGCCAGAAGTATTAGCTCTAACTTTATTGTAAGGTTACATTAACAGAATCTTGCAAGTCTGAAAGTACATCTCTCCCTTCTTGCCTTTACAGTTCAAGAAACTAGGGAGGGTCCCTTCTGAGACATTTGCCATGCCCTCATTCTTTCTGCAGACTTAGCTGCCTCTTACCTGACTGTTGTCTAATCTGCAGCTCTTCCTCCTGTCTACCAAGGTCGTTCCCACATAACCATTACAAAAACAAAAATAAAATACCTGCAGATGATTTTTTAAAAAATTATGTACAAATGTATGCACCACCCAATCTCAAATAGCTTTAATTGGTTTTGAAAATATAAGCATTAAATCTATGTAGTCAGCAGCATTAAAAAAAGTCTGAAATGCTGCGAGGCCTAGATAAATAGGTACATTTGTGTCCACTCCCAAGATACAATAAGAGACAACATTCAGTTCAGTCTATTCCGTAATACAGGCTGTGAAAAAAGCAAATTAGTTGGCAAAAATCAGACTATATACAAGTAGGCAGTCTGCAGGTAATTTAGGTTTAAACCAAGAAAAGACTTTACACCAGTGTTTTTCAAACTTGGCAACTTTAAGATCTGTGTACTTCAACTCCCAGAATTCCAGGAGTTGAAGTCCACAGATTTTAAAGTTGCCAAGTCTGAAAAACACTGTTTTACACACTGATGTGAATGCCTTGAACTGAACTTCAGAAGCCACCAGTAATCAAATCAGCAAATCTGTTTCTACATATGGCTGATGTGACAGCTCCAAGAAGTGACATTCACCAGCAGTGTTACCACTTTCTGGGTCAACTTTGGTTTTTGATATAAATCACATCCTGCTTGTCTTCTGCAAAACATGACTGTTCCATGTCATTTTCAGAAACTCAGAAATTTCTCTCTTCTGTCTACCTCCTTTTTTCACCAAAACAAAATGATTGTAGTTCCGGTTTTTCCACATTGGGACTGAACAAAAGAAAAACTTATGTTATAGATAACCTTTCTTCCCTTTATATCTTCACATGCTATATCACTATTTTGATCACTATATCTAAATAACTAAAGACCTATATTTGTCCTGGACCATTTTTTGTTGTTGGCCATGTTGCCTAGGAATTCTGGGAGATGAAATAAATTTGGACACAAATCTGGACCAAAGCAAGTTGGAAAGGCTACAGTTTATTCTTCATTTATTCCAGTATCCATGGTTGCAAATGAAGGCATACATGGAAAATGTTGAACAATGGAATTAAGTCTGCAAGATGCACTGGCTAGGTATGAGGATGTGGGAAGCTAATTATTACATAAATGAGAGAAGACAATCATGGTCATCTGACCCAGCCCTACCAATATAAATAACAGCCTATCTCTGTCTTAGGCATCAATATCTGGTACAGGCAGTACCATGAGGACACTGGGTTTCTTCCTTCTTATAGGCCTTCTTGTTCTTTGGTCAGAGATATTATTTGCATCTGGAATAAGGATTCCCAGAGGTAAGTATCAAACTCTACTGCATTTCTGAACTTATATAGAGGAAAATATCAATTAGTTATGCTTAGGTCTAGAATCAAGCATGGTGTGTTTTGGAGGATAGATGTAAGAACGATGGCACAAAAGGTGGCCTGCTAGCATCCCTTTTGTGGTTTCAGACTCTCCCAGAGTTGATGAGCCCAGATATCTGAGACCCTGTTTTGTATTTTGAGACATTTCAAAGGGTAAAATAGTTGCTTTAAGCCTTCTATTTGCTGAAGAAATTAATTTAACTCCCGGAACTCCTGAATTCCATTGCCAAAACAGTCTGTGATCTCATAAATTCTTGGAATATGGTCCCTGACATGCCATACAATGCCTGCTATGACTCACAGATTCACAGGAATTGTACACCCCTGTTTTAGTATAATTAGATGGATTGGAGGACAGAATTGGATGGGTGGGGAAGCATATGGAGTACGTTATGAAGTGTTTAATTATCCTGGGTTCAAGATAATTTTTTAAAAAGTAAAATAAAAATAAAATAACATAATCACCATTCTGTAACTATATTCTGGGCAAATACATTCACCCTGGGAGGGCCTGAAGAGGATTGGAATTTTTCCAGTTTATGTTATAGGAGGGAACAAAACAACAGAAGTGTTAGAATGGCTCAGTTTGGTATTCTGGAAGATTTTATATGACATACAAAATAATGTTATCCTCATTATGAAATTGGCATTCAGCATGAAGGTATGTTTCATTGATGATATATTTTGGGGACTCCAAGTAGGCCCTAAAATAATTTGCCCATCAGATTGAGAGTTTTGTGGGCTAAGTGAGAAAGCTTCAGCATGGAATACTTCTGGTACAGGTTTTAGCACTCAAAATTAGTTCAAGAAGCATTAACATCTGATTTTGTCTTCAATGCCACTTCTTTTTTTAATTTTTTTTTCCTGTACTATATTGTAGAGAAGCCAGGGTTGTGTCCATTTATTCATGGAAGATGTCGGATGCTCAACCCCCCCAATGACTGTGATTTTGACTTCCAGTGCAGAGGACACCTGAAGTGTTGTGAAGGGATATGTGGGAGACAGTGTCTCCCACCAGTGTATGGTACAGTATGCATTGAGATTATGGCATTATATTGAGATAGACAAGCTTTTACCAGCGATGCTAGGACTGATCCATACAGGAGTGACATGGACTATTCCTACAAGGAAAATGAGCCTGAAAATAGAAAGTAGCCCAAATGCACAAACAGTTCTGAATGGAGTAGAAGAGGCATAATGTTGTACTATGGAATGTACCTATTGGTAGAGAAGAGTGCCTTTTTATTAGATTCACCCTATCACAACAAGACATGCTGTTAGAACATCATAGTTTATGACCTATCAGACACTCTGATTTGTGTGGCTTTTTCCTTACCTAGATCCAGTAATGTTTCTTGTGAATTCTGAATTAATTTCCATGAGCATAAATGGCCAGTTTGCACATGGTCACTCCAAAAAGGTTTGGAATGATATGTTAATCTGTGCCTTATGACTGTACTGACAGGTGAGTAATTCACATATTCATATTATCTGGATCAGCAGAGTCACAGTAACTGATTAAGAACTAAGATGGCAGTACCTAAGCAATCAATATATTTGCAATTAAAACAGTATTTTAAAATATTTGCATCCTGCCCTTTCATTCTGACAAGGGTCCCTGAGATTGCTTACTTTTAAAATTGAGTATTAAATAAAATTAATGCAGTAAAATCTTAGAGCACTAAACCATTAGAATAAGAGTCAGAAAAGCAGGAGTAAGAAGTTCAGCATAAACAATATACCTGGTAGAAAAACTGCGGTCCCAAAGCTTTTTTGGTAATAATGAATCATTTGAATTTTTCCTTCAAATGAATTTGAAGGCTGAGCCAATCATATTTTGGAGTGATATGATTTTGAATGTTACTGTATCTAGAGATGTACTTACCATTAATTCTCACATTCAAGACAGAGCACATATCTAAGCCTAATGTCTCCTTGGCATAGGAGTGGCTAACACCAGACTTAATTGAAAAAGAAATATCGCAGCATTATCCTGTCTTCCTCTTAGCTTTTCCTTACCGGGCAATTCATTATTATTCATTCTTCATGTATATTACACTGTAATATATTCCAGATCCTGTTGCAATTATCCACTACCCAGTGATGAATCTAAATGTGTTCTTATTAAATAATTCCATTCATATTCTTGGGGTTTTCCAGCTTCTCAGTCATTCTCCAGAAGTATAAGATGTTACAAGAATAATCCATTTTTTATGTACTGGACCTGCTAAAATCAGTAATATGTTCTTACCTGAGCTTTGGATTCACTGGAAAACTTGCTGAACCATGGTGAGTGGCTATATGGAATAAGTCTTTTCAGTGGTAGACTTCCAACCTTGTACCTATTTTGTTCCCTTTGAGTTTGCGTAAAACCTTTGTTATGCTAAAGAGGTGGAAGCATCTAGTTGATCTCGGCTGAACTCAAAAAGGTTAAGAAGCATTGGACTGCTTAGTGTTTGGATGGGATACCACCAAGAAACCCTTGGGTATAGAACTGATGGGATGTAAGAAAGCCATCCTAGAAGAAATCAATGGCAAATTACTTCCATATTGTTCCCAGGAAAAGAACATGGATGTGTCCATGTGGTCTCTACAACTCAAGAGATACTTTATGCTTTGAAAATCCTTTCATTCTTCAAAGTTTTTTTTTTTAATAGTTCTTCATTTCTTTTCCTTTGTAATATTTTCAATAGTTTTATATTAACTATTTTTAGTCTCAGCTGTTCTTAAGCAGCTGTTTTATTTTTTATTGTTTCATTATGTTTGAGAATTCATTTTTAGTTATGTCACTATTTCTTTATTTTCAAGATTTATAAGGCCACCCAACTCAAACAATGTGATTCAGGGTGATATACTAAAAAACAAACAATAAATCAAAAAAAGAAAAAATCCACCATATAACAATAAAGAAGAACAAAATATAAAATACAAAATGGTGACCAGCACATAACAGAACTACCAAAAGGGGATTCTCACTCAACTGGCTCCTAAGGCCTGGGGGAAGAGCCAGGTCTTAACAGCTTTCCTAGAGTTGGGGCCTGTCATATATCCGGGGGCGATCATTCCAGAGAGCAGGGACAGTCACAGAAAAGTCATGCCTCCTAGATCCCATAAGCTGAGAAGACTTAAAAAGGGAACCTGAAGCATGGTCTCCCGGTGGGCATTCTTTTGAGTCCCTGTTGCTATTGAATGTTACAGATTAGAAATGAAGTAAAATCAAACGACATCTTTCAGACAGGGTTTGCAAACTGAATAACCCACACAATCAATTTAGAGTAATTTCCAAGCTATATTTCTGGATTATAATGATAGCATTTAATTCAGTAGGTGTTTGTTTTTCCCTTTAGTATAATGACTTGATATTCTGAAGGATAACTAGCATCAACAATGCTTCGCCCACAGACATTCTTGTGGTGAGGAGTCAACAGCCAAACACTCATCACATCTGAAGAAGGAAAATCTTTTTGGATGATTTGTTGATTTGCATCTTCAAAAGACAGCCAGCTTGTTGTAGTGTTGGACTAGATTCAAACAGAGGTGAAGTTTACTTATTGCTAACAGGCTAATCTACTTCAAAGGGTTGTTGTAAAGATAGTAATGATAGTGTGTGTATGTAAATACACACATATACTTGAGCTACTTGAACTATCTTTGTGCTACCAAAGGAAAAGTGAGATAGGAATGAAATAAATAAATACATATATAAATGCATACATATCTAATATCTCCAGCATGAGTGTATTCATTGATCCATATCTACTGCCAACCACAGTAATCTAAAATATGAAAACAACAGAATGAAAAATTACCAATAAAACATCTCATGTATTAAAACAATGTTAAGACAGCATCAAATATCACTGGAAGGCTGAAACAAGGAGATCCATCTTCAACAGATGTCAAAAGTATCAAACAAAGGTTGCTTTATGTATAAGGGAAAACAATATGGAGGGCAGTAGTGATAACAGAAAAATCCTAATACTCCAGGCGTCGCTGTAAGATAGCCCCTACAGTGTGCGGGGAGACAAATGTTCAGATCAACTTGACGTGAACTGATCTGGGCTGTGTATGTTGAACAAGCTAATGGGTCTTTGCAGGGACCATGTGAGAGAGGCAACAATCAGTAGTACAGGATTGTACACACTGATCATTAGACTCAGCCTGTGTTACCTCCATGAGTTCATAGATACACAAAGATCAATATCTGACCAAAACATACATTTTCTATTTATCCCAAATTAAAGACCTTCTAGGTCTGTCAGTATGGTATTACTGACCAATAAACTTCTGATCAACCAATTTTCTAGTAGAAATAAAATGATTACCAACCAATCACAAGGTGCATGTGAATGTAAAGCAGTGTTTTTCAAATGTGGCAACTTTAAGATGTGTGGATTTCAACTCCCAGAATTCCCCAACCAGCCTGCTGATGTAAAGCATGAAATGTTGGAACTGGGAAACTGCTCTTTATATTACAAGAGCTAACCTGGCGTTGCTGGTGCTTCCACCAGGGTAATTCGGAATGAGATGTAAATGAAGGATGACTCTAATGCACACGCATATATTCATGCACACGAAGTGTAATGCATCAGCCAATGTTGTGACGCAATTTAAAAGAAGGCTACGCAAGAGTTAGAGCCAGTGTCTATAAAAGAGAGCTCAAGAAATCATTATCTGGGAGCAAGAAAGGCACGTTCACATCTTATCAGATAGTTGGCATAACCAAATTCCTGGGAACAGACAAACAAACACCTGAGGTTAGAAAAACAGATCTCAGAACAGTGAGGATGCTGGCTGGAGAAGTAAATATTTAAACAGACATGAAAATCAAGATTGTGCCCAAAAAATAGCCCAGCAACTAGCAAGACTATAAGAGACTTAAAGGATTTCAGTGAAGCTTCTCTGTCTGGATGGAAGATGCTCATGCTCTTGGGCTAGATGGTTGGCCAACTCTAAGTCACAAGAGCCTGGTGAGTGAAAGGAGGAATGAAAGGGAGGGCAAAGAATGTTCTTTTTCAATAAAGCTTTGTAGCCTAAGGATCATTGTGCGGTCATTACTTTCTGAAAGATTCTAGCTGCTCTGCTACCTGGTGCCTAAGGGAGAATAGGGACAGGAGTCCCACTGAACAGTGTATGCAGGTTAGGAGAGAGAAAGGAGAATGCTTGACTATAAGTGGGATTCATATAACTGTAGGACTAGTCAGAAAATTGTGTAACAATGCACCAATTTATTTGCTACTTACAATGAAGTTAAGTTTGAACTATTTACTTTAATAATACATCATAGGGCAACTATGCTGGCATATGGTTGATTCTGCTTTTTAAATCATTATTTGACTGTAATGATTCTTCCTTGGTTGTTGAGGCACTAAATATCTGAGAAGGCTTCTCTATTCTCTCTAGCCAAGAACAAATGTGGCTGATTAAGTTTGAGTTGCAATGTTTTCAAGGACACCTAGTAAGATTACTAAGCATTCTTTTAAATATTGTTATGCCTTTTAAAAGCAGGAAGTGATCATTAGATGTAACTTTGACACTATTATTCAAGAGCTTCAGTCTCATTATAAATGTCCTGTTACTAGCCCCACGGCGCTTAAACTTCAAGTTGAACTGCTCATGATCTTATCTTCAGCACTGATGAAGCAGACAGTAAACATGGGAGGGAAGAAACTATCCTTCTCTGATAAACAGAGTTCTTAGGCTGGGATGTGGAACAAGTGTCATTACAAGCGCAATCAGAACAAGCATAAAGAAAAGCAATACAGATGGGTAGACCCAAGACAAGGAGAGAGTTTGTTTGTTTGTTTGTTTTATCTTATTTGTATAGCTGCCCATCTCACAAAAAGTGACTCTGGGCATTGTACAACACTCAATTAAAAAGAAAACCTATAAATACATATAAAAAGGTCATTATTAAAACTATAAAGACTATAAAAACGCACACAGAACAAGAGAGGATGATGTTAAGCACAGTAAGGGAGCCATCATAAAATCTCCCTGGTTCCCTGGGACCCCCAGGCCTGATCACATAGCCAGGTCTTGAGGGACTTGCAGAATGTTAAGACAGATGGGACCCACAGCATGCCTTCTCTGCTAGGCCTGATAGGACAGGCAGAGGTAATTGGGAAGAGGCAGTACCTCAGAGAGCCTTGCCCCATGCCATGAAGGGCTTTAAAGGATAACACGAGCACCTTGAATTGGACCCAGAAGCAAACTAGCAACCAATGCAGCTTGTGGAGCAAAGGTATAATGTGTACCCTTCTAGGGGTTCACATAACTGCCTGCACTGTTACATTTTGCAGCTGAAAATTCCAGATATTCTTCAAGGGCAGCCCCATGTAGACCACATTACAGAACTCCAAACAAGAGGTGACCAGGGCATGAGTGACTGTGAGCAAAGCCCCCCAGTCCAGGAACGGGCACAAGTGGTGCACAACACAAAGCTGTGCAAAGGCCCTCCTAGCCACGACTGCCACCTGTGGTGCAGCACTCCTGAAAGCCATAAGAGATTCCTGGATGACAATCACCACACCTCAACCCCTGCCCCAGGATCTCCGCTAATGCCACACCCGAAACCCAACTGGGCATAATTCCGAAAGGGCAGTGCCCCCCTTCAGCTAGGTCTTGGTGATACATGCCACATAGGCCTTCTCATCAAGGATTAAGCCACTGATGAGGGAGGCCTTATTACAGATTGATTGGGCATTAAGAAGAAAGCCAGGGCCTCTGAAGTTCTGCTGACCAGATACCGGGTACCGGGCTGAGTCTGAGGAGCTGGAACACAAGACTGGTATCAAACAACAGTCCCGCATTCGCCAGGAATGACCTGCTCCCTGACTCCCACCATATCTCCCCATGCTCGTCACCACCTTAATACTTTGGCCCTCCCCCATCCCCCCAACAGCTGCCCCATCCTCATATACAAGCCCCTCAGTTCTCAAGACCAGGAAGCACCTACTGTCCTCACCAATGATCCCTGGGAGAGGAAGCCCAGCACCCCCAAGGCACTTTAGTTTTACCAGCTCTCAGGCCCCAGGGTACCCAGCAACCACCTCCCCATGTCACTGCCACACATTCACACACATACACATTCACAGGCATTCCTCCCCTACTGCTCCCACCAGCAGGTAGAGGGCTCCCTTTCCATTCACCTCCCATCAATTCCTCCTCTGACTCTCACCCAAGAGGAAGGAAGGAACCCACACATTCACACACACTCACACACCACTAACATCCAAGGCACCCCTGCCTTGCTGCTCCCACCAGCTGGCAGAGGCTCCCATCTCATTCACCACCACCCCCAACCCACCAAATCCACCTTTGGTTCTCACCCAGAGGCAAGGAAAAGGGGAAGGGATCAATGTGCAGTTCACAGTGAGAAACCCACAGTTCAACTCTCAGGCACTTCACTATTAAATGGAAGCTGTAGTGCGTTTTCCTCCCCGGGGCTACAGGAGAGAAGGCAGAAAGGCCTCCACAGGGATGGGGGGTCTGCAGTAGTCTGTCACTCTACTGCAACCCCACCCGCACCCCTGCCCAGCCACTGCCCATATCTCTGAAGCCCCAGCGTCCAGCAATAAAGCAGATGATTAAAAAGATGATAAAAAAAGGGACTATCTCCCCAGTACCACTGGACTCTGAAAAAACATGGTTGGTAAGGCAAACGTGGCAAACAGATAGAAACAGCCCATCTTCCAGTCCGCTCCTCAGCCCACTTCTCCAAGAAACAGCCCAAGCAGTCCTCCAGAGCAGCCCGGACAGGTACTTCCAGCAGCAGATTTCTCCAGGGCAGCCAATCCAGGCAAAAATGTTGCCGCCAAATTCAAAAAAGCTGCCAAGTTCTCAAACATGGCAAACACAGTCAAGGCAGTAGGTGTGGCCAGTGCCTCAAGACAGCAAGCATTGCTATCTTCCAACACAGTCCTCCAGCCAAAAATCCAAATTGGCCCGAGCAGTCCAGCAGTCCAGCTTCCATTCAGGTGAGTGCCAGTCCAAGCACATCCTCCAACCACATGTAGCGTACCACATACACATTATAAAATTACAAGGACAGCAGTCCCATAGCTCCCACTCTCTTCACCATCTTAACCGGAAGTTAAGTCTATAATATATCTTCTAATTATATTATATTATATTATATTATATTATATTATATTATGTTATGTTATGTTATGTTATGTTATGTTATGTTATGTTATGTTATGTTATGTTATGTTATGTTATGTTATGTTATGTTATGTTATATGATTATGTTATATATCTTCTAAGAATTAGGAAATGTTTAAAGGAATGTCACATAGAAGATCAAGACTGTACCCTATTATTTCACAATATTTTTGATTATGTACCATCAAGTCATTTTTGACTCCTAGTGACCACATATATAGATTTTTTCCCATGATTATCTATCCCTGACCTGTTCTTTCAGGTCTTCCAGCAGTGCCTCCATCACCACTGTAACTGAGTCCATCCACCTTGCTGCTGGACATCCTCTTCTTCTCTTTCCTTCCACCTTGCCCAGAATTAGAGCCTTTTCCAGACAGTTAGATCTTTGCATAATGTGTCCAAATGAGCCTGGTCATTTGTGCCTCACGAACAACTCTGGGTTGATTTGTTCAATGATCCATCAGTTTGTTTTCTTGGCTGTCCATGGTATTCTCAGGAGTCTTCTCCAACAGCAAAGTTCAAAGTCATCAATAGTCTTCCTATCCTGCTTCTTTAAAGTCCAGCTTTCACTTCCACAAAGTGTCACAGAGAATACCATGGCTTGCACGATTCTCACCTTTGTAGCTATAGACACATCACAAAATTTGAATATCTTTTCCAAGGCCTTCATGGCTACTGTACTGAGTGCTAGTCTGTGGTGTATTTCTTGACTGCTTGTTCCTTTACTGTTGATGGTTGATCCTAAAAGGTAGAAGCTATGTAGGACATGAAATAATTATTTTAAATTATAGAAAAGCAAATTCTACTTGACCATTAGGAAAATTTCCAACAATGGAACAAATTCCAAAGGAAAAGGTAGATAAGTTCCAGGAAAGGCTGGATAGCCATTTGTAGGGGATACTTTAAATTGAATTATTGTACTAAGGAGTTTAGTCTTCTGGTATTTTGTTTTTTTTGCTTGTTGAGGGTTTGGTTTTTGGTATTATTATTAATTTAAACATTTTGTATGTAGAGGGAGAGGACAGAAATTAATCTGAATTACGGTGTACAGTTTAGAAGGTCCTTTCCAATTCTATTATTCCAGCTCAGTTAAAATACAAACAAATGCAAACAAATGAAATTTATTGTAACCAAATAGCCAAAATAATTTTTCTACCAAACAAATTAACTTTTGCTTAGTTTTATTCATTTAGAGAAAACTGTTCTATCCAGTTTATTCATACACCATGCTACACAATCTTAATAGGATAATCTACTTCAGAAAAAAATGTCAGGACAAATCTCAAAATTAATGAATAAAACAAATGAAGTGCCTATAGCAATATGGAATCATTCTGTTTCTGTATGCATGCTTCCATATTTGGTGTTACAATTCTGCAAGTTTCTGAATTACGTTGAACGATATGCCAAGGGCTCTCTGCAGGAGATACCATCATCTGTGCGATCTTTGGCCTAACTTGGAATGGCCACTAGTTGCTGACTCACTTTGACAATGCAGTGACCATCAAAGGCCAGGTATCTAAAAAGCAGTCAATTCCTGTTCTCAAACCCATAATTAACATTACTTCATAATAGGGTACTCCCCCATATTTTTGACTGAATTATATCATAGATCTGGTACCTATTTCAAAAACATATGGGATATAGGTGTAGTAAAAATAAGAAATTGAAGGAAGTTTGACCAGTAAGTCTTTGTAACAAAGTTGAAGCATTATTTTTTTCCTTTTAAAAATCAATCCCTCCCCTTTGGAAACTTAAATATAAACCTGGTTCAGCTGTAAATATTTGGACCCAGTCTCTGAATACACCATGAAGATCATATGCGCTTTCCTCCTTGTGGGCTTCCTGACCCTTTGCAAACAGTTGCCAACTGCTTCTAGCATGCCTCCAAAAGGTAAGTTCCAAAGAAACTGTATAACTTTAGTTACTTGTCTTCTGTTTAGACTTCGCTTCTTAACAATGTTCTTCTATTAGAAAAAGAGCTTTCCATTGCCACTGACATGTTTAGGCCCCACTGGATTCTTTTTGGAGTGTCCACTGCTCAACTAGGACCTTTTCTAAAGATCTTTTGTGATTAGGGAATACTTTTAAGGGTTAGGCTCTAAAGGAAACCTATAGGTCTCCTATAGCAATTCTAGCAATTATTTATTTTGTCTGGGATTGGGTTACCACATAGCTGAACAGGCAAAGGACAATGTAGACAATTGGAAAGGAAGACAAATGGGGGGGAAAGGAGGACACACTAACTGTTTAACTTTCTTAGCATCTGCAACAAAAATTACAGTGAAAAACTGCAAAAAAAAAAAAAAAGGTACTTAGGCCTACATGTATATGGAATTACTTTTCCAGCATCAGAAAGACTGGTTTTTCAGTCACAGGAATGTGCCAGAGTGGGTTAGGAAGCAAAAGCCTTCTGAGTGTAACTGATTAAGGCCTTGTCAATTTCAAGCAGGAATCCAGTGGGAGGGTACTAATCAACTAATTAAGGTCACTGAGCACAGCTTGTTAACTTGCAGTTAGCATTCATTAGGGAAGCCAGGTAGTGGAGAAAAGCTGATTAAGAAGAGATAGCTTGTTAGATACTCAAAAAAAGGACAATATTTGATTTTAAGCCTAAGCCTGCCGGATGGAGGACATGAGGACAAAAAGGAGGACAAGGCCTCCTTTTGCCAGAAGTTTGGTAACCCTAGTCTGGGATGTCATATTAAGTTTTAATAATATAAAGGGGGAGGGGGAGGCTGCCCAAAAATACATTATCTATTCATTGTTCCAGAAAATGCCCCTCCCTTATTCCCCAATACTCCATTCTACTATCCCCAACTCCATTGTACCCCATTCCACTTTTCCCTCTCCCAACCGTCAGTCAACTTTCTATGGCTCCTGTACAAACTAAGGTCTTATTCACCTGTGATTGGGTTTATTTATTTATTTGAGACAATTTATATGACCGCTGATCTTGCAAACAGTGATTCTAGATGGCTACCAGAATTAAAAGCACAATTTTAAAAGACATAATCAATTATAATATGCATATAAAGACAGCCAAGAAGACAACAGTTGCATCCATAACAACCTTCCATGGGTATCCTTAACTTCCTGAATCCCATGCCTGAGAAAACAGTCAGGTTTTTAGGGCTTTCTGAAATACTAGCCAGATCTTAGGGAGGTATTCAATGAGGGCAAGTGCTGCAACAGAAAAAGCCTATTTCCTGGCTCCCATCAGATGACATTCCTGAATAGATGGGACATGGAGCATGCCTCTTTTGTTGGGCCTAGTGGGGCAAGTAGAAAGAAAATCAGAGCAAGATGATCTCACAAATAACCTGGCCCTGTGTCCTTGAATTGCACCTGGATGCAACTGGAAGCCAGTGCAGCTTGCAGAGCAGAGATGTAACCTGGGCATAGTGAGATATTCCCATAACTACCCATGCTACTACATTCTGGACCAGCTGAAACATCCACATGCTCTTCAAGGGCAGCCCCATGTAGAGTGGATTGCAGTACTCCACTTGTGAGGTGACTACGGAATGAGCGACTGTGAGCAGTGCCTCCTGATCCAGGAAAGGACCCATCTGGTGCACAAGTTGCAACTGTGTAGAAGTCCTCCTAGCCACAGCTGCCACCTGTTCCTCAGACAGGACCCATGAGTCCAGGAGAACCCCCAAATTGTGTACTGGTTCTGTTTGGGGTAGTTAGTTTGGGGTAGTCCAGAGTTAAGGATGGCAAATCACCAGATTTTTTGTGCAGGGGGAGCTAAAGCCATTCAGTCTTGCCTGGGTTGAATGGAAGCCTGTTCTTCCTCATCAAGGCCCCTATAGCCTCCAGACATCAAAAAAGCCCTCAACAGCATCACTTGATTGGCCTAGTGTGGAGAAGCATAACTGAGTATCATTTTCCTCCCATGCCAGCAGATGACCTCATCAGCAGCTTCATGTAGATATTAAAACAGGAGCAGGGAGAGGATACCTGCCTTAGGCGTTGTGTGTGTGTGTGTGTGAAGTTTGGCCAAATGTAGAGTTTGGCTATGATTGCTTCTTCCATCATGCAGTTCTTAATATAATCTAGTTCTATGCCTACAACATGCAGACAGCAGGTGAAGGTCACATGCTGGCCACTGTGGGAAATGAATACATTTATGAGGAAAATTAGCATGTAATGGAAGAGGTGAAGTCACAATATTTAGTTTTAGATGACAGACTCTCTTTCTTTTGTTTCTGTTTTGTCTTTCTTTGATAGGGAAGCTTTTCATCTTTCAATCAACAACATAAAGTACAAAAATGTATCTGACCACATAAAGCTCTTCCCCTCACATGAATCCAAGTTACACTGTATCACAAATTGAAGTTGCAATAAAATGTAATGATGTGAGTTTTCTGTTCTGGATACTGCATTTCATTTGTTTCTTCTGTCTACCTACCCACCTAACAGCCATTTTTTTCATTTAACTTCAAAACATTGCTGTCAGATATGGTACTTGAGTATTTATTAGCACTAACACTTTTGTTTCTTTCAGACAAAATTGGAACTTGCCCCCCAAGGATAATTCGATGCACTGGACCAGGAAAGCATGCTTGCGGTATTGACTATGACTGCCCTGGAATCTTAAAATGCTGTTACCTGAATTGTTCCAAGATCTGCCGAAACCCAATAGGTATCACCTTTCATTATTTATTGTATTTATTAGATTTATCAAATTATTAGAGTTATTAAAGTTCAAGATGAGCTCAAACCTCCCTCCTGAAATTTCTTCCCATGTAACCCAGTGACACAGAGTCACCTGAAATATATTGATTTGCCCATAGACTTCCAGGGAGCTTCCATGACTAAATTGGGAGTTGAGTTTGGCTCTTCCTGTTTCTAGTTCTAATCCACCATCTTACCCACTCCACCACACTGATTCCCTAAATAATGATGATTTATTTCTAATATTTATCTTTTTTTTTCAATAATTTGCATTGGATCTCCTATGATATGCTGCTTTTTCTAATGTAGCAAATAAGCAAAACTGAAATACCTCTTTGTTTTTCAGTCTATAGGACATGTGACAAATGGAGAATTTTCATGGGAGTTAGCAACATGTGAACTGTATTGTTTCCTACTTGCCCTTCAATGAATTCATGGCATGATATAGGGAACAATTTCATCTTATTCTCACAAAACCCCTTTAAGGTTTTAAGGCAGTGTTTTTCTGAAAATCACCAGATCAAATGCATGACTAAATAGGGATTTAATGTGCTCTCCCTATTCCAAGATCACCATTCAATTCACAACGCTTTTTCTTATGGTTGGTAAACTTTCTGTCTTATATGGGAGAGAGCTGCCTAAATATCTATGGAGCAATAAAACAAATGAAAAGACATGCATACTTTTCTTTTCCATACATGAATCATATATTTCTTTATTGATACATATTCAAAATATATAAAGTATTTTGATTTTCATATTATGAATAAAAAAAGTTAAAGAGTCCTTTAAACTAAGTTCAACTCCTGGTGACTGTATAAACAATTCATCTAGTTTTCTTGGCATAAACACAGAAATATAGTGCTTGGCCATTAATTCTTGTGTTTTTTGTTTTACTTCCAAATGAATCCTATCCACTTTAAGATGTGTGGACTTCAGCTCCCAGAAGTGAGCTGGGAGTTACCCAGAGCTGGCAGGGAAATTCTGGGAGTTGAAGTCCATACATCTTAAAGTGGCTGAGATTGAGAAACTCTAAAGGGAAAAAGTTGCACAGCAACACTTGGCCTGCTGAGACCATAAAAATGATGTCTTTGTCTTTCATTGTATGTTTTCTGTGTTATAGACAAACCTGGACATTGCCCCCATGTTAAAGCAAGATGTATGATGGTCAATCCTCCTAATAAATGTGATCATGATATCCAGTGTAAAGGAAATAAAAAATGCTGTGAAGGGGCATGTGGAAGAGTATGCGTCCCACCGGTGTCTGGTACTGTAGTCAATAAGCTTCTTATATTGTGTTAAGGAAGGACAGGCTATCCCTAGAGGGCGATCAACTCATGAAGTTTCTAGACCTAGGATGGTCAAAGCATTCCAAAGATGGAAGCAACTAATGGAGGAAACAATGGGATTTTTTTCCTCAGGGGCGATGAAAGATCAAAACTCTTACTAATGCAAAAAAAAAAAAAAGTTTTTTCTTCCTTCACTAATTGCATTAGTGTTTCATTCTTTCCTGGAGCCAATATTATTTGTTGTCAACAAGCCAACTTTAGCCATGACAACGATCTAATTGTTCTTTATGTTTTGTGATTGAATAACTACTCCCCAAACTTGGTGCTTTTCAGATATGTTAGACTATAGTTTCTGAATTTCTAACTAACACATCTAAAGGGCAATTGGGTTTGGAAACCCTGTTCTATCAGTTAATCACCCAATGTGTTTAATCAGGAATGAAAGATATAATTTCCTTCAGCTGGGGTTGGCTTCGTTTAGGACAGTATAGTTCCAAATGGAATAGAAGAAGAAAGTGTCTTAATAACATCATTCCTCTTTCTTTTCCTTTGGAACAGTTTATTATCTTTATTGTTTGCAGATACTGCACTGCAGCAGTAAAGGACAGCCACAATCTAATCATGAAACTGAATGTGAATTTCTTAAACTATAGAATTCCTGCTCATTATGTCCGATAGGCTCTCAAACCTTGATCAGAGTTATCAATGAGTAGAGCCTTTGAAGGCTAAACTAGCCAAGGTTTAACATTATCTTTTCATTCTCACTGAACAGCGCTGAACATAAATGTCTGTCATCTATAATGGCTATTTATAAACATAGCACTTATTCAGTTATTTATATATGAAATTTGTCACCACCCATTACACCAGATGTTTTTCTCTCTTTTTCTTTAGTCTAAGTTCTTGCTTCATTGATGGACACGTGGCATCAACAACAATGCTCAGTATTAAGCAGGAAATTTTTCTTTTGAATGATTTATTGATCGAGATCTTTAGAAGTTACTTATCAGTCTATAACCAGGAAAAGGTTTAAGGATGGGTCTACAGCTATGTGATAGCATTGATCATTCCAATCTTCAGCTTCCACATATATAAACATACTGTGTCAAATAAATTTCTAGAATAATATTCTGTTGCTGTACTGTTTAAATAAATGAAATAGATAATCTACATTTCTAGAATTTAGATCAAATTCAGACAAAATAGCATTTGTTTTCATTCTAGTGCTTCTAACTAACTTGTGGGTGAAACACTGTTTATAGAAGAAATTGGGGGCTGCAAAAGAAGGTTTGAATATAAACTGGTTTTAACTGTATACTTGGATAGAGTTAGAGCAATATGAATATTATTTACCAATAAACAATTTAATCCAGCAGCTATGACTTTATTCCTTCTTAATTACATGTGATGATATATGCAGACTCAATTGCTTCAGAATTTGGGACTCTTGCAATAAATGTAAACTATTAACAGCATTCATTTATGGCATTGACACACCATGCCAAATAATCTTCCTTTCTTTTTCTGTAACAATACAAAATACTAAGGATGCTCTAAGATTGGTTGATGTGTATCATAAATAAGAAACGTTTCTCTGTAAATGGGGAACCTTTGATTACACTCGAAACAGGGATATAGAAACTGCTTTTCTAACAGTTGGTTCCACTTTTATGTCCCCAAAATATACATCAGAAAAAGTATACAAAAATAAAAAGATGAATAGGGGCATCTCTGTTTACAGATTAAAACATATTTTTGCCCATAGTCATTAACTTCTGCCCTCTACTTTACAGATAGTCTTGTCCAATATATAAGCTGTTTAAAAAACATCATACAAATAAATCTCACCATTTCAAACAACTTTAGTAGGTTTAAAAATGTATGAAGCTACTTTATGCCAGATACACTTATTTCTCCATTTATCTAGGGATTATTCACTATATCAGCCAGTGAGCTGCTACAGACTGAGTAGAAGCACTGCTTATGATCTGTTCTTCATTCTGTTGGGCAGCGATACCAGAGACAGGTGTGCAGGCTGATATCAGATGTGGTGACAGATTGGTCTATAGCTCAGATGATTTAAATGGAAACTAGACATCTGGCCTTGATGTCTATATACTAGGGCTATACTCTGACTTGACACAGTCCCAAAAATCTGACATAGGATGGGGGAATATAGATTGTTTTTTTAAGCCAACTGATTCAGTGGCTGCCCATAGATCAAACCATCAGTGGTATCTCAATCATAGCACTTTAGATGAGGAGGAGATGGGTGGCCGCAACTTGAAAAAGAATCCTTAGTTTAAGCTCACCTTGCTTTTCCCATCCTCCACCTTTAGAGACTGCAAGAATGTTCTTATCTACCTGACTGGCTTAAGGACTAGACTTCTCCCCAGACACTGTTTCTCATAGCTACTTCAAATCTGTTCATAAAAAGGCAACATCATTCCTTACCATTATCTCTTCCCTTTGCCCAAGGACCACTCAAACTATCTGCCTATAATTTGCCACAGGAAGTTATTCATTACTATGAGCCAGTTTGCTGTAGTGGTTAAAGGCACCAGACTAAGAGTGGAGAAATGGAGTTCTTGTTCCCGCTTAAATACAAAGCCACCTGGGTGAATTTGAGCCTGTGACTGATTTATGATTTCAGTTCAGATTGTCTTCGTTGCTTAAAACTGAATAAGCTGTTCTGAAACATTTATACAAGTCTAATAAAAAACACAAAGAAAGAGAGAGTGTTTATAGGCATATAATATAACGGTCCCTGTACTAATTTTTGTGAAGTTTGGTTTTCTTTTGCCACATATAATATTTGAACTTTTCTGCAAATGGCATCCCATGTCTTGGAATACAAAACTAAAAAGCCACTTATTTATGTTATATCCTCAATCTAACGAACAGTAGGAAATGAATCAGAAGAAACTCTTCATAAGACCAGCACAAGTAGAGTATCTACTTTCCATGCTGGGGATCCAGCTGCACAAAACCGAGCGGCAGCTTTTGTCAAGACACCACAATGGAACTGTTGCACCATATTGAAGCAGATGTTTGGCTTGCTTTAGCTCATCTTCTGCACATACATATGGATGCCCAGCAGACTTTTCAGTTGAAGCAATGTAGCAAGGCAAAACAAACTGACTCACCTTGACACTCCCATTAGAGGTAGAGCCTTTCCTTTGTCTGTATTTGGTGCTACTTCATGAGTTGAGTCAAAGCAGTTTGGCGAAATGAAACATTGCAGCTTTGTACAGCTCTAGTTTTCCCTCACACTTTGAGAGAACAGTATTTGGATCAGAATCTGATTCAGACTACTGGTATGCGATTCTGGGGGAGCTCTTGGTTTGTTCTCCAGAAGAAGAAGAATGAAAAAACAACAAAGTAAAGAAGTTCAGGAATGAAAGAAAGATAGTACTCTGCTAGGACTTTCATTGGCAGTGCAACAATCTTACACACACACTTAAATGCAATCAGTAGAATCAAACTGCAGGTTTGGGGGGAAATACTGCCATTTTAGGCATTTAACTGAACTGAGCTAAATTTTTCTCCCTGTTTTTTTTTTTTTTTTTAATTTGCAGGGATTTTTAACTAGAAGGTATATTTGAACAAAGTAACGCCTTAAATTGGTAGAAGACTAGGGAAAAAGAGAATAGCATCTCTCAAATTATGCTGTAAAGTGGTCCCCAGTATAATTTATAGCCATACAGTAGTCAACTGTTATACTCCAGAACATTTATCCTGAAACAGAACATACAACACAGAAATGATATGGTGAGCTGCTTAAATTATAGCTGTTTTGTGGAAATGTGGCTAGAGAAGAGAAAACTATTACTTGGGCTTTCTAATGTGGCAAATCACTTAGTGCCATGACTCAGGTTGTCATTCATCCAAAGAGTCATGAAGCAAGTTCTCTTCCATGGACTACTATATTCTGTAACTAGTAATAGGAGAGAATAGGGGTGGGAGTGAGCTGTTTGGAATCTCCTGAGAATTACGCAGTTGAGGAAGGCTGTGTGGATGTGATTAGGACATTGAATTTGTCCTGGTACTTATATTAGCAGGACAGATCCTTTTGAAGCTACCCTTGATGCCCAATGTTCATTTATTTGCTGTTTTGCTGTTTATAGATTGAACAATGTGTATGAATAAAGAAAGAAGAGCCCATTAGTAATCTAATGCTTAAATGCATTTAATCCTCTTTCTTTCCTGTCTATAATTGCTTTGCAATTAATGAAAGGTGCATAAATAGTGGTTTAACTAAACATGGTCTCCAAATTTCTCCTTCTGTATAGAGCCCACACAAACCAACCCCTGTTACTATGTGGTAACACTGGAAGAGAATTATTTATTCTACTTTATTCTACAACTCCCAAAGGCTGTAAGCAGCTAGCAATCAAGATCAGTATTAAATAAAAAGTAAACCCCTCAAAAATAATAAACCCACCCCAAATTGACAACATCAAAATAATAAACAGAAAATATATAAAGTTATGTGCCCACCAGATTCCAGCCTTCACACACAAACATGTCTTCCTTCTACATTAGATGGAACAACCAGGTCTTACTTGCACTGCTGAAACTCAAGGAGGAAGGAGCAGAGTAGATTTCCGCTTTCATTGTACTATGAACTGGAATCTTTAAATTTTGGACCTTCTCCTTTTGTTCCTCACCACAGCATAAACATGCCTTGGCAAACGTGATGTCTCCGGGGCATTGCCTTCATCTCATCCCCAGCCTATGAGTGAAACAGAGTTACATCATGCTTAGCTATATCAGTATTAAAGTAATATTTTCCCCTTTATTCTGACATTGTCCAAGGCCGTCCCAAAGTGTATAAAATCAATTTGCCTTGTCACCCTATCCTGGAAGAAAATCAGACACTTGTGGTGAGTTTAAGAGGAATCAAGGCAGGATATGGATTGGAAATGGGGATAGCATATTTCATGCCAAAATAGTTTTCTGCCAATTTCAGGACAAGGAATTATCTGATGTACATAACTCTGAACCTGATTTTGAAGACTCAGAATTTTTAAGAGATCAGGAAGTGCAGGCAAGTAAGGATAAATAATGAGGTACATGGCTGAGAAATATATCTTCTTGTGAGTATAAGGTTTCTCAGAAATAAGGAGCCTTATTTATGCATGGGGAGAAATTCTTTTCCAGATAATCCTGGTTCCTAGCTGCAAAGCGCTGGGTTAAACTTTAGGAATTATGGTTTTAAATCCTCTATTTTGTGTGTCAGTGCTGGAACAGTATTTATGAACTGACATACCATACCCATCTGGTTGAGAGTCAGTGTGGTGTAGTGGTCAAGATGCTAGACTAGAAGCAGGAAGACCCAGGTTCTAGTTCTCCCTTAGGCATAGAGGCCAGCTGGGTTACTTTGGTCAAATCAATCTCTTTCAGCCCTAGACTGTGAATTTTTAAAATTTAATTTTTAAATCTATCTACCAACTCCCGCTGGACCAGTGTGGTAGATTACACTCCCTAATCTTCAACAAAGAAGCCTCCCTTCTGTAGTAGACTGATTTGGGCAGATTACTATATACATGCGCTTGGCTATTCTAAGTATTCATTTTGAATCTCTGATATTTGACCTCTGGACTGTTTCTGGACTCGGACTTTGCTTGTCACTTTTTCTCTAGTATGGAGTTCTGTGTTTAACTCTGCCCTGCCTCTAACATTGCATTCAACTGATATGCAGTCTTAGTTTTTTTTTCCTTTGGCTTTGCTTTCTTGTTACTTCTGCAACAGGACAGGTTCACATTTTAATCTGATCCAACCAAATTTGCAGTTCTTAAATTAATGTAGGTAATGAATGCAATTATCAATGGGATTCTGAACGTCTCCCAGTATTATGAAGCAGTGTATAGAAATGAAAATAAGTTAAAGAAGTCAACTGTAGTATACAAGCAGGCTGAAAATACAGGTCAGCCCAACTTTTCAAAGAGAAAATGCTAAGTATGAGGACGGGAGAAGATACTATCTTTTCCTAGCATATATGTTCTTCTAATATAACTGCCAATTTAGCTCACTCATAAATGATTAGATTTAAGATCTGCTATCACCATGAAGATATTGAGTGTCATTCTTCTTGTGGGTCTCCTAGTTCTTCTGTCAGAGATGACATCAGCATTGGGTAAAGCAGACTCAGGGCATGCAGGTATGTTCTAAATTAAGTAGCATTCTGTGGAAACGGACAGAACACTTTGCATCTGCTAAAAATAAGTAGTGGTGGTCGATCCATTACATATACCTCCCAAACTTTAAAATGACTATGGGTGGGTAACATATTGCCCCTTGTACTCTACATAATGTACAGTGCTCCAGGTTATAACCCAGAGTGCAGTTATTGGCAGCTATGAAAGAACATAACCAAGGGAAGGAATTGGAATTCGTGAAGTACAATGATTAGCAGGCTGATAATGATTATATCATGGCTGTTGCCTGAGAATTTAGGAAATTGTTCTTACATTTGAAAGGCACTAGGTTGGGGAAGACTGCTCTATATAATCACTTAAACATTTCCTTGAGGTATTTTTGAAAGCAAGTCCCCTAATCCTCAAATTACAAATATGTAATCCTACCTGGAGGAACCTAGCTTTTCTGCCCCTACATTTAAGGAATATGTATATGATTTTCAAACATCCATCAAGCCCAAAAATGAGGGGTGAGATGGGTAGGACTGATATATAAAAATGTGGTCTTTGGTGTCTTATAAGCCAGGGGCACCTTGTCTGATGGTTTGGGGGTAATCGAGGAGGGGGTTGAGCATTATAGATCAAGATTTTGGGCAAACAAATAATGTTTTTAGTGCATAGCTTCAGAAATGTGTCTTCAATAAAATATCTGATATTAAACTTCAGAAGAAAATACTGGAACGATAAAATCCATGGCAAAACTAGCTGTGCAGTAAAGATGCTGTTAAAATTGGGAAATTTTTATGAGATACAATTCTGAAGTCTGAGGCTAGTGTTGATCAAAAATGGAACATAGACTCCCTATTTTTCTCAAAGATATTTGTACAAAGTGTGATTAACAATGATCAGGTCTTCTTTGCCTGCAAATTGACTCAGAAGAGCTTTGTCAAACTGTCAAATAAGGAAGAAACCTTTGTTAATTCTCTTGCTTGCTCTCATAATTTGTATAAGATGTTTACACTGCCAATTGTATGACTGAGACGCCTCATGATAGAAACAGATTAATATCATTTGAGGGTGCGTGTACAAAACAATATTGGCTCATTACACCAGGAATTCAAATTTTATAAACTAGACGTTCTATATGTAGCTGAAGGAGGATGAATAGGTTCTGTATCAGAAATAGCCAATACGTGGCTTCCTAGATATTCCCAGATTACAATACTCATCCACCCTAGTCAGGGGTGCCAATTTTTATTTAATATAGTGCTCAGCTGGCTGGGACCATAACTTGCATTCCATGTTTTTTCAGTAATAGAAAAATAAATCCCTAGACTTTGCCCATGCATTAAAATAAGGTCCCTGTGGAAGAGTAAGTATAGTATTTGGTACTAAATCCAACAAGTTTGCAGTATTTTCTTGTGGGACCAAAGTTTTTGATAGGGATGGCTCTTGCTGGGGTATGATAAGGGCTCTTCCTACACAAAAATTAAAGTCACCCCTTAGATAGCAACACGCCTTTGCATTGCTGCAGTGTGTAGTCAGCCTAATTTCACAGTGGTGGGGCCTCTTGCTTCACGCTATGCCCTATATACTAAACACAAGATCACCAGCATGGAGACTTTCAAGGCATTATTTATTATCTCCCTTCTCCTGCATTCCAGCTACCACAACAATAAGCAACCACAGAGACAACTATAGAGAAGTGTCTAGTTGCAAATATGCTGCCATGGTATTTTTTTTGCCTACATGGGCTGTTAATTGCAATGGAGAAAAGGTGACTTTGCCGACGATCTTCCTGTTGGCGGCTACTGTATCCAGACTCCTGACAAATAGGAGTATTAACTGAATCCTTTTTTTCTCTTCTGTTGGCTAGCTGGAGGGAACACTAGCTCCTGGTGATCTCTGCATGTTCTTGGTATTTTGAGCACAACAGAAGTAAAAATTATTATGGTCTGGCTTTGAACTATTTGAAGAAATGGGACAGGGTAGAAATAGTGGGATTCTGGCAGTGCCATAAGTCAGGAAATTGGAATGTTGTTAGCTTATGTTGTACACTATATCTGTTACGCAGTGTGTTGACAAAGAAATTGTTTTCATTTTTACATTTATATTTTTAAAATACACATTTTTAATTATTATTTTTATTAATTCTACATGTTTATATTTTAAAATATACATTTTAAAAATTACTGATGATTTTTAAAGTTTTGAATTATGTTGGACAATGGGGAAATGAAAGAAGTGGATACTTAGGTGCCAATACGTACTACCCTTGGGATCAATTTATTATGCTATGGCATCTTTCAAATACAGAAGAGAAGATCTGCCCACTAGAGACTTACTGAGGCAAACGTGCAGAACCTAATGAATGTGAGGATGACTCTGATTGCAAAGGAATCCAGATTTGCTGCCTATATCATTGTGCAAAACATTGTGTGGCTCCAGTAGAAGGTATCTAAGAATATTCATTTTATGTTTTTGGAAAACTACACAAAAGAAGAAAAAATTGTATCTATTCAGTGTTCTGAGAGCCAGTTTGGTGAAGTGGTTAAAGCATCAGGCTAGAAACCAGGAGACTGTGAGTTCTTCTCCCACCTTAAACACAAAGCCAGCTGGGACACCTTGGGCCAGTCTCTCTCTCTCTCTCTCTCTCTGCCCTAGGAAGCAGGCAATAGCAAATCTCTTCTGAAATCTTGCCAAGAAAACTGCAAGGACTTTTCCAGGCAGTCACCAGGAGTCAACATTGGCTCAAGGGCACAGAAACAAACACAAGGCAAACTCAGTGTTCAGCTTATAGGGAAGAAGATGTTTCATACATTAAACAGAAATACAAACTTTTTGAACACTAAACAAATGTACGAGGGAAATAGACTATTATGACCTGGAATACTAAAATAATAAAATACTTTATTGGGGATGATTAGTACAGAGGGCATGATAAATATTAAACTGGCCCCTATTAAATAAAAATAAAGGCAGGAAAGGAGAAAGGGAATGAGATGAGAATCTGAGAATTATAGCATTGCAATCATCCTCAGTGGTCATGTTAGATGAAGGTGATGAGAGTTCAAGTCCAATAAATATAAGGGTGACAAGAGGTTGGGGAAAACCAAATTGCTGTCCCATACAGCTGGTCACAGCTGGTAAAAACCACAATAAATGAATATTATATCAGTGGGCAAATATAAGGTCAGGTGAGAGGAGAAGAAGAATGGATCATCAGAAGTTGAGAAACAGCTATACAGGCATTGCCTGCACATGGATGCAAACTAGAGGGTGGGAATTTGTATGTACTCTTAGGTTCTGCTTCTAATATCTCTGTGTTTGTAGCTTTCTATTGGACTTTTGGCATTGTGTGAAGACATGCAAAGGCCCTGGAGGGGGAAAGTTGAACCTAAAATCTCCTTTTCCCTATTAATCAGAAGTTTTTCCTTCCTTTTTTTCCCCCCCTAGAATAATCTCCAGCTGGACTAATGTATCAAAGAACATCCTGAAAGAAAAAATAATGACATGACAAGGATTGTAGCTTAAATTCACCCAGGCATCTTTGGAAAAGAAATCGTTGTTTGGTGCCTGAAGATGTTTTCCAGACAATGCAAAAAATTAGAACAAACATATTTAGGGACAGATGTGGATTCATAGAAATGGGTACGGGTATGGTTATAATTTATTCATTGGAAAATGTATATCCATACTTCCTAGTTTTAAAAATAAACCCTAAAGATGACTTATACAACTAAAACAGTTAAATAAAACAGAATATAGACAAGTAGAATATGAAGCAGCAGGTAAAAACAATGATCCAAGATCCAGTTAACAACAATAATTTCAGTGCAGACAGACAAAAGGGCTGTGAAAAGAATGCAATTATTTTATTAACTGCAGGGTGCTAACGAAAATGGTTTGAGGCATATCTTCTAGGGCAGGAAATTCCATACATTAGATTCCAGAAAAGAAAGGCCTTTTCTGAAAATCCTCATCAGGAACTTTGCCAAATAATCTTCACAAAAAGGAACTCTGGTCCTATAGATATTATAGTCCTGAGACATTGAGGCTTCTGTGATAGCAACCAATATTAATCTAAATTGTTCCTAGAAGGTACCAGTAGTCAAGGTAGTTGATCCAGCAGTAGATAACTGCTTTGATTACTCTAAGAAACAGGTCTAATAAGAAGGCCTCAAATGTAATGAAGGCTACAAAACCACCCAGGCAAATTTGACATCTGAATTTGAGTCATTCATCATTAAAATATCAAAACATTCAGCATTAAAGTATGAAATTGTGGAGTAAATATACTGTTTAAGTCAAAAGAGTTAAAACTTAGTCACTGCAAGACAAGCACACTAGCTAAGAACACAAGGTCAACTGCACCATTGGCTGAGTTCCTTGGGGTGGATCCTCAGGCTATTTCCCATCACTATCTCTATTTATCAGAGAAAAGAGTCAGCATTCATAAGAGAAACCGGATATTGTCAATATATAAAGCCCTATTGTTACCAGCTCAGTATTGGACAGTATGTCTTAGGCTATTTTACTAGCAGCCTAGTTCTGCTATACTTTGGCCCTGTTTGAAAAGGCCCCCACGTAAGGAGTTATTTTGATAGTGAGCTCTTACAACTCTAAGCTCCAAGAATGAAATAAAAAGAGCCATCAAACCAAGAAAGCAACATGCGACTGAAGAAGAAAAACAGCCACCCACCAACAAAGTATTTCTGCCCTATATCAAAGGGGTCGCAGACCGCATGGGAAAACTGATGGAAAAGCACAATTTCCAAACAATCTTCAGACCCACCAGAAAAGTACAAGAAGTGCTAAAATCAGCAGAAGACAAAAGGGATCCCCTCACCACCGCAGGAGTATACCGCATACCATGCAGTTGCGGGCAAGTATACATCGGGACCACAAAACGCAGCATCCATACCAGGATAAAAGAACATGAAAGACACTGCAGACTACAGCAACCAGAAAAATCTGCAGTAGCTGAACATGCTCTCAAGCACACTGGACACAAAATCCTATTTGAAAACACAGAGATACTGGACAACACCAACAGCCACTATACCAGGCTATACCGGGAAGCCATTGAGATTCACAAACACCAGCATAGCTTCAATAAAAAAGAGGAGAGTCTAAAAATCAACAAAACCTGGCTACCAATCCTGAAAAATACAGCCTGCAAAAGGTCAACGAACTCAGCTCAACCACCAGGACATGTGAACAGTTCACACAATGAACTTGCTAATCACCCTCAGCAGCCCCTCGTTAACAATTCAATAGAAGAAAAACCCCTGCCTAATCCCCAGGAAGATACACACAGATTCTGACACCAAAACAAGCAGCCACTCAGTAACCCAACCCCACCCACACACCCCCAATCCTCCCCTTCCCTCCCCCTCAGATCTCTATAAATACCCACAGAAGGGTCACATCCCCCTGGGCACAGAGAGAACTGCTCCTGTCTGTGCTCCTGCACTCTGAAGATGCCGGTCACAGGTGCTGGCGAAACGTTAGGAAACAAAACTTCAAGACCACGGCCACACAGCCCGGAAGACCCACACCAGCCATCTTAGTAAAGTATAAAGTATAAAGTATAAAGTATAAAGTATAAAGTATAAAGTATAAAGTATAAAGTATAAAGTATAAAGTATAAAGTATAAAGTATAAAGTATAAAGTATAAAGTATAAAGTATAAAGTATAAAGTATAAAGTATAAAGTATAAAGTATAAAGTAAAGTAAAGTACAGAGGCTGAGCCATCTTCTGAAAGGATGCTAGACCTGATTTTTAAACACAAGCTTAGCACTAAAAGTTCTAAATCCTGAATTCCTGAAATAGAGTAGTCCTATGCTGCACAAAAGACAAGTTTGAACTGGAAAGGAGAGCTGGGTTCAGCCTGTTGTTGGCTCAGTGACCTCAGTGTATTACAACTGTCTATTGCTTCTGCCAACATGAGATTTCACATGGTCATTCTTTTACTGTTTTTATTGCTTTAGGAGTTGGTGACATTTTGTCTACTCCTGCACCATTTGACCTACTTCACAAGCTACTTCTGGGTGCTGGTGGTCACACCATTCTCTGGTGGCACCAGTGAGGATGAAGGATGCTCATTGTTGTTAATCGATCATTCCCTCCCATTTAATCCAATGCTCCTTCTTCACCCCCGTGATCTGTCAGCCTGGCCATTTTGGGCACTGGTTTAGTACTCTTTCAGAAGAGTGCTAGACCCATGTTCATGAATTGCCTGACAGTTAATTCATGCAGAAAACCTTTTAAGCAACTGCCCACATTTGGCCATCCCCATCTCATTACACATGAAGGAGAGTGCCTGGTGGTTGTTTTTCCCTCTGGCAGATGACATTAACTGGGGGCGGGTAAATAAAGCCAGGGGAATCCACCCATTGATTTCCTTCACTTAAAACAGTAAGGATAGTACCAGCCTAGTAAATCAGAGAGAACAGGGACTGGCAATAATGGCCCTGCAATTTATGCTGGCATGCTTTTCTTCTAGTTCGTGGACCGGAGCGTAGCACTTTGGCTGTGCCCTTAGGCTGCAAAACTTGCTTTGGATGTTAAGCTACAAAAAGTTGACCTCACCATATTATGGACTGTTGTATGGCTGTTGCTGGGTGCTGCTGAGCCTATTACAAGTGTGCATGCATGTGATCAATATTTATGTCTAAGATATCCTGTGAAAGCAACAGGAATCATTGAATAATCCCATTTGTAAAAGTTGCCAAATCAATTCTAGAAAGAACTTTGCATAACTGTTGCCACAAACAGGTTTTTTTTTTTTTTTGGTCCCAGAGTCCTTATAATTATCATTGAAATTCTTCCCTTTATTTCCTGAAGAGAAACCTGGGACTTGCCCAGTAGTTCGTGCTTCCTGTTTGTTGTCACATGAACGAAACCAGTGCAGAAATGATGAACAGTGTCCTCGGGACAAGAAGTGTTGCCAAGGTCCCTGTGTGAAACAATGCCTTTCCCCTGAGAAAGGTACGGTATTCAGTTCCTGGAGTTGGTCTGGATCAGTTCAGCTACTTCTTGATCTTGTTTAGCCTCTTTTCAAAGGTCATCTTTCTGGCAGTGTAAGAAAACACTCTTTTCCTCCTTGATCAACCTCCTTTCTTGTGTCCACATTTTTCATATGAACAATCAGGCTATAGAATGTACTTTTTGGGGAGCTGTGTTTGGCTTCCACACTATAGCATTTTTTAAATAAATAAATTTGTCTTCACTCTTCTGAGATGTATAAACCTGCCACAAAAGAAATAAAGAATAATATACAATGTACAAAAAAATTCAACTATTTAACTTTTCTGTTTATTACAGAGCGAAAAAAGAGAAAAGAGAAAACATTTTGTATAAAGCAAATAAAGAATCTAATAAACAATTGAGGTTTTAATCAGTGATAACTTTGTTAGATAGTTACAAGCATAATATAATATAGAAGGAAGATATTTCTCTCTGTCTAACATTATCTAAGAACAGGTCTGCTTAACTTAGAGTGTATTGGATTAAATGAAGATCAGTTATTAATCATATATATATGTGTGTGTGTGTGTGCATACACACACACACACACACACACACACATACACCTCCAATATTCTTAACTTATTCAGAAATAAATGCAAATACAATATGCTGGTTTTTATAAAATATGATGTTTGAATTCTACCAGATTCATCTTCTCTCCATAATCATAATCATAAATATGATCAGAATGTTCTTTTCAGCCATACAACTAAAAAAAAGCAATATTGTGCAAGTATTAGGAGGTGTTTTATTTTTCAGTATTAGTCTTTTCTAACCTCAGCATTCTTTGACTAAATCGGCTTTTTCATTTATTTTTCCATGAATTTTTAAGAATTTGCAACAAACAAACCTACATTTTTTTTGTAAAATATACCAAACCTTAACTGAAACCAGTTTCAAAACATGTGTCAGCGGACAATGAGATTAGATTAGGAACTACATCATAACATCCATTGACACCATAATCTGCAGATAGGAAGATGAACTGGAGATAACATTTGTCTATGCCAATGTTAGCTGATGTATGCTAATCCTGCAAGTATCTGATGTCAGTAACTATCTGGAAGAAATTCCGTAACTGAACCATAAGTTTCTAAGAAACCCAGTAATTTGAAGTTCTCATACCTGTGTGAACAAATGCTAGACAGAATTTACTGAGAGTATCTGCTCCCACAACAGCAATCTAGGTATTCCAAAGTCATCTGGGTAACCAAACATGTCTTCACTTCAATTTTTACAGGAGACCCTGAGATCGATCCAACAGTTACTATGACCTGCACAGGCCCTGATCAAGATCAGTGTGCGATAGATGATCAGTGTACAAATGGTAGGAAGTGCTGCCTAGCAGGCAAGTGTGGGAAGGCCTATCTTGTGCCTAACAAAGGTACAGTATCCAACTTTTATATTCTTAGATGTGTCTAGTCAACAGAGAATGAACTAATCAAACAACAGAGAATGAACAATCAAAGGTTGGCTCTTCAGCTACAATGTGAGCACAAGGTCCTTCCACTGTACTTTTTTATATAGTAAGTGTGGATTAGCTCTAGGATCTCATTTGAAGTATCCAGAGATCCCAGCCACTCCCAGAGAAGATAGATAAGAAATATACATTTTTTTTTTTTAGTTTTCAAATAAAATGGGTAACTAAAATCTTGCAATGCAACCCCCATTTCACCCCTTAAAAATTCTACCCCACCCCAATAAAATTGGGCTGTTTTTCCAGTTTGGAGTAGAAATGAACATCTAGAAGGTAAGGCATCCATTTTGCCTGTTCAAATCCCCCCCCCCACCTCCAAAAAATTAAGAGAAGAATCAAACTTCAGTCTCACTCTGTTGAAATCATGGCATTACTTGCAGAACATCAGAAAAAAAACCGCAGCCCTCAGGCTGAAATAGATTCCACACCTTTGAAAGACATTTAGCAAAACTGATGTGACAACAGGCTGAATCTTGCTTCTCCCACATTTTTCCAGGTGAGGTTTATGCCTTGACTCATGTGGAATAAAGCCAGGAAGTTTGATAATAAAAAATAAAAGTGCCCAAATCTCTGTCTGGTATCACGTTCTTCCTTGTCTGTCAAGGTCAGATCCAGTCTTTGACTGATATTCTTTTTTCTCTGAGTTCATAGCCCTAATCAGGTATGATCCCCTGAAAAATCCTTTCTCTGAATTTTTTCAGGCTCATTTGAAAAGGAATGAATTTTGCAGCTAATTTTCACAGACTGCAATCATTAGAAATGCTTAATCTGGTTAATAACTTAACCATTTTCAGGGTATGTACATATGTTGAAACACAGAATAACTAAATGGGCTAGATTCAGAAGAACATGCTAACCACAAAAAACATACAAAATTAACACTAACCAAATTTAGCTTCTGTGAACGCAGTGGCTGCTAGGTCTTTACCACTGGGTAAATGTATTGTGATTAGAGCCAGCATGTGATTTCTGATTTCTGCAGAACGTTTCTGGTATCATTAAGATTGTCCCCTCATATTTTTAAAGTGAAGCCTGGGACATGTCCAGCCGTCAGTCAACTTTGTTCAGACATTAATTTTAAAAATGAGTGTGAGAATGACGAGTAGTGCCCACATCAAAAGAAGTGCTGCGTACATGTCTGCGGAAAAGCCTGTGTGGTGCCTGTTCAAGGTATTGTACTCAGTAGCTTACCTGAGGCAGTGTGATGGAATGGAATTATGAAGGCCAAGCTCAGGGAGACAAACATTTTCTTAGCTCACCAGAACCGCGTGGGAGGAACAAGAGGATGAGACTGGCACCTCCCTGAGGAATTCACACTGTTGTGGCTGGAGGACTTTGGGAACTGGGGTTTTAGTCTGGGAAGATTCTTGCTAGAGGTTGTAGCTAATAAACATAGCTGGACCGAATTGGCGTTGTCTCTTGGAGTTCCTTGGGCTAGGCCTGACAGGCAGTGGTTCTTAGGAATTGTGGTTGGTGAGGTTTTTTTTTAAGGAAGACTCTTGAGAAGAGATTGTTCCCACCATGGCTTTTATTGTAAGAAATTAGGAAACTATAGGATCCATGGACGGTGGTCATTCAGGTGTCAAGCTAAGTAGAAAAAAGTCAGCTTCAGTTGCTCTACAAGAAAAGTAAGAATGGGGATGCAAAGCCATCTAAATCTGTTCTGTGCTAAACCTGTGCAGGTGAGGCATTTTCTACAATGTGACCTTGCCAAAGGACTTCAAGTTATGTGAAAGCCTTCCTGGTGCCTCTGACTTCTTCTTCTTAGCATCCTGCAGCATTTTCAAAAGCTGCAAGAGGTCTCTTGCAAGAAGAGGTTGAGGAGGGATAGCAAACCAGAATGAAGAATAGCAATGTAGTAGCTGCTTCTCTTCACCTTTAGGAGCAAGGAGACTTACCTGGCATTGCTAAGTGGCTTTGAGAAGGCACCCACCTTATTGTCTGTTGAAGTGAAGCACTCTCTCAAAGTGCACAACCAATGGGAAGAGTGATTTCAGGATCTCCAGTGAGTTGCTGTGGTGTGGTGGGACTGTCCTAATAACACTGCAAAAGAAAAGCCCCTGTTTGGACCAGTTATTCTGCCCCATTAGCAGCAAACTGCACTGAAGAAAAAGGAATTTTGCTTCTTTGGTCTGAACATCCATAGCCCTAGATATTTCACCAGCATATGTCCCTGATAATGTCACATCTATATAGGGATTATGCTTAAGGCAAGGATAAGCAAAGTGCCATTCTCCAAATGCTAATGAACGCTAACTTCCGTGCATCCTAGCTTGCGCAATGGGATTTGATGCTGAGCATGTTGGGCATTTCAATCCAGTAGTAATCAGAGGACTACATACTGTCCACCTAGGCTTGATCAGGCATGTGAGAACACTAAACTCCAACTATATCACCTTGGCAGGTCCATGCTGCCTACCAGTGACAGAGACAATGTTACATACTTTTCTGATTTGTGTAGAACTGGCCAAGCACACATGGGCCCAGCTATATCATATGGTCCTTGGCAATGTGTTCTATGTGTCCTAATCATGAAACAAAGGTTGAGAGATATAGCTGGTGACAAAACTCTCCCATGCAAAATATATCTTTTTTTTTTTTTTGCTTTTTAAAAATATTTCTTACAGAGGTACCTAAAAGTTGCCCTACAGATTCTATAAAATGCCCCTGCATTTTCAAGAAAAACTGCCAGAATGATTATGATTGTGGAGGATTCAAGAAGTGTTGCAGCTCTAACTTCTTTTTATGATGTATGGATCCACAATAAGGTCTGTGGAATGTCAGTTGTTCAATGTATGCAGGATATCATACTGACAGATAGTTAGAATGCATTTACACAGTGGATTATGAAATCACTCCAAAATTATGCATTGGAATCTGAATCCCCTCCACATATTTCTTTAATGTGTATGGCTATCTTTGGTTGATTAGATATTTAGCTTCCACAATTAATGGATGTTAATTGTTCATTCTTATCTATCTATCTATCTATCTATCTATCTATCTATCTATCTATCTATCTATCTATCTATCTATCTATCCATCCATCCATCCATCCATCCATCCATCCATCCATCCATCCAATTTATACAGCCACCGATCTTACAACAAATTACTCTGAGTGTCAGAATCCTTGCAATCAGTCAACTGCCTTGCTAGCTTGCTTGCTTGCTTCATTTCTGCCATTACAGTGATGGGGAGGAAGGGGGGAGAGTTGAGAGGATGTCAGGCCTAGTCCTAGGAACTCCAGGAGACCATGTAAATTCAGTCCAGCAATGTTTATTAGCTACAACCTCTAGCAAGAATCTTCCCAGATTTTCCAGCTCCCAAGTAATGCCAGTCACAACACTATGAATTCCTCAGGGAGGTGCCAGCCTCATCCTCTTATCTCTCCCTCGCTCCTCAGGAGATGAAAGAACATGTTTTCCTCCCTGAGTCTGGCCTTCATAATTCCATTCCATCACAGAGGTTAACTGTTAGGCACAGGTGCACTGTTATCTGGTTCTTAGGAATGCCCAAGGTTGTACCAGCATGAGACCTAGAGAGAATCTTCAACATGCACAAGAGAGGCTCGAAAACAGAAGTGGGGAGGTGAAAGGAGAATGAGGTAAAACTGAATTTTGGCGCGCGGGGGACTCAGTTCCAGCTATCGCTTAGAGCTGTGCACTACTTTCCAATAAATGAACTTTTCTTTGAACCTGCATTGGTTTCAATGGGAGCTGCTTTCATTGGGAACTGAGTACTGCGGTTCTTACACTGGGGATGTACAACAAAGCTAAAATAATTAATAAAAACCTAAAATAGTTATCATTACTGTACTATTATTAAAAACACTAAAAACTATAAAAAACAAAGCTAAGACAAAGAAGGCAAAGGGATGTTAATAATAATGGAGCTACCTCGCTAGTTCACCTGTCCCCTGGGGTCCCCTGGGGTCCCCTGGGGTGCAGAAGATCTGAAGTGATGGAGCCAACCTGACCTCAGGGGGGAATATTCCACAATGCAGGCACCACAGCAGAAAAGGCCCGCCAAATGTAGCTCCCTTGATGACAGAACCCATAACATGCCCTCTCTGCTGAATACTGATGATACCTCACCCCATGGCAATGGATGAGCTCACCCAGCAGTCTTAGGTAGATGTTGGATAAGAGGGGAGAGAGCACCGACCCCTGTGGCACCCCATGCAATAGGGGCCGAGGGCGGGATCTCTCCTCCCCAATTACCATTGACTGGAATCAACTCTGGAGAAAGGAGGTAAACCAGCAAAATACCATGCCACCCATCCCCAATCCTCTGAGTTGATCCAGAAGTATACCATAGTAGATGGTATTGAAAGCCACTGAGAAGTCAAGTAAGGCAAGGATGGATGCACTACCACCATCCTGCCTGTGCCAGAGATCATCCAAAAGTGTGACCAATGCCGTTTCTATTCCATAGCCAGGTCTGAATCCTGACTGAAAAGAATCCAGATAATCTGCTTCATCCAAGGTCCTCTGAAGCTGGCACAACTGCCTTCTTGATCACCTTCCCCAAAAAGGGGAGGTTAGATACTGGATGAAATTTATCCAGTATTGTGGGGTCCAGCAATGGCTTCTTGAAGAGGGGGCAAACCAAAACCTCCTTAGGAGGTAAAGGAACAATCCATTCACTCAAGGAAGAATTCATCACTGCTAGAACCTAGTCACACAACTCCCCGAGACGCTTTCACTAGCCAGGAGGGACATGGATCTAAAGAGCACGTGGCTGAGTTCACAGGACCCTGTCCTCTTCCTCAGGTCAAACAGGTTCATATGATTCCCAGATAACTGGGCAAGACTCCACCCTAGGCACCTTCTCCAGACCTGCAACAAGGCCAGCATCCAACTGTGAGTGAATCAGAGCAATTTTGTCTGAAAGATGCTGAGCACATTCCTCTGCATATCCCTGCAAAAGGTTCCCCAGGTCCCCTTTACCCAAGGGGACTCACATCACCTGAAACAGGGCTGCAGAGAGGCAATCTGCAGATGCAATAAGGGTGGAGAAGTACTGCCACTTCACCGCCCTTACCGCTACAAGGTAGGCCTTAATAGGGCTCTAACTTGTGTTCAGTTGTGTTTGTCCTTAGCTGAGCGCCAGCAACACTCTAGACATCTCTTCTCCTGCTTCATATCCATCAGCACCTCCATAAACTATAGGGAGTGCCAGGATCCCTGAGAGAGGAGAGATCACATGGGTGCAATCCGATCCCAATGCCTCAGCTGCCCCTTTATTCCAAGTGGCAACCGAGGCTTTGGATGGACCATGAAGCAGACCAGCAGGAACAACCCCCAGTTCCCTCTGATACCCATCCAGGCCTCCATCGGTCACCAGGAGTGGACCAATCTAATGGGTCCAGCCTCCCTGCAGTGGATAGTGGTGCCAGAGAATCCCATGGTAATCAGGAGTGATTTGACCATCACAAGGAGGACACCAAAAGCTCCCCCAATTGCAGATCACATAGCCACTGCTCTGATAGGAACACCAGATCAGGTGTGTGACCACTGTCCCATGTCAGGCTCTGGATGACCTGGGATAGGCCCCTGACCGTCATGGTGGCCATGAACTCCAGAGCTGCATCAGACCCCACTCCCAAGGAAGGCAGATTGAAGTCCCCCAAGATCATAAGTCTGGGATACTCCACCACCAACCTGGAAATGGAGTCAAGGAGCTCGGGCAGGGAGGCTGCTATGCAGCAGGGAGGCTGGTACAACAGCAACAATCCCAACTGATCCCTAGAGCCCAATGTAATGAACATGGTCTCACATGTGGTGACCTGTGGGGCAGCACCTCTGAAAGCCATAAGCGATTCTTAGATGACAATCGCCACACCACCATTCCTGCCCCATGTTCTTGGCTGGTGCCAAACCCAAAACCTGGCTGGGAAAATCTCTGACAGGACCACTTCCCCTTCCAGGCCCAGCCAGGTCTCGGTAATACATGTCAGGTTGGCCCTTTTATCCACAAATTGCAGATGAGGGAGGCCGTGTTACAGACCAACCTGGCATTTAAGAGCAGCAGCCAGAAGCGAGGGCCTCTGAAGATCTGCTGTCCAGGTACAGGTGCCAAAACCAAGGAGCTGGAATGTGAAACCGGTATAAAACATCAGGCCTGCATTCCGCAGATGTGGCCTGCTTCTCATCTCCCACCATATCTCCCCATGCCCGACACCACCATAATACTATGGCCAGGCTATTTCCCTCCAGAGGCCACGTTATCTTCCACTCCAGGACCCCCAATTCCCAAGGCCAGGGACCTCCCATAGCGTTCACTTACATCCATCCCAGGGAGGGGAAGCCAGGCACCCCGAAGCACCTCAGCTCCATTGGCTCTCAGTGCCTGCCCCACTCTACCCACAAACACGCACACATACACCAACACACACTAGCACCCACAGAAACCCCTCCCAGCTGCACTCACCTGCTAATTAGGATTCCCTTCCCATTCACCCCACCCAAACAACCCCTCCTCAGGCTCTCTTGAGTGGGGGGAATCATACAAGCAGGAGCACCTAGCTGACAGACAGAGTCGGGAGGCAAGTATTCTTCTCCTCCCTCCCTTGGAGCTAAGAGAGGGAAGGGCTCCTCAGGGGGGAAGTGTCCACAGCAGACTGCCATTCTGCTGCTACCCCCTCTGCCCACCCAGCCACTGCCAACATCCTAAGGCTCCAGAGTACTGGTTGGCCTCTCCGGATGGAAAGTCCCATGCAGTCATGCAGTCCACAGGGACTAACTAACACTAACACCACTCTGATTTTATCTCTTATGCAAGAAGATATTTTCTTATAAACAGAAAATAGAAAAAAGGGACCCTGGATACTGGATTTTTCAGTTTAAAAAGACCTATTGTCATCTCTATTTCCTTGTTTTTGTTTTTTGCTTTTACTTCTAGGATCACTTGGTCTCCATCCATACAAAAGGAACAAAATGAACCGATCATTACCATCTCTATCACTCTCAGGACCTTTTTGAAGAAAAATCACTGAGAAAGATGCTGATTAATTTCTCTGTGCTACAGCTGTGCCACTATTTGGTGCTACTCCACCATCTTCAGCAACTTGTATCAAGTTCTGATGTAGTAAATCATATTAGTTACCAGTGGCAGCTCATATCTAGTAGTTGTTGCTATGGGCAGAATAACTTTAGGATGGTGATTGGAGAAAACCTAATAAAAAAGCAATATAAAATAATTCCTTTGGACTACATTCAGTCACGCAAAATATTAAGTGAAATATCATCAGCACAAAGCAACGGGGGAAAGACCCGTAACACGATACACAAACACTTTTTAAATCACAGTTGTAGTTCCATCTTCAGCCCAATACAGTATACAAAAAAAGCAAAATGATGGAAGTACTTTTAAGATCATGAAGATCATAATTAGGGAATGGAGAGGTTTAGCCAATAAAACAACACAAAAGTGCATTCCAGCAACAATCCCTCACTACACAGGAAAAGCAAAGTGTATTTAGATTATTTTTCAGACCCCCTCTCCCCTCCCCATTTAAGAATATTGAAATTTTTTTTAAAAATCATTTTTTATACAACCAAGAATGGTAAGTTGAAAAACTTGAAACAAAAATGAACTAAATTGAGGGAAGCAAAAAACAGGAATAGCGTTTAGCAATGGACCTTTAAGCACCAGAAGTGGGAGATAAGTGGAAATGGATGTTCAGGCGAGGCTGACAGAATGACTGAAATCCTTTGTGTACATGCGCCCTTATGTATTGCTGCAAAGGAACTGCAGGGTGGGGTGGGGGTCTGAAAAAAAAATGAGAGTGGCCTCTGACTGAAAGAATAATTTGAAACTCTGAGCTTCCTTCAATTGTGAAGCCTAATGGGCAATTCCACATGGCAGCCTAAGCTGCTTGCTCCCGTCTTGCTCCCTGCTGTTCCTGAAGTTGACTCTCGAACTTCCAGGCTGGATTTCGGGGTGTGGCAATGGGGCTGGGCTGGTGCTCAGCCCAGACTATGTGTCAGACCCGCTAGGTAAACCAGCCCAGGAAATCAACTCCCCAGGAAGGCTAAAACTATATTTATCGAGATTGACTATAATAACAGAACCTTGCAAGTGTGACTGTGCTGCACCTCCTCCCACCTCTTATACTCCAGTAAATAAGGGAAGTGTCTGAGTCACTTCTGAATATTATCTGTCTGTTGTAGACTTTACCCCTTGTTGCTTTGATAATGGAGCTTGCCTATCTCTGTCAAGGTCATCTTCCTTACTCTCTGTACTATGCAAGATCCAAGGAGTCATTCCGTTGGTCTTTACCTCTCCCATCAGTCCAGGGAAGGCAAGCCTTACAAGCTGCTCCTGGTGTTGGCAAGTCTCCCAGTTCCTGCCTTAGTATGGAGACAAATTCACTCCTCACTAGTCCCCATGCTTTTCTTTTGTTTTCCCAGATGTTTGCACACATGGATCCCTTCCCTCCTCCTTTCATACATTCTTTCAATGGAGACAATACAAAACCTTTCTCCGCCCTCCCCCCATATTGTACCTTCATTGTTTTGATGCTATAACAATTAAAGCAAAAGGAACTGGTCAGGCCCGCATGAAGATCCTTGGAGGCCCTAGGCAACTTAATCTTTGTAGGCCCTCCATGGACATCATCATCATCATCATCATCATCATCATCATCATCATCGTAGCTTGTTGTTTCCAATAGAGGTGAATAGACCAGAAGATCTCCTCACCAGCAATCAATCACCAGCAATCATCACCAGCAATCATCACCCAGACAAGCAAAGGTTACCACCAGGCACACAATCAAGCAGCAAATATCAAAGAACTGCCAGAGGAGCAAAACAAAAAAACCCCACCCCCACCAGCACTGGCAAGGCAGGCCACAGCACATAAACAGAGAGCAAACCCCAGCCCATTTTAGCACTGAAGATGTTACCTAGCCGGGTAATGAAACATTTGCAAGAAAAGAACCAAGCTCAGAGAACCCCAAGGACTCCACAGCTTGTTGTTTGTTATCTTAATAATGGTATTTTTTATAGCCCCCCAAAGTTTTGTAGGACACTGTGCCTACTTTGCCTCATAGATAATATCTGAGCTGCAAAAACTAGATGGCCCAAGCACATTCAGCTCATTTTCTGTTCTCCTTCCTGTGCCTTACAGCTGCTTCTTTGTTTCTCATAGAATAGAACAACCCCAATCAAATAAAATCTTGTTGGAGTCATGAATAGAAAAGTAATACTCTGAACATGTGTGTTTTTGCATTCTGAATCATAGCACTAGTATTGTGGACAGGAATAAAATGTATTCCTGTCGAGATACCATTACCTAGCAATATAGACTATATGATAACATAATGGCAACTAATTTTAAGATGCCAATACCTATGAGGGCAAAATTCATTTTCACCACTTCTTTTGGGAAGCTTGCTTTGAGGTACTATGCCTTAATACATATTTTAAGATTCTGTAAACCATCGTACAGAAGAAGTTAAAGCTTTATCTCAAATAGCAGTTTACTAGCAGGCAACATCTAAAGTGCATTCAGTAATGGTCATTGATAAATATCATTGGCAAATTAAGGATTAAGAAATTTCAGTATCAACTAAAACTTTTAATTCAGTAAGTTTGCAGAATAAGGTATATAGCTGAAGGAATGGCATTATGTATCTTTTAGTACTGTACTGCCCTCTGGTGATAACTTAGAAACATAATATTAAATTATGCAAATCCATACGTTTTAGAACTTTTTCTTGTTTTTTTCAGGTGGCTGACCTGGAAAAAAAAAATGGATTAAGACATTGATAACTATCCAACTTTTTCTAGGGAAATCAAAGGAAAACATTACTGAAAGAAAGTGATTGCCTCTACACTTCTTTCTTTTCTCTGTTCAGTCATCATTGGCCATGGTTCAATTCAGATCACCTACCTGGATGGTTTCCGGCATTTCTTATACATTTTCTTATGTATCTTATACATGTATCTTATACATTTCTTGTTCTTTTTTGTTTTTTCATCATTTACCATTATATTCTTCAAATTCACAAAATGTAATACTGGTTGTAAGGCAAGTTCTTTGTTTTAAAATGCTGAGAATCTTTCTAGTCTTAGAAAGTTTCTAGCCTTTTAAAAATTTTAATAGTAATTTTATTAAAACTTACACTTACAATGATAAAAAAAAGGAATACAAACAAAAACAGAAAAGAATAAAAAGAAAAAATAGAAAGTGCAGGAAAAAAAGAAAATAGAAAAAAAAATAGAAAAGAAAGAAAAAATAAGAATATGTAAAGGAAAAGAAAAGAAATATATAAAGAAGTGACTTTCCCCTTCATCACAACAAGTATAAACAATTTTAGTAACTTATCACCTCTATTATCTATAAGCAAATCTTTAAAACCTTGTCATTTCAGTCCTGAGCAGCAAAAGTCCATTAAGGGTTACCAGAGATAATAATGTATCTATTTCTAGATACAATAGATAATAATGTATCTATTTTAAAAGGAAATTCCTTCCTTTTA
The DNA here is from genome assembly GCF_059951505.1 of Python bivittatus. Classification (NCBI taxonomy): domain Eukaryota; kingdom Metazoa; phylum Chordata; class Lepidosauria; order Squamata; family Pythonidae; genus Python; species Python bivittatus. Next base: position 82,651,217 of record NW_028277098.1, read on the forward strand.
ATAATCTTGATATTTAGTCCCTTCAAATAATGCCCTAGAACTTGATTTCTTTTCATTTTTCTTTGTCCCTTCTCACAAAATTCTTCAAAGCTTTAACAAGCCTCTTTCGTAAATCCAATATAGGAAAATTATCCAGGTCGCTCTCTTGGTTTGTTATTTGTAATCCCTTTTAATTATTAAGACATCAGCCGGTTTCTTTTGTACGTCCAATGTAGCATCTTTTTCCATATCATTCTTGTAGCCTGTCATTTTTAAATCCACTTTCAGATCAGTCTCAGTCTTGTCTGGTAAAATTTGTTCCTCTTCCATAACATCTTTTAAACTTAATCTATCTATAAGGGCAGACACTCTTAAAATTAACTTCTGGGTCCATTGTTCAAAAATATCCTTCAGTATGTCCAATGTTAAAAAATTTTGCTTCATTATTATAAGTTACATTTAAATGTTCTTCTCTTTTAATTGTAATATTTACTTCTTTCTAGTTCCCTCTAGTGTCCAACCTGTAAAGTCCCATCCTATCTTTTTTTTTTAAAGAATTCAAAACAAAAGCATTTTCCCACAGGAAGGATTCTTATAATTAATTCCAAAATCTTATTTCAAATCCATCTGGACTCTTTGCCTGTTTCTAACTTTCCAAAATCAAAGTCCTAATCACCCTTTTGCTGTTTATTCCCCCCCAAAAAAGTCCTTAAACTTGTTTCAATAATAAATAGATAAATAGTCCTTAAACCTGTACTTAAAACTTCTTTTGCTAATGATTGAAGGAAACTCACCCAGTGCTGTAAAATCCAAAGGTTCCTAACAGCTGAAAATCAGTTAACAAGCAAATTCCAAAAGTGATTAGAAAAGAAAGCACATGAACCCAGTGCCCTTTTGAAAGTGCTGACCGTGGTTTAAGCAAGATGGCCATTCTCTTGTCTCCCAGAGCTCTAAACCTGCCAGAGACCACTGTCTTGCAGTTTCCTTGTGACGAGCAACTGTCTGGAGCACTTGTGGGCAATCTCAAGTCTTCTCCTTGTCCAGAGAGGAATTACAAAGAGCCAGTCTATTTGCCAGCTCTTCATTCTGCTGTGGTCATCGGCTCCGCTTTTTGTGAAACCATCTTCAGTTCACCATTTCTTCCCCAGAAATCAAAAATTTCTAGCCTTAATGGCTGTTGAAATACTATTGTAATGATATGAGCATTATTTGATGAAATTCAATATGGCAAGGGGATTTTTCAAAAGATTCCAAGGGTTCAGAGAATGTGATTTCGTTGTTTTTTTAACCTTTTACTTCTTTCCATAATTCATAGAAGCAAAAATAGTCTGTCAGTCTGCTTGTAGAATGCATGAAGGGTGGAAAGCCAGGCTGCATAGCTAGTGTGTGAACAGGCTGATACATTGCCAACTTGTTGAATATTTCCCTCTAAGAAGAGTCATGTTTTAACCCACTCAAAAGATGGATCCCTAACAGATCATATGAGGTCACTGCTATCAAGGACAACATGACCCAGGAGTGGGTGAAAATGTCTGTTAACTAAAAGTATCTTCAATAAGCAATAAGATGAGAAAAGAGACCTGCCATTCCATGTAGTTTGAATATTTGATAGCCATCCGCGTCTGTTAATTCTACCCAGGCTTATGTAGCCTGAAGACAAGAGAGGGGCTCTGCTAACTTCCTCCCATCCTGTTTGTCAACTTTCCTGGTTGGGAAGCTATTGGTGCCAAGCATGACCTCCACCATAGCTCCTCAAGCCAATCAGCACAGAGGTGAAGATTCACAGGTAAGAATAGCAGAAGTAGTTATCCCCAATAAGCCACAATACCCAGATTCGAAGGTTTCTCTAAGAAAATTAAAAAGTAAACCCTTACACAATTATTTTGAGAAAATCAGCCAGCTCTTGTTTTAGTGTGTTTAGCCAGTGATTGAAGTCCAGGCAATAATCAGTAGACCCATTATCTCACAAGGTACCGCTGATGTTCAATTTCTTTCTGATTTGTTATCAACAGCATGCCACCAAGTTTCTGCGGCTGCATGAATCATCTTTATTAACCCTGCTTCCTTGCTTTTAATACTCTATTTGTCTGCCCACCCCTGTTTAATATGATGTTTCAACATTTAAACTTGGGAAACGAATTTTATAAGTGTGGAAAACTTCACCAAATCCTGAGAAGGTGCAATACAACTAAGATGAAGTGTGCAAAGGAGAAAAATCCAAAAGCAGGTTCAGCTTTTCATTATAAGTTTAAGTGTTGTAACAAGGAATTATAGTGGGATGTGAAGACCTTCAGATCCTTATTCACACTTCTCCTGCCACTTTCTTTTGGTCCCCCCATCCCTTTCCTGGCTAGGTACTAACTAAAAAGGGCATTAGGTTGGGTGGCAGTGGTCTTTAAACTTTGATAAACCTTTACTACCTGTTGTGAGACAAGAGGGGAATTGAGGAGAACAAAAACGTATTTTCCTATATAAGGTTTCCTATAAAATTTGCTTTATGTGGTCAACCATAATGGCTAAGCTTACTAGATATGGTTCTTACACCTGCCAATACAAGAGCTTTCTTTTTCTGGATACTCAACATCCACTTCATAGACTGCATCACACATGGGGGAATCCCCCATGTCGGGTCTTTCAAATACCTCCCCAACATTTTCACATTTCCACTTAGTAGTGGTGGTATATTGGAAGCCAACAGTGCCTTCTGTGAGAACATGTACAGCTTCCCTTTATTCAGATGTTATGGAGAAGCAGAGCTGAGTGTTACTACCATACTCATGACACCCAGTCTTGAAAGCCACAGTGACTATTTTCAGAAAATTAATATGGATATTATTTAGCACTGAGGTACAATAGTGCCCTGTGATGCTGCCCAACATAGCTCCCAAGGTTCAGCTGCCCAGTCACCCAATATTTTCTGATACAGAAGATAATTGGTCTTCTCCAAGAATGTCTGCAGTTACAAAACTACCACCATCTCAAGCATCTTGCCCTCAAAGGGGAAAGCTGTGATCACTGACAAAATTATCTGGACCCAGGGATGGCTTCTTCAGGAGCAGATGAACTATTGGCTCTTTAAAAGCCAGTGGTACCCCTCCACAGCATGAAGATGCATTTACAACTCTCTATGGATCCATCTAGTCAATCCCTAATATTTTAAGACAAATGGTGTCTTTAAATTATCTGGAGAAGCTCTGCTCATAGTCCTCCCAGCGGTCTGTGTGCTGACCAGGAGTAGGACCTTTTCAGTGTGGTGACCTGAGAGGATAGCCACCCTTTCTTCCCCTGACAAGAGTTGCATAATCAGGGGAAGAAAAGCCACTTACCTCCTCTGCTGCCTAGTTTCAAGC